>NW_024070207.1:62703834-62748001 GCF_014754425.2 Oryx dammah
TCATCAAGAGGCTTTTTAGTTCCTCTTCACTTTCTGCCATAAGGGTAGTGTCATCTGCATATCTGAGGTTATTGATATTTTTACCGGCAATCTTGATTCCACCTTGTGTTTCTTCCAGTCCAGAGTTTCTCATGATGTTCTCTGCATATAAGTTAAATAAGCAGGGTGACAATATACAGCCTTGACGTACTCCTTTTCCTATTTGGAACCAGTCTGTTGTTCCATGTCCAGTTCTAACTGTTGCTTCCTGGCCTGCATACAGATTTCTCAAGAGGCAGGTTAGGTGGTCTGGTATTCCCATCTCTTTCAGAATTGTCCACAGTTTATTGTGATCCACACAGTCAAAGGCTTTGGCATAGTCAATAAAGCAGAAATAGATGTTTTCCTAGAACTCTCTTGCTTTTTTCATGATCCAGCGGATGTTGGCAATTTGATCTCTGGTTCCTCTGCCTTTTCTAAAACCAGCTTGAACATCAGGGAGTTCACGGTTCACGTATTGCTGAAGCCTAGCTTGGAGAATGTTGAGCATTACTTTACTAGCATGTGAGATGAGTGCAATTGTGCGGTAGTTTGAGCATTCTTTGGCATTGCCTTTCTTTGGAATTGGAATGAAAACTGACCTTTTCCAGTCCTGTGGCCGCTGCTGAGTTTTCCAAATTTGCTGGCATATTGAGTTCAGCACTTTGACAGCATCGTCTTTCAGGATTTGAAACAGCTCAACTGGAATTCCATCACCTCCACTAGCTTTCTTTGTAGTGATGCTTTCTAAGGCCCACTTGACTTCACATTCCAAGATGTCTGGCTCTAGATTAGTGATCACATCATCATGATTATCTGGGTCGTGAAAATAATTTTTTTAAAGTTCTTCCATGTATTTTTGCCACCTCTTCTTAATATCTTCTGCTTTTATTAGGTCCATGTCATTTCTGACCTTTGTTGAGCCCATCTTTGCATGAAATGTTCCCTTGGTATCTCTAATTTTCTTGAAGAGATCTCTAATCTTTCACATTCTGTTGTTTTCCTCTATTTCTTTTCTTTGATCACTGAAGAAGGCTTTCTTATCTTTTCTTGCTATTCTTTGGAACTCTGCATTCAGATGCTTATATCTTTCCTTTTCTCCTTTGCTTTTCACTTCTCTTCTTTTCACAGCTGTTTGTAAGGCCTCCCCAAACAACCATTTTTCTTTTTTGCACATCTTTTCCACGGGGATGGTCTTGATCCTTGTCTCATGTACAATGTCACAAATCTCATTCCATAGTTCATCAGGCACTCTATCTATCAGATCTAGGCCCTTAAATCTATTTCTTACTTCCACTGTTAATCATAAGGGATTTGATTTAGGTCATACCCGAATGGTCTAGTGGTTTTCCCTACTTTCTTCAATTTCAGTCTGTATTTGGTAATAAGGATTTTATGATCTGAGCCACAGTCAGCTCCTGGTCTTGTTTTTGTTGACTGTATAGAGCTTCTCCATCTTTGGCTACAAAGAATATAATCAATCCGATTTCGGTGTTGACCATCTGGTGATGTCCATGTAAAGATTCTTCTCTTGTGTTGTTGGAAGAAGGTGTTTGCTATGACCAGTGCATTTTCTAGTCAAAACTCTATTAGTCTTTGCCCTGCTTCATTCCGTATTCCAAGGCCAAATTTGCCTGTTACTCCAGGTGTTTCTTGACTTCCTACTTTTGCATTCTAGTCACCTATAATGAAAAGGACATCTTTTTTTGGGTGTTAGTTCTAAAAGGTCTTGTAGGTCTTCACAAAACTGTCCAATGTCAGTTTCTTCAGCGTTACTGGTTGGGGCATAGACTTGGATTACTGTGATATTGAATGGTTTGCCTTGAAGATGAACAGAGATCATTCTGTCGTTTTTGAGATTTCATCCAAGCACTGCATTTTGGACTCTTTTGTTGACCATTATGACTACTCCATTTCTTCTGAGGGATTCCTGCCCGCAGTAGTAGATATAATGGTCATCTGACTTAAATTCACGCATTCCAGTCCATTTTAGTTCACTGATTTCTAGAATGTCGATGTTCACCCTTGCCATCTCTTGTTTGACCACTTCCAATTTGCCTTGATTCATGGACCTGACAGTTCAGGTTCCTGTGCAATATTGCTCTTTACAGCATCGGATCTTGCTTCTGTCATCTGTCACATCCACAACTGGGTATTGTTTTTGCTTTGGCTCCATCCCTTCATTCTTTCTGGAATTATTTCTCCACTGATCTCCAGTAGCTTATTGGGCACCTAATGACCTGGGGAGTTCCTCTTTTGGTATCCTATCATTTTGCTTTTTTCATATTGTTCATGGGGTTCTCAAGGCAAGAATATTGAAGTGCCATTCCCTTGCCATTCCCTTCTCCAGTGGAGCACATTCTGTCAGACCTCTCCACCGTGACCCACCCATCTTGGGTTGCCCCACAGGCATGGCTTGGTTTCATTGAGTTAGACAAGGCTGTGGTCCTAGTGTGATTAGATTGACTAGTTTTCTGTGAGTATGGTTTCAGTGTGTCTGCCCTCTGATGCCCTCTTGCAACACCTACCACCTTACTTGGGTTTCTCTTACCTTGGGTGTGGGGTATCTCTTCACGGCTGTTCCAGCAAAGCACAGACGCTGCTCCTTACCTTGGACAAGGGGTATCTCCTTTCCGCCACCATTCCTGACCTTCAACATGGTATAGATCCTCTCAGCCCTCCTGTGCCTGTGCAGCCACCACTCCTCAGGTTGCTCCTCCCCGCCGCCGGCCCTGGCCTCCGGTGTGGGTGGCTCCTCCCAGCTGCCGCCCCTGGCCTCCAGCGTGAGGTGGCTTCTCCAGGCCACCCCTGACCTTGGACGTGGGGTAGCTCCTTTCGGCCGTTCCTGTGCCATCGCAGCCTGGCACTCTAGGCCGCTGCCCCTGACCTTGGACATGGGCTAGCTCCTCTCCGCCATGCTTAGTGCACCGGCTGGCAGCTGCCTGCGCTTAGTGCGTGGGATCACAGCCACCTGTGCTTAGTGCGCCGGCTCGCAGCCATGGAATTCTCCAGGCCAGAATACTGGTGTGGGTAGCCTTTTCCTTCTCCAGGGGATCTTCCCAACCCAGGGATTGAACCCGGGTCTCCCGGATTGCAGGCAGATTCTTTACCAGCTGAGCCACAAGGGAAGCCCTCATAATATTAGAAAAAAAGCATTGATTAGGTAAATTTATAGCTATGGAAGAAAGAAGTAGAGGGTGCTATAGATGCTGGCTTTCTTTCATCACATAATTTCCTTTTAATCAAAGTATGCTGCTAAGTCACTTCAGTCGTGTCCAACTCTGTGCGACCCCTTAGACGGCAGCCCACCAGGCTCCCCGTCCTAGGGATTCTCCAGGCAAGAACACTGGAGTGGGTTGCCATTTCCTTCTCCAATGTATGAAAGTGAAAAGTGAAAGTGAAGTCACCCAGTCGTGTCCGACCCTCAGCGACCCCATGGACTGTAGCCTACCAGGCTCCTCCATCCATGGGATTTTCCAGGCAAGAGTACTGGAGTGGGTTGCCAAATCAAAGTATGCTATGCTGTTAATGACTAAAATGTGTTGACTTAAAGGAAGAGGAGAGCATTTAAGAAGTCCTGAATTTCTTGTTCTTTCAATTGACTCTTTAATTTTCTTGACATGTTCTGAAGGTGAAGAGACTAAGAAGAGGCGTGCTGCTAGGAATTGGAAAAATGCCCCTGATAAATGTTATCTTGGAAGCCTCTGGGGCAGAATAGACAGCATTAGCTATATAAACTGAAAACATTGTTGGGCCATAGAAGAAACCCATTTCTTAACCCTACTCTTGCTTGTTTAGTGGGCTTTGTCTTCATTGGTATTTTCCAATTCACTGATATTTTGTGTGTGTTTTAATCTAATCTCCCCACTCTCCTACCTCAATTATCAGGATGCCACAGTTTTTCTCAAATGCTTTCAGGTTTTAAGTGATTGCCTCTGGGAATATCCCTCAATTGTCACCTATTTACTTTTTCAACCTTCTTACAAGAGAAAAAAAAAGGTGAAAAAATTATGAAGTTTCAAATAAAAGGAAGGAGGAGGAAATGACCCTATACAGGTTAATGTTTATATATGCTATGTGACAGAAGTGAAAACCATACTTCCTTTATAAAATTCAAGCTGGCCACTTATGCTTTTCTAGATCCTAGTTCTTTGGTTCAGCTCTGCTGGTTCATAACTGTATGAGTTTGAGCAAATTCACTTTAGACTCTTTTCCTTTTTGATAAACAAAACCAATACAGAATTGTAAAGTAAAATAAAAAATAAATTAAAAAAAAAGATAAATGAGATTGTTAGAAAAGCAATCAAAAAGTCTCTCAAACACATGAATGTGGTTGTTCTTAATGTTAAGGTAAGCTCCAGTAGAGAATTAACTATGAATATCTCTAACTTGTATTGCATTTTCACCTTCTAATGTCAATTTGTGCCCTTACACACACACATATCACCAAGGAAAATGAAATAATAATAGCTAATAACTAGAGTGATCTTCATTATGTAGCATGCATCATTTTCTCAAATTTTTATGCATTTGAGACACAAGCTTAGGAGATAGTCACCATCATTACCTTTGTTTTATAGAAAAGAAAATCCACTCCCATAAGAGAGGCTAAAACACAAATTCACATAACTAATAAGTGGTAGAGTTATAATTTGAACTCAGACAACCTGGCTCCAGAGACCGTGCATTCAACTACTATACTATACCGACAACACTTCTTAATAGTATTTGAAAACATAACAAATGTTGATTTAAAAAGGCAAAACTATATGTCAAATAGCAAATTTTCACAAACCTTTTCTCTTCACAGAATTCCAAGGGATACACAAATGTCTAGCTATTTATGCATTGCTTTCCTTTCCCTAAAGGTAAAAAGCAATCAACATTATTGAACCTTTTGTCTGTGTGTTTTACATTTTCAAATCTACCTTAATGGGAACACAGTAAAACTCTTAAGGGACTGAATTATACAGGTCAGATTCTATCCATCCATTTGTAAATAGCCACATCCTTATATAGAGAATAGGTTTACTGTTTAGATATGGCTAACATGCCTATTTGCAGCGGAGTTCTTGTCTGAAAATGGGCCACAGAGTATAATGTGTGATGTGTAAAAGTCACATATCTTTAACCATTTCTAAAAAGCCATTGGTCTTGGTTATTCATAACAAAAAAATATTTGCTACTAAACTAAATCTCTTCAATGAAAGAACGTACAAAGCCGTCTTGCTCTCTTGTACTTAGGTAGTGCCTGGACTCTGATGGCTGATTTCTATGACATATGTTATTGCTTGATTTAAATTGATTTCATGCATTCACAAGTCACACACTCCATTTCGCCATTTTCTATTCCTTCTGGAGATACTTAAGTCATTCCAATCTCTGTACTGTACTTCTCCCAAGTTGCCTTTAGGTTCACGTTTACTGGTAACTATTTCACAAGGGAAGAGATCAGATTAAAGTCAAGTAGCAATATTTATGATCTCTCTGAATGAGTCTACACACACAGTGAGGTGGATAATTGAGACAACTATCAAGGTAATTTAAGGCAAAAAAATATATATTGCTTCAATTATCTATTTCAGATGAGTGTGTTTTGAATTGAATTGCCTACCTAATTGCTTCAATTTTCCACTTCACTTTGTGTGGGGTGCTGCCAAGTTGCTAGGGTGCTAAGCTGATGAATATTTCTCCATTTAATATACCTATTTTTCCATTAATCTGTATTTTTGAAAAATAGTCTTCAGAAATAATTGTATACAATGGATTAAAGACAATCTCTTTAACAAGTGGTGCTGGGAAAAGTGGTCAACCACTTGTAAAAGAATGAAACTAGAACACTTTCTAACACCATACACAAACGTAAACTCAAAATGGATTAAAGGTCTAAACGTAAGACCAGAAACTATAAAACTCCAAAAGGAGAACATAGGCAAAACACTCTCCGACATACATCACAACAGGATCCCCTATGACCCACCTCCCAGAATATTGGAAATAAAAGCAGGAATAAACAAAGGGGACCTAATTAAACTTAAAAGCTTCTGCACAACAAAGGAAACTATAAGCAAGGTAAAAACACAGCCTTCAGAATGGGAGAAAATAATAGCAAATGAAGCAGCTAACAAAAAACAAATACTTAAAAATATACAAGCAACTCCTGCAGCTCAAGTCCAGAAAAATAAATGACCCAATCAAAAAATGGGCCAAAAAACTAAATAGACAATTCTCCAAAGAAGACATACAGATGGCTAAAAAACACATGAAAAGATGCTCAACATCACTCATTATCAGAGAAATGCAAATCAAAACCACAATGAGGTACCATTTCATGCCAGTCAGAATGGCTGCTATCCAAAAGTCTACAAGCAATAAATGCTGGAGAGGCTGTGGAGAAAAGGGAACCCTCCTACACTGTTGGTGGGAATGCAAACTAGTCCAGCCACTATGGAGAACAATGTGGAGATTCCTTAAAAAAACTGGAAAGAGAACTGCCTTATGACCCAGCAATCCCACTGCTGGGCATACACACCGAGGAAACCAGAATTTAAAGGGGCACGTGTACCCCAACATTCATCACAGCACTGCTTATAATAGCCAGAACATGGAAGCAACCTAGATGTCCATCAGCAGATGAATGGATAAGAAAGCAGTGGTACATATACACAATGGAGTATTATTCAGCCATTAAAAAAAATACATTTGAATCAGTTCTAATGAGGTGGATGAAACTGGAGCCGATTTTACAGAGTAAAGTAAGCCAGAAAGAAAAACACCAATACAGTATACTAACACATGTATATGGAATTTATAAAGATGGTAATGATAACCCTGTATGCGAAACAGCAAAAGAGACACAGATGTATAGAACAGTCTTTTGGACTCTGTGGGAGAGTGAGAGGGTGGTATGATTTGGGAGAATGACATTGAAACTTATATAATATCATATATGAAATGAATAACCAGTCCAGGTTCAATGCATGATACTGAATGCATGGGGCTGGTGCACTAAGATGACCCAGAGGGATGGTACGGGGAGGGAGAAAGGAGGGGGCTTCAGGACAGGGAACACGTGTATACATGTGGCGGATTCATATTGATGTATGGGAAAACATACATATTTTAAGTAATTAACCTCCAATTAAAATAAATAAATTTATATTTAGAGAAAAGAAATAACTGTAGGTTATTTCAGACTTAGAGATTTGAATTCCAGTGTAATCTTGGGTAGTAAATGGTATCTCTCAAGACCTTAAGGAAAATTTAATGATCTCATAAGACTCTTTCAGTTCTAACATTCTATGAATGATTTTGTTTAATCAAACTAGTCTTAGATAAATGTGGAAAAACAGCAAAGCTTAGTGTTAGGCCACTTCTGTCCATACAGCTGACATTCACAATGATGGTGATGGAAACTGACAATCTGTGGCTGGATTGTCATCTCCAGAGTTGTACTTCCAGGAACAATCACCCCTTTGCTATAGAACGTTTCTGGATGCCACCCTGCTCTGAAATTTGTCTAGGAAAGGGCTATCATTTTCAAGAGAAAAATATCCTGTGTTTGTGCATACATACATTAGAGTGTCTGCTGCTGTTGCTGCTCCTGCAAAACATTTCCTCACCAAAGCAGTGACTATTAACAGGTAGCAGAGTCTGGCTACAAGGAACACAAAGAGGAAAATAAAAGGTGAATCAAGTAGAGTTCCTAGAGATGTCAAATACTTATTAAATGAAACTGTCAAGCTGATTTTTAGAAGGGTCTGTTTCAGAGACCTGTTAATGGGTTAAATTCATTTTCCATGCTAATTATTTGGAGTCTAAGTTTCTACAGTAACTTATTGTTAGATTCTTATGTAAACACTATCAACTGTTTATTATTATGGAACCAAGCAGATTCAACAACTGAACTAGAGATTTCTAGCAGAATACTGTATCTGTAGATAGTTCACCTTTACACTGAAAAGATAGTCATCAAACCAATTCTCTCTCCCTAGGTTCAACTTGTCTAAATGATATGTTAATTAGCTTGTTGATGAACTATAGTCATGTTAATAGAATTTCCTGAACTGAGTTGATAGCTATATTTGTAGGCATTGTCTTAACCATCTTAGAATCATTTTAATGTGGAAGGGAAGTTGATGAGACATCCTCAGACCATATTCAAATGATTCATGATGTTGTCTGAACAGATAGTTCAATATATGATCGCATTTTCCAGACTTTTTGTTCTTTTTTTTATATTTTCTCCATGGTAAATTGAAATTCAGAGGTAAGTTCAAAAATGCAGCTTTTCCTATTTCTTGTCTTATATTCTCACCATGAAGCCCAGAGTTTGAAAGATTATTCTTATTACAAATTTATAACAGAATGAAATGGTTGGATTGCATCATGGATTCAATGGACATGAGTTTGACCAAACTCCAGCAAAAATTGAAGGACAGGGAAGACTGGCATGCTGTAGTCCATGGGGTCTCAAAGAGTTGGACATGACTTAGTGGCTGAACAACAACAAGATGTAATGTATTCCTTTACTATTAGATAAAATAAAGGCATCTATAATTGTGGGTGATATACAGTGGTAGTTGGTTTATTTTCCTGGAGTTCAAAATCTTGTAAGGAATCAAATGACATAGTAAAATTATTTTATGAAGAATCTCCCCAATACCTTAAAAGATCAATATGATTATGGATTGGATAATCATGAGAAAGTGGCAATAGTCATTTTCCTTTGATGGAATATAACATTGATAAAATGTTTATAAAACCTTCACTTTAGCAACTATGCATTGGTAAATTTTTTCACTCTGATTCTAGGAAGAGGGAAGACATTATATGCATGATACTAGTATAGTGGTGCAGGACACCACACTCAGGAAGTTCCCAGCACTTAGGGTTTAACACACTGAAGAAACTGTGTTAAGAGTCTAAGTAATTTTATCTTTAAATTGTTTTTTTTTTTTACATAGAGTTCAAAGAAACAGTGGAATATGTTACAGGAGTTTGGAGCTTGGCTTCATGTTGTAATCATTCTTCTCAGTGCTTCTCTGCCTCCCCAGGATGAGTTCTCAGTACCCATGGCTGCCCAACAGCCATTGTTACCCTCTGACCTGTGGAAAAGATTGAGGCCTCTGTAAGTCTTAGACTAGGGCATGGTGGTAGTCATACTTTCCCTGGGCTGATGATATCATGACTTTGCTGAAAGTGAGATTTTAGCCCATCCACCTCTCCCAACTCAGGAGTAAGTCCTAGTGCTCATTCACTTTTGGAGGTCCTTTACTCACTGAAGATAAGATTTTAGGAAATAAATATGCATTGGTGGACTCTCCTCTCTCTCCAAAACATATGGCACATTGATTTAGAGGCTTGCAGTAGGAAGAACCCTGCAGCCGACGGGCCTCTACCAAGTAGTGCACTTACTCCACAAGTATTCCCAACTCTTAGTTATTGCAACATTAAAAGTTAAATAAAAAACACCATGATAGGTCAAGAGAGATAAAGAAATAAGCTTTAACAACATATGTTTCCACTGTTAAACAATAATTCTCACATTTTAATTTTGTACTAGGACCCACAAATTATGCTGCCTGTCCTGCTGAAGAGGTAGTCAAACCAACAAATTTTAGGTGGTAGTCTAACTGACTAATTGGCAAGTTTTGACCATGTTAATAAGACTTCCTAATTGAACATGCTACGGTGGTTCAAATCCTATGCAGGAGTCAGGAGATCTGGATATGAGACAACTCTGTCAATTACATCACTGTATGATTGTAAAAAAAGATTATTATCTGAACTTTAATGTCTTCATTAGTAAAATGAGAGGGTTATTTTCTGTTTTTCTACATCCTTCCAATGTTAAAATTATGTGCTTTCTGTGAACATTTTGTCAGAAAGAATTTTGCTATAAGAACCAAAGGACAGTATAGTAATTATATTCTCTCTGTATCAGTGGATCTCAACAGGGGCAATTTTGCCAACCAAAGAATGTTTGGAAATAAGAAGACATTTTTTATTGTCACAGCTGGAAGGCCATGAATACTGCTAAAGTTGCTGTCCTGCAATGCACAGTGAAGGCCCACACAACAAAGAGTTTTCCAGCCCATGATGTCAAGAGTGCCAAAGTTAAGAACTTCTGGCCTGTATGAAAGGCATGCTGTCTCCTTGGATTTCTATCGATTTAACTTTTTTTTTTTTTCTTTAACTATGTGTTAAGGCATGGTAATGTTAGAATCAAGTCTCAATAACCAAATCAAAACACAAAAGATGCTGAATAAAGCCCTATCAGAGTCTGGCCTCTGGAAACACTAACATCTGTCTCCTATAATCTTTTATTTCCCAAGATAGGAAGAAAATAATAATTAAGTGTAGTTATAAAGCTCTCTCATGCATAAATTCTTCAGAAGAATAAAAAGTTAAGACTGCTTTATTAGGCTAATAGCTAAAGCAATTTTTCCCACTGATGAACGTTTTTATGGTGGTAGAATGTTGAAGGTGATGGTTTCTTTGCAACCACCATATTTTTACACAAGAAATAAATAGAGAGCTTTCTAAGAAAGCTAGCCATCACTAATAGCACAAGGAATTACAAGGTGGTTACTACTGATTCACTCTAAGACTTATTTATTAATTAATTCATTAGTGCATTCATTTTTAAATAATTTTATTAGGAATATGCAATTTTCATGATTTTATAGAATACAGTAATTAATGCTACCACTAATCATAATGGTAAATAGGTCTTTGTTTGCATACCAATAGTTGTTGTGAGGCATACACAACAACTAAATAAAATTTGTAATATATGAAGTGATAGCTACAAAGAAAGGGTGGAATATGTGCCATAGGTTGTAAACAAAAGAGAAAGTTCTTTAGGAGTACAAGAAAAAGAGAGGTTGTTTTTGATAGGGGTGATGAGGGAGTCTTTGTGTAATTCGTGATTATAGATCTGCATTTTATTCACATAGTAGAATTTGAATAGCTGTATGACCTGGCATGTAGTGAATACTCAAATGAGGAAGGTAAAAAAATGCAATGCATTATTGGTGATCAATCATCTTTCTCTAATGAGGTTGTGTATAGACAGGGCTTTTTTTATTATAACTATTAGAAGCCCAAATCAAAGTAAACAAGATGGGAGAACAGTTTTTATTAAGAATCCTGGGATATTTCAAAGAAAGTGAGAACAAAACTTGAAGAAAAATGGAGCATATGTACAGAAAGAAGCAAAGAGTAGAAAAGGATCATCCTGGTTGTTTCAGACTCCAGTTCTAGTGATGCTTGAAGCCCAGTTTCATTTCTTCTGACTCCCCAAAACTGACATGGACCTTATTTTGTTTTGGTGCTTGTCCTAGATTATGTATGGTTAGAAAAGGAGATATACCTTATACTCACAAGTCAGCACTTTCAGCTGCTATGAATGCTGTTGGGATGGAGTGGCAATTTCCAGAAGGAAAACATTCTATAGTCATAGGGGAGAAGCATACTGGGAAAAGTTGTCTATTGAACATAGTTCTAAACCATTCCTATGGCCTCATTGAATCCACTTTGAAATTAAATGGCATACCTTACATTTATAGAAGGATAAATGCAAACCAATATGTACAAACATAACTTGTCTCACCTAAACTTTAGCAGAGTCCTCTGAAGAGTGTTCTTTTATAACCACAGTACTTATAGATAAGCAAACTCAATCTTCCCTGAAGGAGGACATGGCAACCCACTCCAGTATTCTTGCCTTGGAGAATTCCGTGGACAAAGAAGCCTGTCAGGCTACAGTTCATAGGGTCACACAAGGGGCAAACACAGCTGAAGCAATGGAGCATGCATGCATGCAATCTCAGTCTTTAAGAGGTAAAAATAACTTGATCAAGGTAATATATAAGTTAGGCAGTCAAGATTTAAACACATGTACTCTGACTCAATGACTACTTTCTCAAATATTTTTGTGAAATAGTTGCAAAGCCAGCTTCATGTGCATATGATCAATACAGTCATACAAGGCAATAAGCGTGGAAGTTCCTCATTCTTGAGGTTTATTGTTCTGTGATGTTATCTTGAGATTATTAAAACCTTTCTCTTTGGAAGTTATATCTAGTGGGGCAATGTAGCTTGTGCTAAGGGCTTGGAATCTAAGCTCGTATGTGACCCAGCCTCCTCCATCTGAATCTTTTACAAGCCCATGGACTGTAACCCACCAGACCTCTGTCCATGGGATTCTCCAGACAAGAATACTGGAGTGGGTTGCCATTTCCTCCTCCAAGGGATCTTCCTGACCCAGGGATCAAACTCATGTCTCCTGCTTGGCAGGGGGATTCTTTAACTTTGAACCACCTGAGAAGCCCTTTTCCTTATAAATATCTCTGTGCTTGAGGAAGCATGACATTCAATAACAAATAAAAAATAAATCAGTTTGCAGAAGAGACTGCAAAAGGAAAAAAAAGTATATGTTAGTTTTGTATGCTTATGAATGCTTTTCCCCTTACTGTTTGAACAAGGGGTTTTGCATATTCATTTCTCTTGATCACTGAAAAGTACGTAGCCTGTTCTGAATAGTTGTTAAGAATGTAGTATTGGCCAAATAGAATTTCCATGTGCCAAAACTAACTGCTTAACAAAGCGATAAAAACATTATCTGTAGTCTAGCTATCTCAGACACTATCCAAGAAAAAAGTAACTAATACTATCCCATGTAATTAAAACAGCTACATTAAGCTCCATGACTAACTATCCACAAGCATCATAACATAGTGATTTTGAGTGCAGATTCTAGAACCTGTTGCCTCAGTTCACATCCTATCTTCTTTGATGTGCATCCCTGAGCAAGTTAATATCTCTGTGTTTTCACTTCCTTAAGTGTAAGGATGATGATAATAATACTAATACTTATTTATAGAATTGTTATAAGGAAAAAAATGAATTGATCTATGTAAATATATATATATATAACTTGTAAATATATATATAAATATGTATATGTAAATATATATATATATATTTACAAAACATGCTCTGAACATTGTCCAATACTTAATAAGTACTCAGTAAATGTCACTGTTTTGAATAGTTATGGACCCAACATACGAGGACAATTCTATAGTATAATTAATAAATATTATCACAGAACTTGTGTCCGAAAGTACTATTAACTTCAACTTGAACTTTAAATATCTCAAGTATACAAGCTTACTAACACTGTTATTAATAGTTGCCCAGAAAATGTTTCCAATACATAATAAATCATGGAATACACAGTTCAGGTAATACATTTTCATAAAGAAAATATAATGGGAGCACTATGTAGAACATGTAGTTTTGAAAAGTATTTAAATTTCAAGCAAAAATATTCTAAATTAGGTTGAACTTTAGTAGCAAGTTTCAACACACAATGTTTTTGTAATTGTATGCCTTTTGTCCTGCAGCCCAAGAGGTCATGACTATAAATACACACTGAAGAGATCTTTGCTTAAATGATATTACTTATATAAAGCATCTAGCAGTTTCAGGAATAAAATATATGTTCAACAACTGATAGTCATTATTAATATTGACGTCTTTTGAAACCTCAGTGACTAGTGGGTCATCTTTTGGGAATAATTTTAACTGAGCTCTTTTAAAGGATTTTAGATTATCCTTTATCCTACTGATTTTAAGACTGAATAAATCAGTGACTATTACCTTTTGGGGAAGAAAATGTAGAAAGGATGTTACGAGAAAGGTCACAGATGTGAATTTTATGGGAAGTTTTATGAAAAAGCCATTAGACGTCAACAGTAGTTCACAAAGATATTCTGCTTTTTAGTAGTGTTACATATAGGTGCTGACTGACAATATAAAATCACAGAAGCATCAACTCCCAGAGTTTCAAAAACATGTGGATACATATAACACAGTGTCAGGTATATAGAAAGCACTCAATAAATGCAAGCATCCTTGCCTTCTTCCTTTGAGATTTCATAGTTCAATGCTCCCCCTTGCCCCACTCAGTTTTGCAAATAAGGAAATGAAAGTGAATAACATGCCAAGATTACACAGATAATTTTCTGATTGAATAGGAATTAGAATATCTATAAAATGTCTAAGAAGATTCAGATGATGTTCTTCTCCATTTTGAAACAAACAAGTCGACCCTAAGAGTTGAGAGGAGAGCTTGGGATATATAACAACATGAATAGTGAGAGCTCCCTTTCTCTTACATATTTTCTTTTACATATATATATCTCTTATATGTTTTCTTATATATCTTATCTTTCTCTTATATATTTTCTCTTATATATATTTTCCCTTTCTCTTGTATATATGTTCCCTTATATATATTTCCTTTCTCTTAAAAGCAAAACAACCAAAACCAGCCTTTACAACTCATAGAAACTCTTCCCTATGAACAAAGACTCAAATATCTCTGCCCTAGCAACATCGCATCCCCTTTTCCCCAGTCTGTTAATCAATATTCTCTGCAAGGAAATTTCTAAAATAATCATACCCTCTTCCTAGAGCTAGATAATCTTTTACCCAAATTTTTACCCAAAACTGGAATTCCTTTTCTACCATCTCTAACAGACTTTATCTTGTGATGACTAAAAAATTTCAGTTCTTTCAACAATTCCTTGTATGTTTGTTTTGAAATTTCTAGTGATACTGTGATACAAGTGATACAAGCAGAGTTGATATTGATATATTGATATACCCACCTATAATATAGCTGATTGTTGGTTCTGATATTTCCTTTTCTTGTTAGTAAAATCATGCATCCACATACTGTGCCAGGTGCATTTATAGCATCCTCCCAATATAGGTGAAGTGTACTTGGCTTAGTGGTTTGCCTTGGCCCATGAAAGTTTACTGGAATTTATGCCAGTAAATGTTTAAAATGTATGGGCATGAATTGGCTTGTCCTTTTGCCCTCCTGTGATATGTCTTGAGAACTATATGCCCCGTGTATCTGCTAGTCCAACAGAAAAATGGAGAAGATGAGGAACAGACTTAAATGCAAACCTTGATGTAACCAAGTCCAATCAACCCAAAGTGAAAGAAAGTGAAGTCGCTCAGTTGTGTCCTACTCTTTGCAACCCCATGGACTGTGGCCCACCAGGCTCCTCCATCCATGGAATTTGTCAGGCAAGAATACTGGAGTGGGTTGCCATTTTCTTCTCCATGAGATCTTCCTGACCCAGGGATTAAACCTGGGTCTCCCGCATTGTAGGCAGAGGCTTTACCGTCTGAGCCACCAGGGAAGTCTAAAACATAAGTGAAAGCAATTTTAAAAGCAACAGTAAATGGGAAGACATCTATCTTAATGGACTGGAGGAATTAATCTGAGCAAACTGTCACTACTACCCAAAATGATCTAGAGATTTAAAAGTCCCAATGGAACTTTTTACACAAGTAGAAAAATACTATCCTAAAATTCGTATGGAAATACAAGAAACCTGAGCAAAGCAGAAGGGATCACATTTCTTGCTTTCTAAATATATCACAAAGCTCTAGTAGTCAAAATAATATGGTCCTGAAATACACTAAAATCAGATCAAAATGGATTGAAGGCATAAACATGACATGAAACTTTAAATCTTCTATAAGAAAACAAGGATAACAATTCTTGATATTAGCCTTGGCAATGGTTTCTTGGATATGACCCCAAAAGCAAAAATAGGCAAGTGGTACCACACAAATGAAAAAACTTTTGCACAAGAAAGGAAATAATCAGCAAAGTGAAAAGGCAACCTACAGGATAGGAGAAAATATTTTCAAACCATATGGCTGATAAAAAGTTAATATCTAAGATATATAAGAAACTTCTATGACTCAAAATCAACCAAACAAACAAAAATCCAAATTACAAAATTACAATTTTCCACTTCATAGGTGTTCATTATATGTAACTTTTCATGGGCTAAAAAGATGGGTTCAGGCTGGGGAACACGTGTATACCTGTGGCGGATTCATGTTGATGTATGGCAAAACCAGTACAATATTGTAAAGTAATTAACCTCTAATTAAAATAAATTAATTAAAAGAAATCCCCCACTGGACTCCTGACTTAATCTTACACAATTTGTCCTAGTATAGTACAAAATGTAAACTCACTCAAGTAGAAAGTTTCTGTATAAAAGTGTTTTATAAAAGGGAGATTTTCATTGTCTACTTTGAATTTTTCATTGCACATTGATATAGTTTCAGCAGAAATTGATTTCAAGTTATTTTTCTTTTATTTTCTTTTTTACTTAAGTACTACAATTGTGTATTAGACCAAATTAACTTTTACAAATTTCCATAAAATTCCTGACAATGGAACTAAGGGGGAATTTGAAAGAAGATTTGATAGCTGTAAGAATTATAATATCAAAAGCCAAATTATCGCAGGATCACAATTAGGCTTCTATTTTTTCCATTTATATTTTAGCAGCAACTATTATGGGTCCCAAAAGTGTACTTTCATTTTGCCACTGAATATGGAAGAAAGTGAAGAGAAAATAAAGCCTCATGACAAGGTTTAACATGAAGAGGAGGGTGAAAAACCTGGCTTAAAACTCAGCATTCAGAAAACTAAGATCATGACATCCAGTCCCATCACTTCATGATAAATGGATGGGAAAACAATGGAATTAGTGACAGACTTTATTTTCTTAGGCTCCAAATCACTGTAGACAATCACTGAAGTCATGGAATTAAAAGACACTTGCTCCTTGGAAGAAAAGCTATGACAAACCTAGACAGCATATTAAAAAGTAGAGACATCACTTTGCCGACAAAGATCTGTATAGCCAAAGCTATGACTTTTCCAGTAGTCATGCAGGAATGTGAGACTTTGACCATAAAGAAGGCTGAGGGACTGAGAATTGATGTTTTTGAATTGTGGTGCTGGAAGAGAAGACTCTCTAGAGTCCCTTGGACAACAAGGAGATAAAACCAATCAATCCTAAAGGAAATCAACCCTGAATATTCATTGGAAGCCTTGATGCTGAAGTTGAAGCTCCAATATTTTGGCGACCTGATGCAAAGAGATTCCTCCTTGGAAAAGACCCTGAATCTGGGAAAGACTGAGAGCAGCAGGAAAAGGGCATGACAGAAGATGGAATCACTGAATCAATGAACATTTGTTTGAGCAAATCCCGGGAGAGAGTGAAGGACAGGGAAGTCTGGTATGCTGCAGTCCACTGGGTCACAAAGTGTTGGACACGACTTGGCGACTGAAAAATAACATGTATGCATTTGTTTTTGATGTTTTAATTAATCACTGTGCTATGGATTTTGGAAGGCAAAATAGACTCTGTTTCTGCTTCAAGAAATAAAGAGATTTGATGAGATACTGAGGTGTCTTAAATTAGAAGCATTCAATGTCCACTATTAGTTTAAGAATTATATACTGCTCCAAACCATGCATAAGTTCTGTAATTTGAAAGCAATATTTATTTATTTATACAAATTAGATTGAAAAATTCTTGACAATTTACAAGAAAAATAGGGAAATCTTGTGGTCTCTAAAACTTAATTTTCTTGGAACCTTCCCTGAGTTTGTTTCAGTTCAATTCAGTTCAGTCACTTAGTCGTGTCTGACTCTGCCACCCCACGTACTGCAGCATGCCAGGCTTCTCTGTCCATCATCAACTCCTGGAGACTGCTCAAACACATGTCCATTGAGTTGGTGATACCATCCGGCCATCTCATCCTTTGTTGTCCCCTTCTCCTCCTGCCTTCAATCTTTCTGAGCATCGGGGTCTGGAAGTGAGTTAGTTCTTCCCATCAGGTGGCCAAAGTATTGGAGCTTCAGCTTCAGCATCAATCCTCCCAAAGAATATTCAGGACTGATTTCCTTTAGGATTGACTGGTCTGATCTCCTTGCAATCCAAGGGACTCTCATGAGTCTTCTCCAGCACCACAGTTCAAAAGCAACAATTCTTCAGCTCAGCTTCCTTTATGGTACAAATCTCACATTAATACACAACTACTGGAAAAACCATACCTTTGATTATATAGACCTTTGTCAGCAAAGTAATGTCTCTGCTTTTTAATATGCTGCCTAGGTTGGTCATAGCTTTTCTTCCAAGAAGCAAGCATCTTTTAATTCCATGGCTGCAGTCACCATCTGCAGTGATTTTGGAGCCCAAGAAACTAAATTCTACCACTGATTTCATTTTTCCCCCATCTATTTGCAATGAAATGATGGGACCAGCTGGTGTGATTTTCGTTTTTTGAATGTTGAGTTTTAAGTCAACTTTTTCACTCTCCTCTTTCACTTTCATGAAGAAGCTCTTTAGTTCTTCACTTTTTGCCATAAGGGTGGTGTCATCTAGGTATCTGAGGTTATTTATATTTCTTCCCACAACCTTGATTCCAGCTTGTGCTTCATCCAGCCAGGCAGTTCGCATGTTGTTATCTGCATGTAGGTTAAATAAGCAGGGTGACAGTATGCAGCCTTGATGTAATCCTTTCCCAATTTGGAACCACTGTGTTGTTCCATGTTTAGTTCTAACTGTTGCTTCTCAACATGCTTACAGATTTCTCAGGAGGCAGGTAAGGTGGTCTAGTACTCCCATCTCTTTAAGAATTTTCCACAGTTTTTTGTTGTCCATACAATCAAAATCCTTTTTAAAAAAATATATTACAGCTCTATTTTATTTAGAAAACAGCAGGAAAATCCATCCTCGAGGCGTGAGGGCATGTTGACCCAAAGATGCAAAGAGAAGACAGTGAGGGAGTGCACCAGTGCACAGGAGAAAGAGAGAGCCCTGTCCTTTGGCTGCACTTTTTATACGTCTTTTTCTCCCCCTTGGGCCTGCCCTATATAAATTGGGCTAGCCAGGAGTGCTGTTTGTTTTACGTGAGGTCCTTACTCTGGTCCTCGGACCTTCCTTTGTTCTACATTCATGGGCTTTTCCCTTCCTTGTCTTTTGGCCACCACAATTCTGGACTCCTGTTTCCCATTCTAATTACCTAACATTCCCCCCTCAAGAGATGGGAGGCCCAATTCTTTGGGAATAGGGGCCTCAAGGTCTTTCTGGCTACTTCCTGCTGAACTGGGATGGCGAGAGGTATTGGTCCTCCCCCTCTTGCTAGGCCTCAGAGGCCTAGCCTCAGAGTCCTTATAGCAGTGTCCATCTAAGGGTGAGTGATATTTTCCATGGTTGAACTGGCACTGCATGCTGTAGCTTGTTGATGTGGGTAGAGACAAACAGATTAGACATTGACAATACATGGACAATCATAAAGAGCACCAATATGGCATAACAAGGCCTAGTAGGGGCATTAGCCAATTCCAAATTCCCATCATCAGGATGGCTCAAGTTCCTCCTTGTTCAGTGACCAAAAGTTCTATCTCCTGTCTGTTTTGAAGTACAGTCCTGAGAAATCTTACTTCTAGAAACTAGATTTTGGGGGTGTTCATTAGAATGGTCTTCATTCAGTTCAGTTGAGCAGTCGTGTCCAACTCTTTGCGACCCCGTGAATCACAGCACGCCAGGCTTCCCTGTCCATCACCAACTTCCAGAGTTCACTCAAACTTGTGTCCATCGAGTGATGCCATCCAGCCATCCTATCCTCTGTCGTTCCCTGCTCCTCCTCCCCCCAATCCCTCCCAGCATCAGAGTCTTTTCCAATGAGTCAACTCTTCACATGAGGTGGCCAAAGTATTGGAATTTCAGGTTTAGCATCATTCCTTTCAAAGAAATCCCAGGGCTGATCTCCTTCAGAATGGACTGGCTGGATCTCCTTGCAGTCCAAGGAACTCTCAAGAGTCTTCCCCAACACCATAGTTCAAAAGCATCAATTCTTTGGCACTCAGCTTTCTTCACAGTCCAACACTCACATCCATACATCACCACTGAAAAAACCATAGCCTTGACCAGACGGACCTTTGTTGGCAAAGTAATATCTCTGCTTTTTAATATGCTATCTAAGTTTCTCATAACTTTCCTTCAAAGGAGTAAGCGTCTTTTAATTTCATGGCTGCAGTCACCATCTGCAGTTATTTTGGAGCCCCCAAAATTAAAATTTGATACTGTTTCCACTGTTCCCCCATCTATTTCCCAAGAAGTGATGGGACCAGATGCCATGATCTTCATTTTCTGAATGGTGAGCTTTAAGCCAACTCTTTCACTCTCTTCTTTCACTTTCATCAAGAGGCTTTTTAGTTCCTCTTCACTTTCTGCCATAAGGGTGGTGTCATCTGCATATCTGAGGTTATTGATATTTCTTCCAGAAATCTTGATTCCAGATTGTGTTTCTTCCAGCACAGCATTTCTCATGATGTACTCCGCATATAAGATAAGTAAGCAAGGTGACAATATACAGCCTTGACGTACTCCTTTTCCTATTTGGAACCAGTCTGTTGTTCCATGTCCAGTTCTAACGGTTGCTTCCTGACCTGCATATAGGTTTCTCAAGAGGCAGGTCAGGTGGTTTGGTATTCCCATCTCTTGAAGAATTTTCCACAGTTTATTGAGATCCACACAGTCAAAGGCTTTGGCATAGTCAATAAAGCAGAAATAGATGTTTTTCTGGAACTCTCTTGCTTTTGTAATGATCCAGCAGATGTTGTCAATTTGATCTCTGGTTCCTCTGCCTTTTCTAAAGCCAGCTTGAACATCTGGAAGTTCATGGTTCACATACTGCTGAAGGCTGGTTTGGAGAATTTTGAGCATTACTTTACTAGCGTGTGAGATGAGTGCAATTATGCAGTAGTTTGAGCATTCTTTGGTGTTGCCTTTCTTTGGGATTGGAATGAAAACTGAACTTTTCTAGTCCTGTGGCCACTGCTGAGTTTTCCATATTTGCTGGCATATTGAGTGCAGCATTTTCACAGCATCATCTTTCAGGTTTTCAAATAGTTCCACTGGAATTCCATCACCTCCACTAGCTTTGTTCATAGTGATTCTTTCTAAGGCCCACTTGACTTCACATTCCAGGATGTCTGGCTCTAGGTGAGTGATCATACCATCATGATTATCTTGGTCATGAAGATCTTTTTCATACAGTTCTTCTGTGTATTCTTGCAACCTCTTCTTAATATCTTCTGTTTCTCTTAGGTCCATACCATTTCTGTCTTTTATCAAGCCCATATTTTCATGAAATGTTCCCTTGGTATCTCTAATTTTCTTGAAGAGATCTCTAGTCTTTCCCATTCTGTTGTTTTCCTCTATTTCTTTGCATTGATCCGTGAAGAACGGTTTCTTATCTCTCCTTGCTATTCTTTGGAACTCTGAATTCAGATACTTATATCTTTCCTTTTCTCCTTTGCTTTTTGCTTCTCCTCTTTTAAAAGCTATTTGTAAGGCCTCCTCAGACAGCCATTTTGCTTTTTTGCATTTCTTTTCCATGGGGATGGTCTTGATCCCTGTCTTCTGTACAATGTCATGAAACTCTATCCATAGTTCATCAGGCACTTTATCTATCAGATCTAGTCCATTAAATCTATTTCTCACTTCCACTGTATAATCATAAGGGATTTGATTTAGGTCATATCTGAATGGTTTAGTGGTTTTCCCTATTTTCTTCTATTTCAGTCTGAATTTGACAATAAGGAGTTCATGATCTGAGCCATAGTCAGCTCCTGGTCTTGTTTTTGCTGACTGTATAGAGCTTCTCCATCTTTGGCTGCAAAGAATATAATCAATCTGATTGTGGTGTTGACCATCTGGTGATGTCCATGTGTAGAGTCATCTCTTGTGTTGTTGGAAGAGGGTGTTTGCTATGACCAGTGTGTTCTCTTGGCAAAACTCTATTAGTCTTTGCCCTGCTTCATTCCATATTCCAAGGCCAAATTTGCCTGTTACTCCAGGTGTTTCTTGACTTCCTACTTTTTCATTCCCATCCCCTATAATGAAAAGGACATCTTTTTGGGGTGTTAGTTCTAAAAGGTATTGTAGGTCTTCATAGAACCATTCAACTTCAGCTTCTTCAGCATTACTGGTTGGGACATAGACTTGGATTACCGTGATATTGAGGTTTGCCTTGGTAACGAACAGAGATCATTCTGTCGTTTCTGAGATTGCATCCAAGTACTGCATTTCGGACTCTTTTGTTGACCATAATGGCTACTCCATTTCTTCTAAGGGAATCCTGCCTGCAGTAGTGGATATAATGGTCATCTGAGTTAAATTCACCCATTCCAGTCCATTTTAGTTCACTGTTTCCTAGAATGTCGATGTTCACTCTTGTCATCTCCTGTTTGACCACTTCCAATTTGCCTTGATTCATGGACCTAACATTCCAGGAAGCTATGCAATATTGCTCTTTACAGCATTGGACCTTGCTTCTATCACCAGTCACATCCACAAGTGGGTATTGTTTTTGCTTTGGCTCTATCCCTTCATTCTTTCTGGGGTTATTTCTCCACTGATCTCCAGTAGCATATTGGGAACCTACCGACCTGGGGAGTTCCTCTTTCTGTACCTATCATTTTGCCTTTTCATACTGTTTATGGGGTTCTCAAGGCAAGAATCCTGAAGTGGCTTGCCATTCCCTTCTCTAATGGACCACATTCTGTCAGACCTCTCCACCATGACCCACCCTTCTTGGGTGGCCCCACAGGGCATGGCTTAATTTCATTGAATTAGACAAAGCTGTGGTCCTAGTGTGATTAGATTGACTAGTTTTCTGTGAGTATGGTTTCAGTGTGTCTGCCCTCTAATGCCCTCTTGCAACACGTACTGTCTTACTTGGGTTTCTCTTACCTTGGACGTGGGGTATCTCTTCACGGCTGCTACAGCAAAGCGCAGTCACAGCTCCTTACTTTGGAGGAGGGGTATCTCCTCACCGCCAACCCTCCTGACCTGGAACATGGAATATCTCCTCTAGGCCCTCCTGCGCCCGGGCAGCCACCGTTCCTTTGACGTGGGGTTGCTCCTCCTGGCTCCCACCCCTGGCCTCGGGCGTGGGGTAGCTCCTCTTGCCCCTCGGGCATGGCGTCTTCCCAGCTTCTGCGCCTGACCTCGGACATGGGGTAGCTCCTCTCAGCCATGCTTGTGTACCGTTGCACTCATTAGTAGTTCTGAATAGGTATCTGAGATCTCCCATGTACTCACAGGTGTATTGAGTGTTCTCTTCTGTTTTCTTCCATGGCTTGACTCATGAGTACTGAACCCAGAAATCATGTCCTGGTACCTTGACTGCTGTGGGGGTACAAAGTATTACAGAATAGGGTCCCTTCCATGTGGACTGGAGTTGAGCCTTTGGGGACCCATCTTTTCAGACTTTAATTAGGACTTGTGTCCCTGGAGCATACAGTGGTGACTCCTTAGAATCTTTTGGGTCCTTGTTCACACCCCACAAGTGTATATCCTGTTGGAATTGCCCAATGGCCATGGTATAAGACTGGAGGATCTGAACCTCTGGATCTAAGAAGAGGTCATTGACATAAATAAAAGGTCCCCCATATAGCATCTCATAAAGACTAAGACTAACTTGTTCTTTAGGGGCAATACGAGTGTGGAGGAGAGCCATTAGTAAAGTCTCCTTCCATCTCAGGGAGAGCTCCTGAGATATCTTTTTTATAGCTGATTTTAAGAATTGGTTGGCTCTTTCTACTTTTCCTGAAGCCTGAGGCCTCCAGGCACAATGGAGATAAGTAATGCCCAATGCTTTAGAGACCCCTTGGGTGACCTTAGAAGTAAATGATGTCCCATTGACACTTTGTAATGACCTGGGCAGACCAAATATTGGAATGATTTCATGGAGCAGTTTTCTTTTTTGTACCACCTCTTCAGCCTTCTCAGTCCAGGTGGGAAAGCTTTCAATCCATCTTGTGAATGTATCTATCATGACTAATAGGTATTTATACCCTTGAGAAACTGGCATCTGGGTGAAGTCCATCTGCCAGTCCTCTCCTGGGTAGGTCCCACATCATTGGAAAGGCTGGGCCAGCTGGGGTCTTCGAGCTCCTTGGGGGTTAATTGGCAAGTGGGACAAGAGGAGACCACTTGCCTTATAGTTGTTTGGACACTTGTTCCTCTGAAGGACCTTTCTAGTAATCTTTGGAGGGTCTTTTCCCCTAAATTAGTGGTGGCATATAAGGAGTTAATCACTTCCATTGGAGGTTCCAAGGCAGAAAAAAGAGTCCTTCCTTTAGGAAGCACCCCATATGATCTTCTTAAAAGCCCTCACTCTTAGCTTTAAGAGTCTCACTTTCAGTATATGAAGGAGTTTCTGACAAATTAGTCTGTGGAACTTGGGTGGCAACCCCTATTAGGTCATTGTTCTGTAATACTGCTCTCTTAGCTGCCTGATCAGCTGCTTGGTTCCCTTGAGCCACTTCTGTATTCCCTTTTTGGTGTCCTTTACAGTGGGAAACTGAAACTTCAGTGGGCAGATGGACTGCCTCCAAGAGTCTAAGAATTTGATCACCATATTTGATTGGGGACATTTGGGTGGTCAAGTGGTCCCTTTCTTTCCAAATAGCAGCATGTGCATGTAGCACCAGAAAGGCATACTTGGAGTCAATGTAAATGGCTTTTTTTTTTTCCCTTTTCCCAACTCTAAAACTCAAGTCAGGGCTATGAGCTCAGCTAATTGGACTGAAATACCTGGTGGCAGAGGCTTAGCCTCTATGGTCTCAAAATTGGAGATTATTGCCTATCTGGCTCTTCTTTTTTCATCCAAGACAAAGCTGCTTCCATCAGTGTACCAGATTTCCTCAGGATTGGTCAGAGTATCTTCTGACAATCCCTCTTGGGATTTTGTCCAGTGGTCCAAGGTTTCTAGACAAGAGTGAAAGGGGAGAGAACCCTTGGGGGTAGGCAGGAGGGTGGCTGGGTTAAGAACCTCACAAGGGGATATAGTGAGGCCTGGATTTTCCAACAGCACTACTTGATATCCGAGGATTCTTTGATCAGACATCCATAAATGGCCTCCCCCATTTAGGAGTTGTTTTACTTGGTGGCTGGTAAAAATAGTTTGCCCCCAAAGGAGAGTTTTAAAGCATCTTCTATCATGATTGCAATAGCTGCAAGATTTCGAAGGCAGGGGGGCCAGCCTCGGGCAGTCGGATTGAGCCTCTTGGATAGGTAAGCTACAGGCTGAGGCTCAGATCCCAACCTTTGAGTTAACACTCCCTCTCTTTCATGGACATAAAGTCATAATGGTTTTTCTGGGTCTGGCAACCTCAAGGCAGGTGCCTGAGTTAAGGCCTGTTTTAGTGTAGCATCTGCCTTCTTTTGAGGAATTCCCCACATCAGTGGGATTGAATCATCCCATCCCTTTAAGCTTTCATATAAGGGCTGGGCAATTAGATCATAGTTGGGTATCCAGATTCTAAAATACCTAGTTAGCCCCGGGAAAGCTATCAATTGTTTTCGAATCATGGGGGAGGACAACTGGAGGTTTCCTTGTACCCGATCAGAGGACAACCCCCTGGACCCATGTGTAATCAGAACTCCCAGGTAAGTGACCTTTGTCTAGAGAATCTGTGCCTTAGCACAGGAGACTTTATATTCCCTTTCTGCCAAAAAGTTTAGAACTTGAGTTGCATGTTGTTGGACATTTTTCTCATCTGGAGAGCAGATTAGTAGGTCATCTACATAATGTAATATTTTCCAATTAGGTCCCAGATCCAGATCTAGGAGATCTCAGCTAAGGGCCTGTCCAAACAGATGGGGGCTATCTCTAAACACCTGAGGTAATACTGTCCAAGTCATCTGTTGGTGTTTTTCTGTGGGGCCTCTCACTCAAAGGCAAAAAGATATTGGGATTCTTTAGCCAGTGGTATGCAAAAAAAAAAAAAAAAGAATGCATCGTTGAGATCCAAGACTGTAAACCAGTTGACACTGGGTGGGATTTCTCCCAAGATTACATAGGGATTGTGTACTGTGAGATGGAGGGGGACTACAGTTTCATTTATGATCCAAAGGTCTTGAACTATTCTCTGGGTTCCATCCTTTTTCTTTACTGAGAGGATTAGGGTGTTGCATGGAGAATTGGTGGGCACCAATGGCCCACAAGCATGGAATTTATTTATTAAAAGCTGTAGTCCCTCCCAAGCCTCTCTTCTGAGGGGATATTGTTTCTGGTTAGGAAGCCAAGTTGGATCTCGGAGGACAATGATGACCAGTTCAGCTTGGTGGACTCTTCCAGGAATCCCTTGGCCCACACCTGGGGGTTAATCTTGTCCTCCTATAGTTTTTGGTCCATTTCTTTGGAGAAGGTGTAATGGGTTCTTCAGTAGTAACCAGAAGCTCTAGGGCTCTAGGGGCTCAAAAGCTTCCCATCACAAGGGTGGTCCCCAGTTTATTGAGTATATCTTTTACCAATAAGGGGGTAGGACACTCAGGGACCACCAGAAACTGGTGGGAAAATATTTGTCCATCCCAGAAACAAAGAAGTGCTTGGGTGAATCTTGTAGTAGTTGTTTTTCCTGTAGCACCCAAAATGGTACAGATTTGGAAGGAGAAGGCTCCGGAGTAGGAGATCAAGAGAGAGTAGGTAGCCCCCGTGTCAACCAAGAAATTCTAGGACCTACCTGCCACATCCAGTTACACTCTTGGCTCCAGTCCAGTGATGGTTATCTGTGACAGGCCAGCTGGCTGGAGAGGGCCGCTTCAGTCCTGTTGAACCATCATGAGGGAAGGCTTGGCACTTGACCTTGAGGCTCTTGGGTCCCAAGGGCAGAGTGCCACCCAATGTCCCAGTTGGTGGCATTTTTAGCAAGCCATTTTAGGAGACTTGTCATCGTTTAGACACTCTTTGGCCCAATGCCCCACCTGTCTACAGATTAGGCATTTGCCTCTTGCCTTGTCCTTTAAGGACCTGGGGTTAGTCAAAGTCTTTATTATTGTCAATGCAGCAGATGCTTTTCTGGAACTCTCTTGTTTTTTCTATGATCCAATGGACGTTGGTAATTTGATCTCTGGTACCTCTGCCTTTTCTAAACCCAACTTGAACTTTTGGAAATTCTCTGTTCTTGAACTGTTGAAGCCTAGCTTGGAGAATTTTGAATATTACTTTGCTAGCATGTGAGATGAGTGCAATTGTGCAGTAATTTGAACATTCTTTGGCATTGCCTTTCTTTGGGACTGGAATGAAAACCGACCTTTTCCAGTCCTGTGGCCACTGTTAAGTTTTCCAAACTTGCTGGCATATTGAGTGCAGCACTTTCACAGCATCTTTTAGGATTTGAAGTAGCTCAACTGGAATTCCATCACCTCCACTAGCTTTGTTCATAGTGATACTTCTTAAGGCCCACTTGACTTCACATTCCAGGATGTCTGGCTCTAGGGCAGTGATCATAACACTGTGGTTATCTGGGTCGTGAAGATATTTTTTGTATAGTTTTTCCATATATTGTTGCCACCTCTTCTTAATATTTTCTGCTTCTGTAAGGTCTATACCATTTCTTTCCTTTATTATGCCCATCTTTGCATGAAATGTTCCCTTGCTTTCTCTGATTTTCTTGAAGAGATCTCTAGTCTTTCCCATTCTAATATTTCCCTCTGTTTCTTTACATTGATCAAGTAGGAAAACTTTCTTATCTCTCCTTGCTATTTTTTGAAACTTTGCATTCAGATGGGTATATCTTTCCCTGTGTCTTTCACTTCTCTTTTTTTCCCAGCTATTTGTAAGGCCTCTTCAGACAACCATTTTGCCTTTTTGCATTTCTTTTTCTTGGGGATGGTTTTGATCATGGTGTCCTGTACAATGTTATGAAGTCCATACTTCTTCAGGCACTCTATGAGATCTAATCCCTTGAATCTATTTGTCACTTCTATTGTAAAATTGTAAGGGATTTGATTTAGGTCATACATGAATGGTCTAGTGGTTTTCCCTACTTTCTTCAATTTAAGTTTGAATTTTGCAATAAGGAGTTCATGATCTGAGCTACAGTCAGTTTCCTCTTGTTTTTCCCAACTCTATAGAGCTTTTCCATTTTCTGTTGTAAAGAATGTAGTAAATCTGATTTCGGTATTGGCCATCTGGTGATGTTCATATATAGAGTCATCTCTTGTGTTGTTGCAAGAGGGTGATTGCTATGACCATTGCATTCTCTTAACAAAACTGTGTTACCCTTTACCCTGCTTCATTCTGTACTCCAAGGCCAAATTTGCCTGTTACTCCAAGTACCTCTTGATTCTTACTTTTATATTCCAGTCCCCTATGATGAAAAAGATATCTCTTTTGTGTGTTATTTTTAGAAGATCTTGTAGGTTTTCATACAACCATTCAACTTCAGCTTCTTCAGCTTTCTTGGTTGGTACATAGACCTGGATTACTGTGATATTGAATAGCTTTCATTGGAAACAAACAGATCACTCTGTCATTTTTGAGATTACACCCATGTACTGCATTTTGGACTCTTTCATTGACTATGAGGGCTATTCTGTTCCTTCTAAGGGATTCTTGCCTACAGTAGTAGATGTAGTGGTCCTCTGAATTAAACTTGCCCATTCTGATCCATTTTAGTTCACTGATTCCTAAAATTTCGATGTTCACCCTTGCCAAATCCTGCTTGACCACTTCCAATTTACCTTGATTTATGGACATATCATTCCAGTTTCTTATGCAATATTATTCTTTACAGCATTGGACTTTATTTCCATCACCAGTCACATCCACAATAAGTCCTTGTTTGTATTCGTTTACTTCTTTGGAATATATGACTTTATAAAACAATAGAGAGATATTAAGGACTTTGAAAGAGAGAGTATTATTTTACTTAACCTCTTCTTATTTTTTTTATATATTAAAATATGATTGATATACAATATTATGTTATCAACTGTATAATGTATTTATTCAACATTTACATGCATTATGAAATGGTCACCAGGACAAGTTGAATAACCATCTGTTACCAAACAAAATTATTATCATGTTATTCATTATGTTTATTATGCTGTATAGCACATCCTATTGACTTATCTTTTCAATAACTGGACGCTTTTACTTCTTAATCCCCTTCACTCTTTTCACCCAAGCTCTCACATCCCTCCCTTGTGCTAACTACCAATTTGCTTTCTCGATCTGCAGTCTTTTTCTGTTTTGTTTTGTTTACTCATTTGTTTTATGTCTTAGGTTACACATATTAGTGAGATCATATGGTATTTTCTTTGTCTGTCTTATTTCACTTAGCATTATACACTGTATGCCCATGCATGTTGTGAACAAATGGTAAGATTTCATTCTTTTTATGGCTGAGTTTGTTTACATTTATGTTTACATTTATATTTATAGATCACATCTTCTTTATTCATTTATCTATCAGTGGAAACTAAGGTTGTTTCCATGTCTTGGCTATTGTAAACAATTCTGCACTGAACATGGTGGTACGTATATAGTTTTTCAAATTAGCCTTTTTGTGTTTTTCAGACAAGTAGTCAGAAGTGGAATTGCCGGATCATAGGGTGGTTTGGGGCTTCCCAGGTGGCACTAGAGGTAAAGAACCCTTCTGCCTATGCAGAAGATGCAACAGACAGGACATGGGCTTGATCCCTGGGTTGGGAAGATCCCCTCAAGTAGGAAATGGCAAGCTGTTCCAGTTTTCTTGCCTGGAAAATTCCATTGACAGAGGATCTTGGCGGGTTACAGTTCATTGAGCTGCAAAGAGTTGGACATGCTGATCTATTGAGCACACACATGATAGTTTTATTTTTAAAGTTTTGAGGAACCTCCATACTGTTTTCCATAGAGGCTTCACCAATTTACATTCCTACCAAGAGTGCACAGAGCTTCTCTTTTCTCCATACCCTCACCAACACTTGTTACTTGTTGTCTTTCTGATGTGAGGTGATATGTCATTGTGGTTTTCATTTGCATTTCCCTGACAGTTAGTGATACTGAGCATCTTTTCACATCCGTTGGCCATTTTTATGTCTTCTTTGGAGAAATATCTCTTCTGATTCTTTGTCCATTTTTAAATTATATTTTTATTGAGTTATATGATATTTTTACATAATTTTGTTATTAATCCCTTATCAGATGTGTCATTTATAAATATTTCCTCCTATTCAAAACATTGCCTTTTCATTTTTTGATGGTTTCCTTTGTTGTAAAAAAGCTTTTTAATTTGGCATTGCTCATTTGTTTATCTTTGTTTTTGTTGCCCTTGTCTGAAGTGACAGATCCAAGAAATTCATTTCTAAGACTGATGTGCATAGTGCCTATATTTTCTCCTAGAAGTTATGTGGTATCACATCTTGTATAAAAGTTTTTAATCTATTTTGAGTTCATTTTCTTATATTGTATAAGAAAATGGTCCAGTTTCATTTTTGCATGTAGCTGTCCAGTTTTCCCAACATCAATTATTGAAGAGGCTGTCCTTTCTCCATTGCATATTCTTGCCTGTTATCCATCCCCTCTTTGATATTGAATAAAACCTATTTTCCATTCCATTTAGAAGGCTTGAAAAATATTTAAAGCATCATATAGAGCACAAAGCAGAACAAACAGGCATTCAAGAAGCTATGGCACCTTTAAAATTTAACTTTTAAGTGTCAAAAACAAAAGTTGCTTTGTTACTGGTCCCTTCATTAATTTAATCTAAAATCTTGATTAATGTGACAACCAACCTGTAATTACAAGCAGTGCATCTAAAGCTTCTGAATTATTAGAGGTGCCACCTGCAACTTGACACCTGCCATCTACCTCCACAAGGATTAAATTATAAGCTGCTACACCTGCTGACCTTCAACACCCCCTGAAAGGAGTTCAGTGTGGAGATCAGAAATGAGGAGGCACACTGTGCTCTGGAAAAAACTATCAGGTCTTCAGATAGTTAGATGTTCAGGAGTCAGTTTTATGAGCCCAGTTCTTGTATCCCATCATGGGCTTTCCTGGTGGCTCAGACATTAAAGAATCTTTCTGCAATGCCAGAGACCTGGGTTCGATCCCTGGATTGGAAAGATCCTCTGGAGGAGGGCATAGCATCTCACTCCAGTAACATTGCCTGGAGAATTCCCATGGACAGAGGAGCCTGGTGGGCTACAGTCCAAAGGATTGCAAAGAGTTGGACACAACTGAGTAACTAAGCACAACACAGCACAACTCTTGTATCTCATCATATCTAGAAAAGCATTAAAATCCTTCATGGTGACACCTGTTCCTTGTGACTAGCAGTAATCTTCAAGAGACTAGAAGAAATATTCTGCAAAAAAAAAAAAATGTGCTTTTTTTTGAGAGAATGCTTTTCTCTCAAATCATCCCATTCTTGCCTTCTCTCACTGAGTCCAAAAGTCTGTTCTTTACATCTGTGTCTCCTTTGCTGCTGTAGGATCATTGATACCATCTTTCTAAATTCCATATATATCTGTTAACATGCAGTATTTGTCTTTCTCTTTATGACTGATTTCATTCTGTATAATAGGGTGCCATATGTAAAATAGATGACCAGTGCATGAAGCAGGACACCCAAAGCTGGTGCTTAGGGACAACCCAGAGGGATGGGGTGGGGAGGGTTCAGGATGTGGGGGGGACACATGTATAACTGCGGCCAATTCAAGATTGTGTAAGGCAAAAACCATCACAATATTGTAAAGCAATTATCCTCCAATTAAAATACATAAATTAATTAAAAATATGTGTTTGATTGAATGTGCTGCACTCAATATGCCAGTAAATTTGGAAAACTCAGCAGGGGCCACAGGACTGGAAAGGGTCAGTTTTCATTCCAATCACAAAGAAAGGTAATGCCAAAGAATGCTCAAACTACCGCACAATTGCACTCATCTCACACACTAGTAAAGTAATGCTCAAAATTCTCCATGCCAGGCTTCAACAATACATGAACCATGAGCTTCCAGATGTTCAAGCTGGTTTTAGAAAAGGCAGAGGAACCAAAGATCAAATTTCCAACATCTGCAGGTTCATTGAAAAAGCAAGAGAGTTCCAGAAAAACATATATTTCTGCTTTATTGACTATGCCAAAGCCTTTGATTGTGTGGATCACAATAAACTGTGGACAATTCTGAAAGAGATGGGAATATCAGACCACCTGACCTGCCTCTTGAGAAACCTATATGCAAGTCAGGAAGCAACAGTTAGAACTGGACGTGGAACAACAGACTGGTTCCAAATAGGAAAAGGAGTACGTCAAGGCTGTATATTGTCACCCTGCTTATTTAACTTATATGCAGAGTACATCATCAGAAATGCTGGACTGGAAGAAGCACAAGCTGGAATCAAGAATGCCAGGAGAAATATCAATAACCTCAGATATGCAGATGAAACCACCCTTATGGCAGAAAGTGAAGAGCAACTAAAAAGTCTCTTGATGAAAGTGAAAGAGGAGATTGGAAAAGTTGGCTTAAAGTTCAACATACAGAAAATGAAGATCATGGCATCGGGTCCCATCACTTCATGGGAAATAGATGGGGAAGCAGTGGAAACAGTGTCAGACTTTGTTTTTTTGGGCTGCAAAATCACTGCAGATGGTGATTGCAGCTATGAAATTAAAAGACGCTTACGCCTTGTAAGGAAAGCTATGACCAACCTAGATAGCATATTAAAAAGCAGAGATATTACTTTTCTGACTAAGATCCACCTAGTCAAGGCTATGGTTTTTCCAGTAGTCATGTATGGATGTGGGATTTGGACTGTGAAGAAGACTGAGCACTGAAGAATTGATGCTTTTGAACTGGGGTGTTGGAGAAGACTCTTGAGAGTCCCTTGGACTGCAGGAAGATCCAACCAGTCCATTCTAAAGGAGATCAGCTTTGGATGTTCTTTGGAAAAAATGATGCTAACGCTGAAACTCCAGTACTTTGGCCACCTTATGTGAAGAGTTGACTCATTGGAAAAGACCCTGACGCTGGGAGGGATTGGGGGCAGGAGGAAAAGGGGACAACAGAGGATGAGATGGCTGGATGGCATCACCGACTCGATGGACGTGAGTCTGAGTGAACTCTGGGAGTTGGTGATGGACAGGGAGGCCCGGCCTGCTGCAATTCATGGGGTTGCAAAGAGTCGGAAAGGACTGAGCGACTGAACTGAACTGAACTGACTCCTCTTTCACCAAAATCACATACCTGCTGACTTTTCTCCTCTGCGTCTTTGGGCCAATTTCTCAGAGCTGTCTGAAATGCTGTCTCTTAGGCTATTGTCCTTATTTTGCCCCAAATACAATTTAGCTCACAACTGTTAACGTATGTGAATAGATAGACAATGGGAATTTGCTGTATGTCTCAGGAAATTCAAACGGGGCCTCTGTGATAACCTAGAAGAGTGGGAAAGAGATTCAGAGGGAGGAGACATATGTATTCATACAGTTAATCCATGTTGATGTATGACAGAAACCAAACCGATATTGTAAACCAATTATCAATCAATTAAAAAAAAAAAAAAAACTTAGCTCACAACTCTCACGGGTTTTGCATTTTTTTAGTAGACAGAGAGTAAGTTATCATGCAATCCTGAATCACTTCGTTCTGCTCATAGTACCCAGCATCCAGGGAGAATGTATTATGATGCTAATATCACAAGAACAGTCTCTTGGAATATTCTTCCAATACATTTGTTCTTCTATTAAAGTGTAACTATGCCAGGGGAGAGAAATGTTTTTAAGGACCTTAGATTTTATATGAGCATTTATTGAGCTGCTGCTACTTATAAGTCATTGTTGTGGAAAAGAAGAAATAAAATGCAAAGTTCATGATTTCAGAAAGCTTAACACAATGCTGTCATTCACATATTTAGCTAGAATTACCTTATCCACACGACCAAATATATATATATTTTCAGTTTAGAGAATCCCCAACAATGTTTATGTTTTATTTTTCCACTTTATCCTTTTTCTTTCTCTTTTCATCTTCCAAATCTATTTAGAACTGAGAAATATTTTAGAATCAGAACTAAGACAAGAAACTTGGTCAAAACCTGCTCATCCAGATCGGAGGAAAATTGATCATTTAGACATTAATCCACCTTTGCAGAATAATGTCATGAGAAACATATAGATTTTGGAATATAATGCAAGCTTGAATGATGATTCTGCCAATTAAGGGTTTCCTTTGTGGCTCAGCTGGTAAAGAATTCGCCTGCAGTGAGGGAGACCTTGGTTTGATCCTTGGATTGGTAGGATCCCCTAGAGAAAGGAGAGGCTACCCACTTCAGTAATCTGGCCTGGAGAATCCCATGACTGTATAGTCCATGGGGTCACAAAGAACCAAACACGACTGACCGACTTTCATTTTTCTGCCAACTAAATTTTGCATATATAAATTAAACTCTGAACCTCAATTTTTCAATTTCTAAAGTGCAGATAACTAGCTTATATTTAGGTTGTTAAAGGATTCAATATAATGTATTTAAATCATGTTGCACAGTGACTAATACTAAGTAGGAAGCATTACTAGAACATTGTTTTGTTATTCAGTGTACTTATTGAATACACTTATTCAGTGTACTTATTGAGTATCTATTATGTATATCTATTGCGACTCAGTCATGACTCTAGATTCTGGAGAAATAAGTTACTTCAGATCTAGTACTGATTATCTAATCTGAGACAGGTAACAAACTTTATTGTTTAAGCATTGATAAGAAGTTAAAAATAATTCTGTAATAAATAAAACTAGATCATATTAACTGAATCATTTAAAAAATTAATTTATTAAATGTGATGTTTGTATCTTCCAAATCTAAAAATTCAAATGGAAGTTTTGAAATTGTTCAATTAAAGATACAACACAAATAGACTTTGGGAAACCCCCAGCTTCTAGGCTTTGGGTCAGCAACACAGGTCTCAAGCAAAAGAACCTTCTAATTTTTAATTCATTACATCATTCCTCAATCTTGGAAATTTAGGATACCCTGTATTATAGGAAGCACTCATACACACTTAATGTGCATAAATGAGTAAAACATCTCCACTCAAAGAAAAAATCAACAGGGACAGTTGAAGACTCAAACCGAACTCATCTAGTTTGTGTGAGTACACTTACTGTAGGAAGGCAGTGTAGTACAATATTTATGAGCACACACTATAGAGCCAGATGTCCAAGTTTGAAGCTCACTCTAGCATTTATTAGCAATATGACCTTAGGCATTTTCTACAGTCTGTCTAAGATAAGTTTCTTTATCTGTAAGTTGAGAATGGCATTAATAACGCCTACATTCTAGGATTGTTATGATAATTAAATCAATCAATATATGTAAAGTACTTAATGGTTCATAATGTGTTATAAAATCATATCTATTATTGTTGGTTATATAAGAACTATAAGGTAAATATGAATTAACTGGGCTTCCCTAGTGGCTCAGTGGTAAAGAATCTGCCTGCCGATGCAGGAGATGCATAAGGAGATGCGGGTTCGAACCCTGGGTCAGGAAGGTGCCCTGGAGAAGAACATGGCAACCCACTCCAACATCCTTGCCTGAAAAATCCTACAGACAGAGGAGCCTGGTGGGTTACAGGCTCACAAAAGAGTTGGGGTCACAAAAAGAGTTGGACAAGACTTAGCGACTAAACAACAACAACAACATAACTTAACTAAATCCACAACCCTTTGATAAATATCTGATATTAAAGTGGAAAAATAGGAATCTTTTCTGACTATTCCTAATTGGAGAGCAGGTGGGCTTGTGAGGCAGGGGCAGAAAGATATAGAAAATCCTCCTTGAAGATGGGCATAATACTAAGAGGTTATCTGATTCAAAAATGATGAGTAGGTCCAATGAGAGGATGGTCTTTCAATGGAGTGGTGAGGAGAGTGGAAGTAACATTTATGTGATAGGCCTTGGCACTCAAGAGTAACCATTCAATAAGCCAAGAGATAAGTGCCTACAATGAATTTTACCCTCTTAAAAATAACTTTTTTAAAGTTTTGAAAAATTGAAGTATAGTTGAGTTACAATATTATGTTAGTTTCAGAAGTACAGCATAGTGGTTCTGCATTTTTATGGATGATACTTCATTAAAAGTTATTAAGATAATGACTATAATCTCTTGTACTGTATAATATATCCTTGTTGCTTATCTATTTTATACATTGTCGTTTGTATCTTTTAATCCTATACCCCTATATTGTCCCTCTCCTTTCCATTTCCCCACTGGTACCCACTCTCAGGGGAATCTATTGGCCTTTAGTATGAAAATTTTGCTATTTGTTCATTCAATATACGAAATATTTTTCTATTAGAATGAAGCTTCTAATGACGGAAGTGTTCTAGGAAAGAGTTCAGTTCAGTTGCTCACTGGTGTCCAACTCTTTGCAACCCCATGGACTGCAGCACACCAGGCCTGGCCTCCCTGTCCATCACCAACTCCCAGAGCTTACTCAAACTCACGTCCATTGAGTCAGATGCCATCCAACCATCTCATCCTCTGTCATCCCCTTCTCCCCCCACCTTCAATTTTTCCCAGCTTCAGGGTCCTTTCAAATGAGTCAGCTATTCACATCAGGTGGCCAAAGTATTGGAGTTTCAGTTTCAACATCAGTCCTTCCAAAGAATATTCAGGACTGATTTCCTCTAGGATGGACTAGATGGATCTCCTTGCAGTCCAAGGGACTCCCACACCACAGTTCAAAAGCATCAACTCTTTGGCGCTCATCTTTCTTTCTAGTCCAACTCCCACATCCATACACGACTACTGGAAAAACCATAGCCTTGACTAGACGGACCTTTGTTGGCAAAGTAATGTCTCTGCTTTCTAATAATTTGTCTAGGGTGGTCATAAATTTTCTTCCAAGCAGTAAGCTTCTCTTAATTTTGTGACTGCAGTCACCATCTGCAGTGATTTGGAGGCAAGAAAAAAAAAAAGTCTGCCACTGTTTCCACTGTTTCCCCATCTATTTGCCATGAAGTGATGGGACCAGATGCCATGATTTCAGTTTTCTGAATGTTGAGTTTTAAGCCAACTTTTTCACTCTCCTCTTTCACTTTCATCAAGAGGCTCTTGAAGTGTGGTATCATCTGCACATCTGAAGTTATTGATATTTCCCCTGGCAATCTTGATTCTAGCTTGTGCTTCATCCAGCTCAGCATTTCTCATGATGTACTCTGCATATAAGTTAAATAAGCAGGCTGACAATATACAGCCTTGACATACTCCTTTTCCTATTTGGAATCAGTCTGCTGTTTCATGTCCAGTTCTGACTGTTGCTTCTTGACCTGCATACAAATTTCTCAAGATGCAGGACAGGTGGTCTGGTGTTCCCATCTCTTGAAGAATTTTCCACAGTCTATTGTGATCCACACATTCAAAGACTTTGGCATAGTCAATAAAACAGAAGTAAATATTTTTCTGGAACTCTCTTGCTTTTTCAATGAACCTGCAGATGTTGGCAATTTGATATCTGGTTCCTCTGCCTTTTCTAAAACCAGCTTGAACATCTGGAAGCTCATGGTTCATGTATTGCTGAAGCCTGGCGTGGAGAATTTTGAGCATTACTTTACTAGCGTGTGAGATGAGTGCAATTGTGTGGGACTTTGATCATTCTTTGGCATTGCCTTACTTTGGAATTTCAATGAAAATTCACATTTTCCAGTCCTGTGGCCACTGCTGAATTTTCCATATTTGCTGGCATATTGAGTGCAGCACTTTCACAGCATCATCTTTTAGGGTTTGAAATAGCTCAACTGGAATCCCATCACTTCCACTAGCTTTGTTTGTAGTGATGTTTCCTAAAGCCCACTTGACTTCACATTCCAAGATGTCTGGCTCTAGGTGAGTGATCACACCATTGTGATTATCTGGGTGGTGAATATCCTTTTTGTACAGTTCTTCTGTATATTCTTGCCTCCTCTTCTTAATATCTTCTGCTTCTGTTAGGTCCATACCATGGTCCATACCATTTATTTCCTTTATTGACTCTTTCTTTGCATGATATATTCCCTTCATATCTCTAATTTTCTCTAGTCTTTCCCATTCTATCTCTTTCCTCTATTTCTTTGCATTGATCATTGAGGAAGGTTTTCTTATCTCTCCTTGCTATTCTTTGGAACTCTGCATTCAAATGTGTATATCTTTCCTTTTCCCCTTTGCTTTTCACTTCTATTTTTTTCACAGCTATTTGTAAGGCCTCCTCAGACAGCCATTTTGCTTTTTTTGCATTTCTTTCTCTTAGGGACGATCTTGATCCCTATCCCCTGTACAATGTCATGAACCTCAGTCCGTAGTTCATCAGGCACTCTATCAGATCTAGTCCCTTAAATCTTTTTGTCATTTCCACTGTATAATTGTAAAGGATTTGATTTAGGTCATACCTGAATTGTCTAATGGTTTTCCCTCCTTTCTCCAATTTAAGTCTGAATTTGGCAATAAGGAGTTCATTATCTGAGGCACAATCAGCTCCTGGTCTTGTTTTAGGAAACAACAATGTGTTAAAATTGTGTCATTGTGATAGTCGTATATTCATTTTAATTTTCTTTCCGACTTCTATTCTGACTTGAGTGGTTGTCTCCAAAACTGCTGGAAACAGAAAAGGAAAATGACAGAATTTAAAAGCATCTTAGATTACTATCTTTTGAAATTATGTGCTAACCACTAGATTAAATTTTGTTAAATGCTCAGTACTCAATTTTTTCCAAAATGAAAGAGGATAGCACTGATATCCTCAAAATGACATAATTTTAAGTGTGTGTTGGTCAAACTGCTAACATATATTTCATTAGTCTTGTATAATAAAATCATAGTTCCAGAGAACCTAAAATATTCCTTCATTTCTCTTTCTCTTTGGCAGAAGTAACTTCACTTGTAACAGTATTTTTCTGTTGATGATTTTGCTGAGGTTTACAGCAATATTGAAAAATCTTACTAAATTCACTTTCAAAACAGAATAAATGGATTAATGTATTTTAACCAAGACCGGTATGACAACAGCTGACATCTAGCAGTCTGTTTTATTTACAATATGTTTTAGCTTTACTTGAAGTAAGAGTCCTAAATATAGTTGATTTGAATGAATATAATATATAGGAGACTTTTCATTAAAACCAATATTTGACCTAATGTTAAGACAAAAGCATGTTTTGGCATAACATATATTAAGTTATGAAACTTTAGATGTGCAAAGATTTCATCCAAGCAAACAGAAACCTTTTTCAAATATAAAAGAGACATGCAAATAATACCACATTCAACTACATCAGTTGCATGACAAAAAAAATCAGATCAGTTATCAGTCTTTGCCTAGAAAGGAGTTAGTTGGTTCATGGTTATGCATTTATGGTAAGTTCAAAAGTATCTTACTTTTCCCCAAAGCATCAAATTCAAGATGTCACTAGTCACTAGACTCCATGATTTTTTTTTCAATTCCTTAATAATTTCTGTCTCCACCATAATGACTGTTTATGTCTGTACTATTTTCCATAAAACTAAAGTTGTTGTCATAGGAATGAATGAATACACATTATGCCATTTTATTGTCTTATTACAAATTTTGCCTTAAGAATGGAATTGTTTTGCCCACTTCTTTCTTGTTGCAATGTTTATTGCCAGAATAAAATACAATAGTTTTGATGCCCAGTTCAGTCTGTGAAAAACTGTAAACATTTAATAGATTCATAAAAACAAACTTCAACCTTTTCAATATTCTGAATTTTTATTGACTGCTCATACTACTTTATCCTTACAAGTTACTGAGACTGTAAACAGGAAGAAAAAGAATGGGTGGTGAATAAAACTGATTCAAACTTGGAAAGTTCAAAGTTATTTTTTCACCTGGAATATATAAGGCTCCACAGTTTCAGGGAAATTTTTCTTAGATTTAATTGGAGATGAATATAGACATAGGATAATGCAATTTTTTTAAGTGATGGTGAGCACAAAGAAGGTATTTAACCCTCTTTTCTAGGAATACTTGCATTATTATAGTGCAGTTACTTTTGAATTCTCTTCTTTAATGAGAATAAGACATATTAATGGTTAAAATGCTTAAGCCAACAGACTAGCAGTGTAATGTGCCTATGCCTTAGGTTAGGAAATCCTTGCACATCTCTGTGCACAGGAAATTTTCAAAGTCAGTGTGAAAAGATGTTATTGTTTTTCCATGTACTGTGAGGTGTGTCACAAAGAATGTTACTAATGGTAGTTGTAATATCAAAGTATATGAATCACTTGCCTCTTTAAAAAACAAATCAGAATAGATTCCAGGTTGTCTTGGTGATATCACTCTTAAGTTCTTGCATTACAGTTAACATCCAGGGAATTATACATAATCTGCTCATTTAAGTGTCAACTGCCACGTCTATTATAGTGGGGGTAAAGTACTGCAATAGTAGGTACTAAAAGGGGAATTTTCTTTTCACTCTGTTTAGATACATTTCAACCATATTGAAACATTTCTTGTATAGAATGTGAAAAATGAGGAGAAATGAACAAAGCAATAAGAGCTAGTATCTAATGAGTACTTCTCATGTGTCAGGAACTAAGGTAAGCATTTAGCATAATAACAACCTTATTAGAATGTGCAATTATTATTATTCTGATTTTACAAATGAGAAAATTAAACACAAGTTAAAAGACTTGTTCAGTGTCCCAGAGGTAGTTAATCTGCAGACTGAGAACGCAACAGCTCAAAATCCAGAATACAAAAAAAAAAAAAAAATCTCCAAAAGCAATAGTGATTTTAAAATTCTTCGATGTGGAATGTACTCAATAAATGTTTGTTGAGCTAATGAATAGGTTTTGAGTCATTAAAAACATATCTCCCCAGGAAGTACATACCTAGCTTTTAAAGAATTATCCCTTGTCTACCCACTTAATTGCATCATCTTTCTCTGGGTGAATCTGGGGCTGGTTTTGTAAGCAAGGATCTTACAGGAGAAGATTGTAAACCAAACCAGAAAACATCCCAGGTAGATAACCAAAGTTTCCATAGTTGGAGTGTATGTTTAGAGGCACTACCAGCACCAGAGACAGGAGCCTAATTCTGGTTAAAGAAAACTTAGAACAGGCAAGTTTTATTCAGACGTTGCTAATCTCAATACAAAAAAGAGGAAAAAAAAAAACAAAAAAAATTAAAGTTAAAGTTTAGATTCATGAAAATTACTGAATGACAAGAATAGAATTAGTACCAACTCTTTTTTTAATTATGAAAGTTATGCCTTTTTAAAATCTATTTATTTTAATTGGAGGTTAATTACTTTACAATATTGTATTGGTTTTGCCATACATCAACATGAATCCACCACAGGTATAAACGTGTTCCTCATCCTGAACTCCCTTCCCTCCTCTCTCCCCATACCATCCCTCTTGGTGGTCTCAGTGCACCAGCCCCAAGTATCCAGTATCATGCATCGAACCTGGACTGGCGATTCATTTTATATATGATATTATACATGTTTCAATGCCATTCTCTTTAATTTGACATTGATCTTTGAGCAGACACTGCACAATTCTGACAGCCAGAGGCATGGAACATGGTCAGCGAAGGCACAAAGAGTTTAGAATAACACATATTTTCCAGTAAATACACAGCTTCTTTGCAGGTAAGTTGATTATTTTTGTTGTGTTTTCCAGAAAATTTAAAACAAAAATGCTTTCATACTATCAGAAGGTAATGATAATATAGCTTGTGATGCTTTTACTAAAAAAGAAAGAGTTGCCATTTATATCACATATTTCATGTCAAAAGAGTTAAAAGTGAGCCAGAAAATAAATTGTTTTTTATTGAAGTATTAAGGATCTTTGTCCTAAAAGTACCCTTTAATATATTTAAGACCTATCAAATCCACCTCTCTTCATCTGAACAGCTTGGTCATTTTTACAAAATATGGACTTAAATGTGTGTGGTGTTAGTAGAGGGATGAGAGGAGTTACTGCCATGGTGATTGTAAGCTTAAAAATCATTTCAATGGTTACTTTTAAAACAGTTACTCCAGAGTGTGTGTTCTAATTGTGTGTGTGTGTGTGCTTGCATTTGTGTATAATTAGAAGCAGCCAAGAGACTGTGATTTTGAAATTGGTTAGTCTTCTATTTAAGCATTTTTAACAGATGTGAATAACAATTTTAATTTGAAATATTATTCATCTTAAACACACAATTACTTTTGAGTATCACTGGTCTTTCATTTACTGAATAGCTTATTTTTCTACAAAACTGTTGAAGACAAATTTAACCAACAATTATCAAATATATATAAATTAATTTTATCTTTTTTTCCTCCTGTAAGACACAAGTGTAAAATGTAAGACTTTATTCTTCTGCAGTGTGAGCCCATATACTTTCATACTCTCGTACAGCAATGAATGAGACCCATGGCATATACTGCCCTTCAATTGTGCACAGAACTCCTATTGATATTAATGAGTTTTTGCCTGAACTGACTATAGTCATTTTATGTGGCCTGAAGTGGACATTTTATTGTGATTTGCATATTAGTTGCTGCAGAGTATAGTGTATATATCATTTCTAAACTGCCTAGGGATCTTTACAGAGGAAAGTAGTACATAAATTGAAAAGATTATTACTGTCTTTATTATAAATGGTTCTATTTGTGAGTCTTCTAAATCATGCATAAATATAGTAAAAAGTGCAAAACAGATGTACAGAGAAAATTCCAAGAAATAAAATTATTTTAAATCAGCAATTTTGAAATTATCCACTTGTAGAAGTATTTTTAATCCATTAAAACAAGTTAGTTCATTTTCTCGTTTGACAGACAACATCAAAGTAGCATAGCAGACGCAGAGAACTAAGGAGGAGAAGCGAAAATAGGACTTGAAATTTCACTCTGGATGAGACTGGGACTCTCAGTGTGAACCTTTTTCTTGAAGTCCCTTCTATACCTACTTCTTTAGTTCTGCCCTAAGGAGGTTAGTGAGGCACACCAAAAAAAGCCCATATCATCCACTAATCCATGTACAGGGATGAAGGGAGAACTCAGAGTGGATGAAAGAGCTACTTTGTAAAGTCACTGCAGTTTCACTTTTAATGTAAAATCTGGAGAAGTTAGGCTTTTCTCTCCCAGGATAAAACATGAAAAATGCAGGTTATTAAGGAAAATATGTTTATCTAGAATTTCAACCCCTCTCACCTTAAAGGCTCAGAATTTTGGGTTAAATATTCTCGGCTCCTCTTCCCATGATGAAATAAATTCATTTGTAGAATATTGCTGTTTACTTTTGAGCAAGTCAATCCTTATCTGTCAACAGTGCCTATTGTACTTTATTTTGAACATAGCCCCTGATTATTGCAACAAATATCACAAATCTGACTTTTTTTTGTTATTTTTGTAGGCCACCACAGGTTCAAGACAGATCTGTCTTTGATTCTGATCTTTTTTACATGTGTATATACGTTCACTTCTGTAGCAATAAAGAAAAAAAACTGATGTTAATTAAACATGAATACTACCAACACCACCACAAGTAGACTGTGAATAGCAAGAGATTTATATATGTGTACGAGTACTGGAGTGGGTTGCCATTGCCTTCTCCAATACTCATATATAAATGGATATATATATATATATATATATATATATATATATACACACACACACACATCTCTGTGTAACACATCCACTTAGATAGCTTTCTTTCTGCAGTTTGGAATCATATGACATTTGAAGTCAAATAAACAACTGCCCCTGATCCATAGTCTTCTATTTTCTGTGTTTTAAAAATGTGACATCAGGCAGGGATTTTAGCATGTAAGATGTATATGTATGTGATTTTCTGCGCTCAGATTGCAAGTATTAGGGAAGAAATAATCTTTTACCAGATATTCATTCTATATAACAAATCTCTTTTTAATGTTGGTTTAGTGGGGAGATACAGACATTATTTTCCATGCTAACTTTTATAGGAAGTTTTCCATGTTTATGAAAGTTGGACAGAGCAAAGATTGATCTCAAATCTGGTCAAATCTGGGAGGTAATCAGTCACATTATAATGATATTGCCCTGTATGTGAAAAATGACTGGGAAGATGAGAAGTAATCAATATGAAAACGTTTATGACCCCCATTCCTGCCAAGAATCTCTTTTGACATAAAAGACATTGTTTACAAGATGAAAAAGCAAGAGGTCAGTTCAGTGAGTGTGTATCATAGTTTGTGGGAAGTTCACTCAAATTAGTCTTTTTTGACATTATAAAAAAAAGAAAATTTTGATAGAGAGTGATTTTGTCGTTGTTGTTTTCAACTGGCTATACCAGAACAGTATGGACATTGAGTAGTTAGAAAGATGAAAAGACCTACTTAATGAGATAGTCAATGAGTTAACTTGTTTCCTATCTTTGAGCACAGTCTGTTTTCTGTTAAATCACCTTGCCTGTGTGCAAGTGCAGGGA
>NW_024070207.1:62748011-62987053 GCF_014754425.2 Oryx dammah
CAGTCTGTTTTCTGTTAAATCACCTTGCCTGTGTGCAAGTGCAGGGATAGAGGGAGGGTGTAGGAAGACGGGGCATGTTTTCAGTTGTATGTGTATATTCACATGTATTTAATACTGTAGCCTTTCCACCACAAGCAAGTTGTCCCATGATTCCCTTACAGAGTGAAGCCACCTCATAACAAGGCTGTTTTTATAATTAACAAGCCAATCAATCCTAGAGGAAATCAGTCCTGAATATTCACTGGAAGGATGGATGCTGAAGCTGAAACTCCAATACTTTGGCCACTTGATGCAAAGAACTGACCCATTGGAAAAGACCCTGATGCTGGGAAAGTCTGAAGGTAGGAGCAGAAGGGGGCGACAGAGGATGAGGTGGTTGGATGGCATCACCTACTAGATGAACATGCGTTTGAGCAAGCTCTGGGAGTTGGTGATGGACTGGGAAGCTACAGTCCATGGGGTTGCAAAGACTTGGACATGACAGTGACTGAACTGAACTGACTTGGAAAATATCCAAGATTAGCTCATCTTATACTCAATCTCCCTTGATAAGAGAACCCAGTGTTCCAGGTAGTGAGTAAGATAATGTGTGAATAAGTATAAAATTCTATTAATATAATCATATCTATGAAAGAAAGCATGGTGATCTAATGTATTTTTCACTGGAAAGTGCAAAAGTTTCATTTTGTGGATTCTGTTTACAGGAAAAATAGTTTAGGGTCCTTGTATGTGATCCTTCTGTCTCCACCTTTTTAGAGGTAGTAGAAGTTAACTGGATTTTGTTTTCAAGATTGTATTTCTTTAAATAAGCCTTTCATTTTGGAAATGTCTCATCAGGAGTGTCCTTGAGAAGAGATACTTTTATTTCATCTTATAAAAAAAAATCTTAATCAATTTCAATATATGTTCACTCTTCTTAGTGTTTTAAGAGGTAACATCTACAAATGAGTAAGTTGGAGGGTTGTTATTTTTGAAACTACTATTTTAAGACATGCATAAAGAATGTTATATCCTTTTATTTTACAGAATAGATGAGTGGTGTCTATTCACATAGTATTGCTTTGCATTGTTACTTTTTCTTCAAGACTTTTTTGAAAGGGTCACATGTTTGGCTTTTTAAATATCAAGTCATAGAAATAACATTCACAATTCTGAGGTTCTATATGCATCTTTAAAAATATCTGACAGGTAGAAAAACACATTCTTTCCTTTGGAAAACTATGTTTTAACCTCTGACCATTTTCTATTTCTGCATTCTCTCCTTCTTCTCCTCTCTCCTTACTAAAAATATATTTTGTATAAAAACAGAAAATTATGTTTCTACTTATAGCTTATAGATAATTAAATCAACAACAGCATCCTGACTTGGGAATAAAAGAAATATCTGAATGCTAAATACTTCCAAGAGAGCAATGTTTGATTTTATTAAAGAAAAACATAGCTTATGTACTAATTTAGGCAATAGTTTCCCCTACTCTTTTTGTTTTAAAGATAAGAAACCAATTTTCAGGTATAATATTCTCTTCTTTTATTGTTGGAAAGATATGCTGAAATTTATTATGCATGCAGAAATTTGTTATGTATGCAGAAATCCACAAACAGATTATCAACCTATGTCTACATACAAATGCATACTTAATGCACATATTTGACTTTGTTTACCTATCTGTAACACCTAAACGATTATTCTTTTCACATCTACCCCCCCCATACTCACTTTATTGTCTACTGCTCTAACCAGGTAATGGAAATGAAACATGTTTGCTTTCACCCCATTAAATATAGTTAACCATTATTTTTCTTTTTTCACCCATGGATTCTTATTATGGGAGGGAGAGACACTGTTGTGAAGACCTGAAAGAAACTGAAGCTAAAGCTGCTTCTCCTACAAAGGTCTTGGTTTGGAATTGGGTGGTGTCAACCTTAATACAAAGAATATCCCAGGCGGAGGCGCCAACATCCCCTGAATTTTAAAGAAAATGTCATATTAAAGATATAACAAGATTGATAAGGAGGTCATCAGAAAAGCCAACTAGGGCTTAGTTATATATTAAGAGAAAGAAAGGCAGTAAAAGAACCAAGTCTCATAAATACACATAAATATATATAATCAATAATACATAGTAAAATACTGATAAAATACTGTGTCTATATGTATATATTTATACAAGTATTTCCTGAAATATCTTCTTGTGGCTCCATTAAAAAGTTCAGAATGTACTGCTAGTTGATTTCTGTGCACTTTAGTAAGCAAAGGTATTACTTTTTAATCAATTCAAAATTGTTCATAGGATGTTGAAAAAGAAAGAAATTAGGTGGTAAGAATGGAAACAGAACCAACAGGTTTAAGACTATGGCTTTTGTGCTTGTAGTTACATCTCTATAAAACCAGTATCATTTATAAAGAGAGATAGGCCTATTAGTACACATATAACATGTAGAATATCTCATACACAACACTCATATTTGTATGGTGCACTGTAGAACTTTAATTTATTAGACAATCTGAAAAAAATATGATAATTATCTATTAAAATAACTAATTTTGCTATGTCTAATGAAAAAACACTTCAGAGTATAAACTGAAGAGGATTTTACTGTTGGAAAATTATAGTTAAATGTCTTTTCTATTACTTTAAAATGCATCTACAGAAATGTTGTATAAGGCATATGTGTACATACAAAGCATTAAAATACAACTGCTTCTAATTTAGTAAATTATTCCTCAGCTATCACTATAGGTAACTGTCCCTTATTTTATTTAAGGCCTTGTGATAAAACAATAGAGGTGAAATATTATGTATGAGTGAGAAGAAGAGTAATTCACCAAACTTTTACTCCAATGTCTCCATGTAGTCTATTTTTCTTTCCCCCAAACTCACATAGGAATGGACAGAATTCAGCCTTTAATGGGCAATACTAAGTGGACAACAGTTTACCCAAGTTTCTGGGCCCAGGGAAAACCTTTAGAAGGAGAGCACTTCCATTCTTCATCAGAGGAATGGGGGCTTACCTACCAGAAGGGCATCACCAGATAGGAATGAAGAAGAGGAAGTGAGGTTGCTGCAGCTAGGTGAAATGAAAGCCTCAATGAAGGACTGGCTCCAATTTCATGAAAGGGAGCTCCAGAGAAGGGTCTATCTACTGGACAAGAGAGATACACACTCCTTTTGTAGAACGTTAATAAAATTTCACCTCCTGAAATGAACCCCCTGCCCCACTAGCTTTCCCCAATGTTGGGGGTGTGTTTGCATGATCCTGGGTGTGATAACAGGCCATGTTGTGTGAGTGTATAAAAGGCCAAAATTCAGTGAGAGAAAATCAAAATTTTAAAAATGACTAATGATTTCTAACCTGAAGCAAAGCAGATGTGATGCTTATCTGGAACCTGCTCCTATTTAAATGCTTCATTTCATGTACCACACAATAAAAACCAGAAGAAAAAGACAGATTTTTTTTTTGAAAAATGTTTTATTTAAACCTTTTAAATCTTTTACAACAATAAAATATTGTGTCAATATAAACCCCTTGACTGAAACCATTCACATCAAAAGTTACAGCAAATTGTTTTATTTTTGACACCCAACTCATCTTTGAAAGAATTTCCTTCTAATCACAATGCAGAATTTATTGAAAATAAATAATTGCTGGAAACTTCAATAGGCAATTTGAATAAAATAGTTGAAAAAGCAACTCTTAATGAAAATAGCGTTTATTATACATCAGTTACTAAATGAATAAACTAAATGATTTTTCTTTAAATTAATAACTTCAGAAATGTTTTATACAAAACTGTACAATTATAAAGTCGGCAGAAATATTTGGGTTAACTCAGGTTTGAACCAGAGCGTTAACTGTAGAGGAAAAGAAAATCGAAACAAAGAAAGCCGTAGCAGTTGTAAAACATGAACTTCTTGTGGGGGAGGAAAAAAAAAAATCCCTAAACTAAAACCCAACTACCAACAGAACGTAGAAGTTTAGCAGAAAAAAAAAAAAAAAAGTCTGGGATTCAAATTAAAACAGGCTCTTCGACCTGCAGCTGGGGGACACACACTGCACCAGTGCCCATGGCCCTGGCAGCCCATACTGCTGTTGCTGCTGCTAAGTCGCTTCAGTCGTGTCCGACTCTGTGCGACCCCATAGACGGCAGCCCACTAGGCTTCTCTGTCCCTGGGATTCTCCAAACAAGATTACTGGCTTAGGTTGCCATTTCCTTCTCCAATGCAGGAAAGTGAAAAGTGAAAGTGAAGTCACTCAGTCGTATCTGACTCTTAGCGACCCTATAGACCACAGCCCACCAGGCTCCACTATCCATGGGATTTTCCAGGCAAGAGTACTGGAGTGGGGTGCCATTGCCTTTTCCGCAGCCCATACTAGGGATCCATCCTCAAAAGGGGGCCATAGGCTTTCAGGTCCTTATAGGTAGTGTGAAGCTTTGTCTACCGAAGCTTCCTCTGGAGGTCGGGCTAGGCTGCGGCCCAGACTTACCGAGCCCCCAGCAAGGTCTGGCTAGCAGGGACTGGGTGCATGGCTGCATGTCTGGTCCAGAATGTGTGCTCCTTGGGAATGAGGTGTGCCTGTGGACCTGGCATGTAGACATGACAGCTAGTAATAAAGCCACAGAAACTGCATGATTTTTGAATCTCTACACAGACCAGTGAGATTTTCTGTAGTTTTTTTTTTTTTGTAAATAATAATACGATACACATAGCTATCTACAAACACACACACGTTTGCACGCTCACGCACACACACAGACACACACACACACACAGACACACACACACAGACAAAAAGATGAAGACGAAAAAACCCAGCCGCCCAGGAGCTCGCTAGCTCACTCAGTCTTCGCCATGGGCTTACTACCAGCTGTGATTGTTGGAGGCACAGAGATGGCTCCCCATGGAGTCCACCCAGAGGCAGTGGTATATACACGAGAGGAGGTGGTACGTGACTAGACCAGAATCCCTGTAAACTTTGTCTATCATTTCATTGACGTTCTACACAGAGCAGAGAACGCCTGTCCACCACTCCCTCGCCACCCCTCCCTGAGGGTTTCTCACTCACGGAGAAGGCGGTGAACTGGAGGTGAAACGAACTGGAAAGCGTTGACCCAGTCCATCGCGATCGTGTCCCGGTCAGGTCGTCGTCTCCAGCTAAAGCAATCGCGTATAAAAGCAAAATCCTTTGCCTATAAGGGCTAAAGTAGGGTCGCGCTAGCAGCTGGCCTGGCAAGGCGCGGCGCGCGTGGGGAGCTTGGAGTAAGTGCAGGCATCCCCAGACTTCGGGAGGTGAGGAGCACTTTCCGCTCCTCAAGCCGACCTCTTTCGCCTGGCGCCGCAGCGGAATCCTTCTAGGGCATCTAGGTGCACTGTAGAAGCCTGTGGGGGTTCCATAGTAGCGGGATGCAGGGCAGAAACCTTCAAAATCTCCTTTCCTCCTGTGTGCTGGTTTGCAAACAGAATCAGCTGCCTATTTTGCCTACCCTAGGAACTCTGTCTCCCGGAAAAAAACAAAATAAACATTTTTATCTCCAATATCATCAACAACTCTCTCTACTGTATCCTCTCTTCTCCATAAAGATTTGGGATAGGAGATCGGTGAATGGGTAGACATCTCTCCCTCCTTCCTTTTCTAAGCAATTAAAAAAACATCAGCTCAATGAAGTAATAATAATAATAGCAATAACAATATGAAGTGGTCGATTAGATACAAATCATTTCACAAATATTGTGTACAGTTGTAGTAAAACACCGCAGACACTTAGAAACGCTATAGAAGTTTTAAAAAATGCAAAACTAGCCTATTGTAAAACAGATTTCACCTGAAATACAGCTACTATAACCAAGGCGCTGAAAGGTTATTCAGAGGCACACATCTGTCTTCCCACCCCCTTCCCCATCCCTACCCCGCCCCCAAGTTACTCGACTCCTTTCTCTTCATAGAGAGGAGCGACCAAAAATCAAAACAAACAAACAAACAAAAAAAAAACCTTACTTAAAGTAAACAGCGTATTTGATCAGCAGAAAAGGTTGGAGGGAAGTGTTTTTCTTGACGCAGGGGATATGAGGTCCTTGCCTGGATGCTTGATGCAACTGTGTATCCGCGTTAAGCCTGAATGCCTACGTGTGTTTCTTTTCCTAGCGTAAGTTAGACTCTTCCGTTGGGAAAAGAAAAAAAAAAATTGGAAGGAAGGAGAAAAGAAAGAACAAACGAGAGAGAGAGAGTGAGAGAAATCGCAATAATAAAGCTGGAGTTAAAGGAAGAGAGTGGAAGAGAAAGAGAAATCCGCGCTGCTCCCAGTGCGGCCGGCCGCTTCCTGGCTTCCTGCAGTCAGAGATCATGGCAGGACGTGTCTGTTTTCACCGTGTGCGTGTGCGAATAAACCTCATGTGGCTGCTGATCCCCTGGTGGAGTCATTCTTTTCTCTTTCTGTCTTCGATTACAGAACCAGACACGCACCACTTCTTTCTCCAACTGGAGGCTGTCTGCCAGCGAGGAAATCTCCTGCGCCGCAGGCTTCGGACACTTGAGGAAATGCGTCTCCAGTACGCCCTTGACACTCACCTCGATAGAGGTTCGCTTCTTCCGTTTGCGACCCTGTGCCGCGATCTTGTCAATGCTGGTCGGGCTCCCTGTGGATGAATCAGCCTCTTCCAGCCACTTGTTCAGCAGCGGCTTCAGCTTGCACATGTTCTTGAAGCTCAGTTGTAAGGCCTCGAACCTGCAGATGGTGGTCTGGGAAAACACGTTGCCATACAATGTGCCCAGCGCCAGCCCCACGTCAGCCTGCGTGAAGCCCAACTTGATTCTTCTTTGTTTGAACTGTTTGGCAAACTGTTCCAACTCATCTGAGGTTGGTGTCTCCTCGTCCGAATGGTCCAAGCAGTGATGCGAACCTAGGTCGCCATGGTCTGGGGCTTCCCGGAGCGCTGGATGTAAGCTCTGACCTGAGGCAGAGGCCGGCGGTGGAGTGAGCCCCCCGTGCTCCAGCATGCCGCTCACTGTGAAGCCAGGCTGCGAGTACACATTAAGGGGTTGGCTGCTCGACGTGATGGACGGATTCGGAGCTGGGCTCGCTCCCCAGGCATTCGGATGGTTAGTGTGCGGAGAGTGGTGGGAGACATGCGGCGAGCGATGATGGATGATCGCGCCCAACTGTAGGTCTTCACGCGCAGGCTTCACGTCTTGCTGTTCCAGGGGGCTGGTGGCCAGTGTGGAGGACCATGGCCCTCCATCGCTCAGACTGGTTACCCAATGATGCCCGAGGGGATGCCCATTGCTAGGAACTCCCTGCAAGTAATCACTTTGGAGAAGTTTCTGAGGGTTTCGGAAAGGACTCCCCTGCTGCATGCCCGCAGAGTCCGCATGGACTAGAGAGCTGGAAGTGAGAATGCTGTAGGGATTCGAGGCAGCTGTGGCCATGGTCGGTGAGGATCCCCTACTAGTTATAATGTGGCAAAGGGAGCAGCTTCAGTCTTTGACATCTACTGTGCGGGGAGCCAAAGCAGCGAGAGCGAGTTACCGGCATCCGCTGAGGCCAATTGCATCGCGTCTTGACCTGGCCTGCCACGAACTCCACCAATGGCGGAGCGAGAGGCCGAGCTAGCTTTCCAAATTAGGCGGGCGAAGCTTGAGAGTTTCGGTGAGACCCAAGCAGGAAGTGAATCAATCTTTTGGCTCCATTGGCTGCCTGGCGCTGAGTGGCAGGAGCTTATTTGGTTGACCCTTCCCCCAACCTCCCCCCACTCTTGGACTTCAGGGATGTTTGTAGAGGAGCGGGAAGGATGAGAGGTAGTGTGTGCGTGTGCCTGTGCGTGTGTGTGTGGTGCGGGATATGATTTTAGAACTCTTTTAGGTTTAGATTAACCCAAATAAAGAAGAATATTAAGAAAACAATATAACCAGTTTAAATGCCACCCAGATCTTAGCGGATATGGATTTTTCTCAGATAAATTTGGCACTCTGGGTTAATTGGGTGCCAGAGAGTGAAAAACAAAACCCCACTCTAGGCTTTGAGCAAAGGAACATGTTCGGTATGACCCTAAATCTAGTATCGAAGCCCATGATCCCAATAAGAAATATTTCAATGCGTTTAATTTCATTTTTCATTTATAAGAAACTCTATACCAAGTAAAAAAGCATCTAAGAAAAAGATGCTCAAAATCTTCTGGAAAACAAACAAACAAACAAAAACACGTTGATTTAAGGCATGAAGCACTGGAAAATTCCGAGAAAGTAAAATCTAATGTGATACCAGCAAAAATCAGTTATTTTGAAAATTCTCTCCCAATTTAGTTGGTTAATTAGTAGATTTGCTTTTTTTTTTTTTTTTTTTTTCTGCTCCGCTCCGTGTCAGCTCCCATCACAGGTCTCACAATTTTTGTCAGAGGCAACTCTTGCTGAAGAGGGTAATCCTCCTACGCATTCACCCGAGACACACTGAGAGCCTTTCCACTCCCAGTAGGTACACAGGCGAATGTTCCTGACTACTGGCGCCCAGTGTTGTCCCCTAGGAAAATTGTTTTTAACACACACATCTTCAAACCACCCCGAATCCCACACAAATTGAAGAAAATGGAAATCATTTAGTGCGCCCTGGAAATTCAGAGAGAGAGAGAGAGGTGGCTGGTGGTCTGTTTGGCGTTAAGTACCGCCTCCCCCAACTCCCAACCCCCACCCCCACCCCCACCCCCGACATTCCCTTCAAGCTTGAATTTACTTTCAGATTGGGAAGACAGGACTGTTTTTACATTTTAGTTAGAGGAAAATAGAGGAAAGACTTGTACTCCACCTAAGCTTTTATAAGTTCGGGAAGGACAAGTCTATGTGCTCCACAGCCCAGTGCAAAAGTATTGCTTGCAAGCAGAGTACGGTGAAATGCAAAGATTTTAGATTTGCTCTAGCAAAGAAAGGCAACATCAACATCGGATACCTAGCATGATCTTTGAAGTTAAAAAATGACCTTTCATTGCATAATTTTGGAGATAACCTAGTTGCGTAATTATATTTGCACTTGCAGAAGACAGCATCAGAGTTCCCTTATTGGTTTAAAATTCCATTAAATATATTGCAAGAGCTCCTAGGCTAAGCTTGATTTAAATTTGCATACATTTTCATATATTTAGCAGAAATAAAAGAAGGCTTGCAGCTACCAGAAAGTCATCAAGGCATTAGTTTCTCTAAGAAGACAGATCTGAAGAAAATGCAAGAAAACGAGAAAAAATATCAACAAGGTGAGCTTATTCTGCCATTCCTTTATGTAGCTATAGAGTGTATATTTCCTGTAAAATTAGTAATTTCTTATGATAGCACAGAGCAGTAAAAGCTTATGTTAGGAAATATGAACAGTGTCTATTATGCAAGTAAGATTGGCATCTGGTTGAGATCTATTTCTTTCTTTCTCTTTCTCTTAAAAAAAGGATAAGCACTTGTAATTATTGGCAGAGAGGATCATTTGCCATCTTTCCGCTCCTCCTCCCCCACTGAAATTGTGTTTTCATTTGCTGGTGTCCTATTATAAAGGTTTATCTGCTTTTAACCTAGAAATTGATTTTCCCTCCCTCCCTTTCCTTTCCTTTCCCTTTCTTTTCCTTTCCCTTCCCTTTTCTTTCCTTCCTCTACCCTGCGCTCCCCTCCCCTCCTCTCCTCTACTTTCTTCTCTTTCTGCCCAGGAATGTCATTTCTTTACTACCAATTGTGTATATTTTCCTTTGCAAGAATTCAATTTCATTTGTGCCTAAAATTTTGCTTCATGAAGAAAAATATAACTTTATAAAATTAAACAAAATAAAAGTTTTCAGGCATTCTGTTAGACTGCCTGTTCAAGGATCCATTTGCCAGTCCGAGTGGGTTCAGTTTAGAGGTCAGAGGGAAAGGCATTGAAGGAACAAAAAGTTCATGATCATTTCCAGGTTGTTGTGGATTCTCCACCCCCACAATCGCAGCTGTGTTTGTTGAAAGAGTTTCAAATCTTAGCCTGGTCATTCTAAGAATTAAAGCAATTATCAATTGATAAGACTTTTGCATGAAGAAGAAGGGGGACCTCTTTCAATTCTGACTTGCTTGAGTTCTTACAATCTACCTTCCTCTTGCCAGTGGCTTCTATTCTGGGCAAAGGGGTTTGACCAGAGGTGCAAAAGTAGTTCAGATCTTTTGCCCCGAGGCTGGTTGAGGGGGGAGGTGTCAAGGACGTGGGCATCTGCACCCAGCGACATGTTTTTCCACACTGTTGCTTTGCAGTCTTTGAATACGAGAATAAATTCTGTCAAGAGGAAAATAAAACGATATTAGTTGTCTTTCTATTTCCATTATTTCCTTTCCTTTTTCCTTCTTCGTTCGTTTTAATAATTAGTTCCCATGAATATAGATACTGTTTATTTAATTCAGACGGAAACATGTCCTTTAGCAGTTGAGACAGAATTTCTTTCACACAAGATGGCAAGGTTCTTTGTTTTTGAAGAAAATATCTGCATATAGTCACATCTTCTTCCTGTTCTATCTAATCTACTGGAGAGGTTTCCTTCACCCTCTCCTGTCAGTCTAACTTCCCAAGTGTAACAGATGCCGCTCTCAAGCGCTCCTTTCTGCAGCTTCTCTTTATTCAGCCTTGCATATTTCTCCCCATGATCTGGGTTTCCATAGAGAGAGGAATAAAAGGGGGGACCATGGTCACAAATCCCCTGCCCCATGCGAAATAAAAGAGCCTCATTCAATAGAGAACCTTGTCTGGACATGGGAGAAAAATAAGTCCATGTGAAGCTACTGTTGCAAAGAGCTGGTAACTTATTTTTCGTAGACTTCATTTTACCTTAAACTCAAAATTTACCACTGGTAAACCTGTCCACTTAGATAGCTGGGATAAATACACAGCTTGGTGCTCTTCTCACTGAGATCTTGAAGTCCACTGCCAGATCCTTGGATCTGATTTACCCCACCCCCTCCAGAGCTATGGTTTGAATATAATAATGGCTGTGAACCCTGCCAGGCTAGGGCAGCTAAAAGTCATCTTAGAGAAAAGCCAGACTTAGAATTGGAGGAATTGTAATTTTAGCAAGTCTACACACCTATCTCCAGCAAGGCAACACAGGTTTCAATTACCATGCCTGGCCAGGACACAGCACCAACTTCATTCCACCTAGGATTGCCTTCATACCCAAACTCACCAGGCCACCCTACCTATCATTTTGCTGGTTTTTAAAAGGGCAAATCAGTTAATTTTCAAAAACAAGCCAGATCAATTTGATTTACTTGTACTCATTTATCTGTAACGTGGGGGTTCACAGTGACTTTCTTCTCTCACAAGATTTAAGGATATAAAACAATTCCTGAAAGACTTTCACAGACCCCATGCCCGCCCCCTTCCCTTTCTAAGTAAGGAAGGACTCACAAAAGAAATTAAGCAGATTAAGGTAGTTCAGATTGCCTGTTCCTGTGGAAGCATCCAAGCGTGGTTGTGGCTGGGAAGCCTGTGCCCAGGCTGGTTCAGAACGTGCCCCGGCCATGGAAATTCTGCCCCTTGTAGATTTCATATTTGAGTGTAGATTATGAAGTGTTTTTGTTATCAGTACAAATTGGAAAAGGGGAGATTATCTGCAGCTAGAGCTGGTGGAGACTGAGGACGGGGTTAAGGAAAGAAGTCCAAATGGCCCAATTTGAATGTGTATAATGCAGACTGGAGCTCCAGATGGTAGGACATAGTACATACGCATGACCGAAGATTGAAAACTTTACTTTCAACATAAATTCACTTTGGAAACAGGGACAGTTAGATTGGGCTTGGTGGGGAGAAATACACATATTCTTATTATAACCAGGGAGCTCCTGAGGGATGGAAAACAGTTGAACAGCCTCTTCAAAGCAACAGAGAAAGAAACCTTTTCCCTGATGTCTGTACATTAAGCTCATGAGACATTCTCAATGTGAGACACAGCTGCCCTTCAAAGCACCAGTTTACTGCAGCTGCTCTCATAGTTCTTATTGTTATTGTTGTTGTTCTTCTTGGCAAACTGCATGGGGAAGGAGGTAAGGGGCTTTTAATATTCTGAGGGAGAATTTTTTAAAAATTAGATGGCATTAGCAGACATGAGCCAATACTGATTTAAGCTCAACTGGTTCATTTTTAAAAGATCTCTGTTGGCATTCCTTGAACATGAAGAAAAGGATATTTAGAGAAAAGGAGAAAGGGAAAGGATGTAGTGACAACATACAGCAAATGCTGCAGCAGAAACAAGGTTATTTATAAAATATAATACTCATCACAATCTTCAAGAATGATAGTCATTTGCTAGCAAAATTGACTGTCACTGGGGCAACTGCTAAAGTATCTTGTGGCTGGGGCAGAGACAGGAGGGTTAGAAGATAGATAGGGACAATAGAGACCCCGTACTGGCTCCCACCGGTGCCTCTGAGTAGGCAAGGTCGAGCTGATCCTTTCTTAGTTTCTCTTCCGAGTTTACAGTTTATTTCTTCCCTTGGCATTGCCAGATTTTACAGCATCCCAGGGAAAGAACTTTACAGGGACAGAGCTATTGTGCAATATTCTATGTAGCTATCATTTTTCCCAGTACTAGGATTTAGGGTGTTTAGAAATCATTATGGGTATTTGCCAGTCACATTTTTTTGTACTACAAATAAAGACTAGTTTCTAAGAGTCCAGTTAATTGTTTTTTAAAAAATACAGATCCAATGTGTAATTACCTCCGTGTGTGTGTGTGTGTGTGTGTGTGTCTGTCTGTCTGTCGGTCTGTATGTCTCTCTCTCTCTATAGTGAAGTCGCAGATTGTTTATAAATTGTGGTGGTTTGTAATTTTTTTATGTTTACTTTTTTTTTCTTAAAACAGAAGTGGTAGGAGCATTTAAAGAGAAAAAAAATAGTTTCAGCTGTGTAATTGATCTTGTAGAGATCTCATAGAGATGACCTATTATTTTAAACTCTGTGTATATATATATACATATATATACATATATATATATGTATATATATATAGGACATGTCAATAAGTCCATCTAGTTGAACATTAGAGGCTGTTTATAAATCACTTTGCTAGTTAACAGAGCAGCCTCAAATTGCAATTCACTTCCTTCTTCATGGACAGATTAAGGTTTTAACATACAAAATTCTAAGAATACTCCTCCGGTTTCATTCGTAACTGAGGTTGTGTTTTCCCTGCATGTGTGTCTCACTTCTTTAGTTAATAGTATTTATTTGAAGTGGCTAGCATTCTGTGTCCCCCCTATCCACCCTGTGAAGTGATTGAACTATGGAAACTTGATTATAGATTGAAATATGGGGTCCTTCTAAGAAAAGGCTTTTAGTAAGTAATCAGCTGAGTATTGGGGGTTAATGTTACCATTTTCTGTGTCCCATGATGAGCAAGAATCTATATCATATTTGAAAGTAAGCAAATGACCAGATTTAACCTCCTATCATTTATTCAGAAATTTCCCAGAGCGATTTGGTTGGGAAACAGGCTGATGATTGAGAGAAAAATGTATTAAAAAGTATTTTAAAATCAAGTATTATATATCAAATATAAATATATAATTAATACATGAGAGAGAAGTGTTTGGGGAATAGTCCACTTTACGAAGACTTTTGGGGAACTCATTTTTTACAAGAATATAAGAGCTTCCTCTGTCGTGATTGCTGTGCTAGTTCTCTGGGAGGAGGGGTTTAATTTCCTGAATACTCTTAAAAATCTGCATATCCTGTAACTTTCCTTAGGGCCACTTTTTTGCACTTTGCCCCAGTCTCCACTGGGGGAATCAATTTGGCTTGCCTGCTTGGGAAAGAGATCTATTTGATCTAGTATTTCAGTTTCTAGGTGCTTATGGATTCATGCCATTGTGTGTGTGTGTGTGTAAATTTTATATCCAAGAAGTTTTTGAAAATTTTTCTTCAATGTTCAAGTGCTCAGGAGGCGAGCAAAATAACTCAGTCCTTACCAGGTCTTTCCTCTTAGATCTGCTCCCTAGACCACAACTCTGCAGCTAGTCCACTCTCAATTCTGGTGTTGTTATGAACCCAAGTCCCTTAGCTCCAACCTGCAGAGAGTCAGAGCCATAGAGAATCAAAGAGCTGTTCCAAAGTCCTGAACAAGATCTTGGTGGGAGGGGATGTGATCTGGGCAGCAACAGTATTCCTCAACTCCGAGAGGTAGCCTGGCTAAAATGCTTGGGTGAAACCCAGCGGCTTGACCTGCTTTAGCCTCTGAAATAAATCCTGAATAGAGATGGCTGGACCAGGACAGGGGTGGGGGCTTTCAACTGGGAGATTCCGTGTTAAGCTAAGTTGATAGATGAAAATTCCTTGAGCTGAATGGGTCCTATTCTGACAATCGAGCAGCTATCGAGAGGGGCTTATTTTGCCGGCTTCTTGGCTTGGACTGTCCTGCCCTCCCCAGGTTCTCATCCTCTATTCCTATGTTCCATAGGAAGGAGGAGGATGAATTTCCCAGGTCCGAAGTGGAGGGAGGTGGCCAGGATCTAGAAAAGCCAGTGCCAGGGCAGCTGTGTGAGCTGTGTGATTCTGGGGGCCAGCAGGCAATTAATTTTTTGGGGTCCCCTGGACCTAGGCTGAGCATCCTTGTCCCTTGGTTCCTTGCTCTGTGGGCCCCTTAAACATTTGTAAGCCCAGTGTCTCCCTCTCTAGGCCTGAACAAAGGTAAGATGATTAAGGTAACCCTTTCTTTGAAGGTACACCCAGCCCCTTTACTGCCAGACACTTTATGTTATCAGAATTCTGCCTCAGTGACACTCTCCCTTGGAGGTGTGCTTAGGAAAGCAGCCACCCCATGATTCTTCTTGTGTGTGTATGTGTTGGGGGTGATAGTCACCTTAAAATATTTCATCCAGGCACGAAAATGTTAACTCAGATCATATTGAGGGCATCAGGATTTAAGCCTCCCTAATCCTCTTTAAAAAGAACAAATTTCCTGTTTATAACAATTGACAAGGGCAAGAGAAACAGGCTTCTAAGGAAATACACTTTGGGCAACCTAAATAATACTAATTTTTTTCTTTTACATCCTAAACATTTCTCTTAACATACTCAAATCATTGAGGTTATCTCATTTGCCCCACTTACCCTCCTTTTACTACTTGTACTTTCTGAGAGAGATTGAGGTTTCTGTTTTCAGTTAAGCTATAATTCAATCATATATGCTCTCATCTTTACCTTTAGATGCAGTATTTCTCTAGGTGCTTGATGTAAATATTAGATATTCACTCCCCCTTAAATGGATCACATATACCTTGTGTGTGTGTGTGTGTGTGTGTGTGTGTGTGAGAGAGAGAGAGAGAGAGAGAGAGATTACATGGCTGAACTTTACATATTGAAGAACAAACTTATTTGAGTGTAAATTGACTTTAAAAATGACCTGAACTCTGTATCTCTGTGTATGGATCTGAACTTTGCAGAAGCTGAGTCTTAGAACTGTAGAAGTTCGATTTTCTTTTAACTTTTAGTGGACAGCTTTGTAGAAAACTGAAATTTTTCCTTTATAAACACCCACATTATTGATGGAGAGAAGCATTTGAATTCTTCCTCTTTTAAGCCCTTCAAATTGAAGAATTGCATTTTCAAACACATTCTTATGTTTTCAATATTATTCAGGAGTCTGCAAAGTTTTCTAAAAAGATGGAAAATAAGTCACATCACACAAATAGAAACATTTTGGTGAAGATATGCTTTTTTTTCCTGAGATTTTACTACTAAAAATATAGACAAAACTTTCTTAAAACACTTCTAGTAAGATGATGCCTTGCATTATAAATTTACTCTTCTCTTTACATGTCTTTAGAGTAAGTCTCATCCCAGAAAACCAGATTTAAAACTCTTATTTAATTATCCACCTTACCATATTTTAAAAGGTGTCATATCTATACATGCTATGAAAGGAAATCAAAATATAATTACTGGAAATTGTGGGGAAATGGTAGAACAATGCAATGAAGTTTAGAGTAGAAACAAGTGTACTGAACTTTTTAATAACCTTTAAACATTCTTTACAACATATAAAAAATAACTGTGTCTTTATGGGATAAATGCTTACTTTTGGAGGTGATTATTGAAAGTAAACAATGATCATAAATAAACTAGCGCTGATGAATGATTTCTGAGAAACATTAAGTGTCCCTAGCTTACATAATTATAGCTGGACACTCTGTTTTCAAATATGTATGAGTGTTTCTGGCTTGGTGGATCTGCAAACTGCTTTGAAATGACCAGTTGTGTGTAAGTATATTTCAAGTAAACCCAGTAAATTGAGATCATTCTCTATCAGTTCAATTTATGTTTTATAGTTAGTTTAGCATTCTGATTTGATTGTCCTAGTAATGTGAATTGCCTACAGCAGCTGATGATACAGCTTTAATTCTGTTTTAAAGGTCATGTAAACACGTGCCTGTAATGTAAGGAATGGAAATTCAATTCCCTTTTAATGTTTCCTCACATTGATTCCACAACCTTCACATAGAAAATTAGCAAGATTTAATATAAAACTATTTTAATGTTATGATTTCATTAAAATCCTTTTTCAATATTTTACTTTTCCTTTTGCAGGGCAAAGAAGTCTTCCTCCACTTTGCAGTGCATAGCTTATGCAACATACATTACTCATACTGGAGGCAGAAAAATATTTCTGTCAAGGTCTTTTCACTTTTCCAGTGCTTTTTACTAATAAAGAACTGAGAATTTCATTTCAGTCTCTGTATAGCTTTGGGTAAAAAGGACACAAAGCAAACTAGATCATCTAACCACATTTTAGATTGCGGTGGAGAGAATGAGAATATTGTGCACATGTTTAGAAGCCTCTAGTCAAAGGCAGTTTTATAATCTGAAGATATGATCAAAAGTGAACTGTGGAAAGCATATCATTAAGAAGAAAAATATATTTAAAATAGAGTTGACACAGAAGAATGCTTTGGTTGTTCCAGTTAATATAAAAGCATACAAATTATGTCTTCAAAGTTCTATGACTTAAATATTGATGGTTAGGCAGAGTTGTGTTTTACATTGCCTTTTAAAATATATGAAGACCTTGAGATTAAGGCAACATTTTGTTAATAGATTACAGTAAAACTTTTGAAAATGTGCTTTAAGAAATTGAATAAATCTTTACAAAACAGGCAATTATTAGTGTTAAGAAATAGTAATGTAGGGTATAAGGGAGATGAATATGTAAACATACAGGTTGAAATAAGTGTAAAGCTTTACTTCATTCTTCTGGTGATGCCATTGTGCTCTTTAGCTTATATTTATTCTCATATTAGCTCTAAGCTAAAATTTATTTACACTGAAATTAAGCTGGAGATAATGTTTTCAAGTATCTTTCTCTTTAAACTGAATTGATCAATTGATAGAAGTGGTAAAAACAAAATAGAAAGTATATGTACATCTACTGATTAATTAGCATATTTTAACACAACAAAAAATAATTAAAAAAATGCATAAATGAAGCCTGAATGTCACCACTCTTAAATGTAGTTTCCTTTGCTACGAGGAACAATGATTCAAAAATTTTAAATTCAAATTTGGAAGACGATTGCAGTTCTAGTGTAGGAAATGTTTTGTTCTGTGTTTATGTTTTAAAATTGTGTTGCAGTGGAGTGGTGTGATGCTTGTGAGCTCCCAGCATGACATACTGGAGCCAGGGCCAGAAGGTGCAGAAGGTTATGGTGCAGCCCATCAATCTCATCTTCAGATACTTGCAAAATAAATCTCAGATTCAGGTGTGGCTTTATGAGCAAGTGAATATTCGGATAAAGGGTTGTATCATTGGTTTTGATGAGTATATGAACCTTGTATTAGATGATGCAGAAGAGATACATTCTAAAACAAAATCAAGAAAACAACTGGGTTGGATCATGCTAAAAGGAGATAACATTACTCTGCTTCAAATTGTCTCCAACTAGAAGTGATCAATGAACTGAGAAATCATTTGGTAATACAGTTGGTTTTTTAGGTGTCCTTTGTTAGAGATGTAGTTCTAAAACATGTATTCATATTGTTGTGCTTACCCTTATGTTATTACCAGATGACAATAAATGCTGTGGGACTGTTTTTTATCAAAATAAAAATAAATAAATAAAATTGTGTTCCAGGTGAATAATCATGAATGCCCATAGGGGAAAAGAGCTATGGGCATGAAAATCTTAGGTGTGGATCTAAGTGGTTAATTAAAAAAAAATTTTGCCTCTGGTTTTCAGCTTACACTTTCAAGAACTTCCTTTATTTTTTCTTTTTCTTGGTGGCAGGAATTCAACATACAAAGTTTATATGTAAAGCTTGAAAAAATTGCTACATAGTCATGAACACTTTGAACTCTAACAATTCTGAAAAGACAGTTGATTGGTGATAAAAATCAGTATGAAAGGAGACTCTACTTTCTGTGATTTGGTCCTCTGGCCTTATGTCAGTATATCAAAATTGAAATTGCATGAAGATGAATTTTCTTTTTGCTATTTTTACATAATCTCGTGCTGTGCTATGCTTAGTCACTCAGTCGTGTGCAACTCTTCGCGACCCGGTGGACTGTAGCCAGCCAGGCTCCTCTCTCCATGGAGAGTCTCCAGGTAAGAATACTGGAAGTGTGTTGCCATGCCCTCCTCCAGGGGACCTTCCCAATGCAGGAATTGAACCCAGGTCTTCCACATTGCAGGAAGATCCTTTACCATCTGAGCCACAATTTTAGTGTTGTACATATGTTCTTAGAATAAAAACTACAACTGGGAAAGCTGTATTACAGACAAATTGTAAAAATTCCCATTGTGGTTTGCTTTTGATAGGAGACCTTTAGTTACATGACTATTTACTTGCTTAAGGAAGTGTAAATTGTACAATGGGGACTTCTCTCGCAGTCCAGTGGTTAAGACGCTGCACTCCCAATGCAGGGGGCATGGGTTCAGTCTCTTGTTGTGGGAACTTGGTGCTGTAGCCAAGAAAAAAAAAAAAGAACAATAAAACAATATTAAAATTAAAAAAATAATTCTACAATGATGAAAGCCCTACATTTTTCTTGTTGCAATTTTCATTCTGAGCAATATATTCTAATGAGAAAATTTTTAGTTTTTCCTCTGGACTTAACAGTTTATGGACCTTGCTCACAAAATTGCCGCTTTAAACAGAAATGAACAGTACGAAATAGAACTCCAAATCTAGATGACTGCATGGTCTATGTGTTCTGTCTGAGCTGAATGTCCATTACTCACTCACTTGGTTGTATGCATCTGATGTCACCTTAGCTAGGAGATATTGCATCCACAGGTGTCAATTTCAATATAAGTATATATTTTCCTTTGATGGTGCTGTCAAAAAGATAGAGATACTTCTCACAGTTGAAAATTAGGTAGTTTATAACTTCATGCTCTTTCACCAGAAGAGAGAAATTTTCTTGTGTGAGTAGTGTGTATGCTTTTCTTGGAGTAGTTGCACTAAAAATAACAATTAAAAATGGGGAAAAAACCCAAACTTTGAATTTACATCTAATCCAAGCATACTGTAATCCACTTATTAGAGAGTTAGTGGCCATGCTTCTTCAATTGCATTCATACATACACACATTTGAAAACAAACTGCTTTTTAATGCAGTTAAAACTGCACCATCATTCATTTTCAGATTCTTTTCAATTGCAGTATATTTCCACAATTTTCTAATATCCTATAGTTTTTCTCATGAGCAATGGCATCTATTTGTATTGTAAGGATCAGTGATTTGAACACAGGTTATACAGAAACAATTGTGGCTGATTATATTAATATTGCCCTTATCAGTAAGTACAAATATTAAGATGTTTAAGTAACTTTGTTAAATTAAACATGACATTACAAAACATGTGTCTCTTGTCAAATCACTACTTTATATAATAATACAATGAAAATTCTTTATTTATACCTGTTAGAGAAAGTTTACATATTTACTTAAAATCAACTTCATTATAACAACTGAGGGAAATACAATGTGTTTGAAACAATGAGCCACAATTCAATAGTTCCTAATAATGTATGTTCTTGTATGTTCTACTGTGTGTTTTTCTTCGTTATCTTCTTATATCTGAAGTTCTATTTCCACCCCCCTTCCCTCCGTCCCTTGTATTTGATCATTTCTCTAAGTCCCTTGGCTGAACCAATCTCTTTTCATGCAGAGGATAAAAAGAGAAAAACTTCAAAGTAGGTTCAGGTAATTAACAGCTGAGGGGAATATAATCTAAACCATAGGCCCTGCTTTGCACCCAGGCTGACTCTCTGAGCCAGCCGGCAAGGGAGTGCCTATTCCCTATAGCATCTAAATCTGCTTCCTCTGAACAGCACTGCAAGGCCTCCAGTTATCACATCTGCATTTCAAACACCATGACTCTGGCATTAATTATTAATTAGCCTACAGTCACCCTAGAGGATTCAAGTTCCAGTCTGCACATACTTATTCATTGACCTCTATCTTAGTTTTTGTTGGGGAAAAAACTCAGTAGAATGCTTAATAATTTCCTTTCTCTCAGACCTTTGTTCTATTTTCATGTAGGGGAAACAGTATATTTTCCAATTGAGAATAATCACACAGTGGCCCCCAAATTTGTTTACAGTAAAATGTTGTGTCAAATGTTGAGAGGCAAAGAAAGAATGAAATGATTTATAGACACTATTGAGCATTGAAATGTACTTTTAAATGTTCAACACTAACTGACTGTAGTTTCCTCGAATTTGAAGATATGGTCGTTGGTAAAAGCTGTATATTTCTTAGTTCTTAATGAGAACAACTGCAGAACTTGTAAACTAAATTTCATCCTTGAAAAATATATGCGTATGATCATCTATCAAAAATATAGATGCATATGATGGCAAGGAATGTCTAAAAAATTAAAGATACAAAAATGGTTTTTAAAAAGGTGGATATTCTAATTTTGGTTTATTCTAAATAGAAATCTAAAGATATTCACTTATCAGGAAATATTTCAATATATAAACTATTATGCTATTTGTAACAAGCCTTGGGCCTAAATATGGAAGTCTTTACAGAATAGAATTTAATTGACCTGAGCTGAGAGTTAAGCAGACCCAAGTATGTATCTCAGCCCCATCACTTAATAAGTGGCCTTAATCCCATATCATTTCTGAGATTCTGACTACCCCTTAGGAAAATGAGGATAGCATTAAAACCTACTTCATGGAATTGCTATAAGAATTAAATGACATGATGCATACAAAATCCTCATCATAGTACTTGACATATGTTAATACTCAGTGTTAACTATGTTAGTAAATAATTGCTCTATTATTTTACTGTGAGCTTTCTACAGTTTGTCTAAATTTAGTTTTATTTAAATATCAATTCCACACTGCATGTCTTTCCCAATATGGATTTTTTGAACAGCCAAGTATGAATATGAGTCCTGTTATACTACTCAAAAACTACTATCACTAGTTCCCTAATACTACTCACATGCCATCATAATTACCTGCTTCTGCACCCCAAATAATGTTTTCTTGCTTTGTATTGTGACATTTATTCTGGAATCTAGTCATCACTGATGAAAACCTCTCCTCTTAATATAAGAACCCTGTGGGTTTTCACAAATATTTTAGCTTCTATCCTTGGAATGAGGGGTCTCCTCTGGAACCACTGCACCTGTATGCTGTTTCCTTTCTGTGGAATTCATCGAGGAATCCCTTTTCAGGGAAACTGTGACAAAAGTAAGATTTGAGCATAAATCTTGCTATTTCTTGGCTTCCTCTAGTGGTAAAAAACAAACAAACAAAAAACCTTCCTGCCAATACAGAAGACGTAAGAGAGGAGGGTTCAGTCCCTGTGTTGGGAAGATGCCCGGGAGGAAGGCACTGCATCCTATTCCAGTATTCTTGTCTGGAAAATCTCATGGACAGAGGAGCCTGGTGTGCTACAGTCCAGGGTCACAAAGAGCTGGACACTACTGAAGCATCTTAGCACACATACACTTACTATCTGCCAAGATTGAGTCTATTTCTAATACTGAAGTGGAAAGAGATGGTGTCTTGTTCTGCGTTTAAATCCAGAAATCCTGTTGCGTACAAAGTTATAAATAATAGTTAAAGCCTGGTACTATAAACACTCTGTAGTGTTTAGATTGTTTTGGTTTTTTGTATAGAAAAAGTGTGTTTTTATTAAAGATTTATGTATTTACAATTTCTTATTTTACCATGGTTTTCATTGTTACCATTAACACTGGCAGAAAATTAGGTTAGTCAGATTAGCTGAGGTGAGAATGTCAGTCAACTTACCTGAGCAGATAATGCTATTAAAGTGAATTTTAAACACATACCACAGGTGCAGGTATAGAGAATGAGCAAAAATCGTCACCTAAATAATAATTGTACCATGTAAAAAATTAATGGTTAGTCAGTTTCCTAGTGGAATGAACTTTGTGTCAAATCTTGCTACATTTATCATTTTTTGGTTGCTGTTGTTCACATGCCAAATCGTGTTCGACTCTTTTCGACCTGATGGACTGCAGCAAACCAGGCTTCCCTGTCCTCCACTATCTCCCAGAGTTTACTCAAACTTATATCCATTGCATCAGTGATGCCATCCAAACATCTCATCCTCTATTGTTCCCATCTCCCCCTGCCATCAATCTTTCCCAGCGTCAGGTTCTTTTCAAACAAGTCAGATCTTCACATCAAGTGGCCAAATATTGGAACTTCACTTTCAGCATCAGATCATCCAATGAATATTCAGGGTTGATTTTCTTTAGAATTAATTGGTTTGATCTCCTTGATATCCAAGGGACTTTCAAGAGTTTTCTCCAAACCATATATCAAAGGCATCAATTCTTTGGTGCTCAGTTTTCTTTACAGTCCATCTGTGTATGATTAATGGAAAAATCATAGAACCCAAGAAAATAAAATCTGCCACTGTTTCCATTCCCCTTCCACCTATTTGCCACAAAGTGATGGTACCAGATGCCATGATGTTAGTTTTTTGAAAATTGAGTTTTAAGCCAGCTTTTTCTCTTTCTTATTTCACCTTCATTAAGAGGTTCTTTAAATCCTCTTCACTCTTTGCCATTAGGGTGGTATCATATGCATATCTGAGGCTGTTGATATTTCTCCCCACAATCTTAATTCCAGCTTTTGATTCATCCAGCCCAGCATTTCACATGCTGTACTCTGCACAGAAATTAAATAAGCAGGGTGACAATATACATCCTTGACGTGCTCCATTCCCAATTTTGAACCAGTCTATTGTTCCATGTCTGGTTTTAACTGTTGCTTCTTGACCTGCATACAGGTTTCTCAGGAGGCACGTCAGATGGTCTGGTATTCCCATCTCTTTAAGAATTTTCCACAGTTCCTTTTCGTCCATGCAGTCAAAGGCTTTCCTGTAATCAATGAGGCAGAAGTAGATGTTTCTCTGGAATTCCTTTGCTCTCTCATGATGGAATGAATGTTTGCAATTTGATCTCTGGTTCTACTATTTTTATAATACAACTTGTACATCTGGAAGTTCTCAGTTCATGTGCTGTTGAAGCCTAGCTTGAAGGATTTTAACCATTACCTTGTTAACATGTGAAATGAGCACAACTGTATGGTAGTTTGAACATTCTTTGGCATTGCCCTTGTTTGAGATTGGAATGAAAAATGACCTATTCCAGTTCCCCTATGGCTTAGTAGATAAAGAAACTGCTGGATTCAGGCAGATGCAGTTCCATCCCTGGGTGGGGAAGACCCCCTGAAGGAGGAAATCGCAACCCACTCTGGTATCCTTGTTTTAAAATTCCCGTGAACAGTGAAGCCTGGTGTGCTACAGTCCATGCAGTCGCAAGAGTCACACATGACTAAGCATGTGCTGCTGTGGCTTTTGCTGAGTTTTCCAAATTTGCTAGCATATTGAATGCAGCACTTTCAAAGCATCATCTTTTAGGATTTGGAATAGCTCAGCTGGAATTCCATCACATCCACAAGCTTTGTTCATGGTAATACTTCCTAAGGACCACTTGGCTTCACATTCCAGGATGTCTGGCTCTAGGTGAGGGAACACACCATCGTGATTATCAGGGTCATTAAGACCTTTTTTGTACAGATCTTATGTGTATTCTTCCCACCTCTTCTTAATCTTTTCTGCTTCTGTTAGATCTTTGCTGTTTCTGTCTTTTATTGTGCCCGATTTTGCATGAAATGTTCCCTTGTTATCTCTAATTTTCTAGAAGAGATCTCAAGTCTTTTCCATTCTATTGTTTTCATTTTTTTTCCCTGTGTTTCTCACTTAAGAAGTCTTGTCTATCTCTCCTTGCTATTCTCTGGAATGCCACATTAAATTGGATATATCTTTCCCTTTCTCCTTTGCCTTTTATTTATTTTTCTCAGCTATTTTTAAAGGCCTCCTCAGACAACTGATTTGTTTTCTTGCATTTATTTATTTCTGGGATGGTTTTGGTCACTGCGTCCTATACAATGTTACAAACTTCCATGCATAATTCTTCAGTTCTAATCCCTTGAATCTATTCATCAATTATAAACGATTTCCTTTAGATCATACCTGAATGGCCTAGTGATTTTCCCTACTTTCTTCAATTTAAATCTGAATTTTGAAATAAGGAGTTCATGATCTGAGCCACAGTCAGCTCCAGGTCTTGTTTTTGCTGATTGTATAGAGCTTCTCCATCTTTGGCTGCAAAGAATATAATCAATCTGATTTTGGTATTGACCTTCTGGTGATGTCCATGTGTAGTGTCATTGGTTGTGTTTCTAGAAGAGTATGTTTGCAATGACCAGTGTATTCTCTTGACAAAACTGTGTTAGCCTTTGCCTTGCTTCATTTTGTACTCCAAGGCCAAACTTGCCTCACTCCAGGTATCTCTTGACTTCCTACTTTTGCATTCTAGTGTCCTATGATGAAAAGGACATCTTTTTTTGGTGTTAATTGTATAAGGTCTTGTAGGTCTTCATAGAATCCTTCAACTTAAGCTTCTTCAGCATCAGTGGTTGGGGCATAGACTTGGATTACTGTGATATTAAATGGTTTGCCTTGGAAATGAACCAAGATCATTTTGTTGTTTTTGAAATTGCACTGAATTTCAGACTTGGTTGTTGACTATGGGGGCTACTGCATTCCTTCTAAGGGATTCTTGCCCACAGTAGTAGATATAATGGTCATCTGAATTAAATTTGCCCATTCCAGTCCATTTTAGTTAATTGATTCCTAAAATTTCGATGTTCAGTCTTGCCGTCTCCTGTTGACCATATCCAATTTACCTTGATTTATGTACCTAACATTTTGGGTTCCTATGCAATATTGTTCTTTACAGCATCAGACTTTACTTTCACCACCAGACACATCCAAAACTGGGTAACTTTTCCACTTTGGCTCAGCCTCTTCATTCTTTCTGGAGCTATTTGTCTGCTCTTCCCCAGTAGCATATAGGGCACCTACTGACGTGGGGATTTCATCTTCCAGTTTCATATCCTTTTGCCTTTTCATACTGTTGAAACTATGCTCAGTATTCAAGGCAAGAATACTGAAGTGGTTTGCCACTCCTTTCCCCAGTGGACATTTTGTCAGAACTCTCCACCATGATCCATTGCTCTTGGGTGGCCCTGCATGGCATGGCTCATATTTTCACTAAGTTACACAAGGCTGTGATACATATGATCACTTTGGTTAGTTTTCTGTGATTGTGGTTTTCTTTTTGGAGGCCATGAGGTTGTAGTTCTTGCTTCTTCTGTCTTCCCACTGATGTATGAGGATACGAGGTTTGTGCAACCTTCCTGATGGGAGGGACTGGCTGTGAGGAAAACTGGATCTTACTCTAGTGGGTAGGGTCATGCTTAGTAAATCTTTAATCCAATTTTCTGCTCCCTCCCTTATTAGTTGTTTGGCCTGAGGTGGCTCAGTGCTGGAGTCTGTAGTCTCTCTGGTAGGGCTTCTGACTCTATGGAAAGGCTAATCATGACCTCTTCCCAGAGAACTCATTCCAACACACTGCACCTCCTAGGACTTCACTGCCAGTGCTCCTGTTACTGCGTCGGGCCTCTCTCAACCCACATCTCCAGAAGAGACTCCCACATACTCACTGTCAGGTGTGGCTCAATCTCTTATGGGTAATTGTTCCTTTCTCCTGCGTCTTGATGTGCACAAGGTTTTGTTTGTGTCCTCCAAGAGTCTCTGTTTCCCCCAGTCCTGTGGAAGTTCTGTAATCAAATCTTGCTGACATTCAAATCACATGCCCTCAGGATTCCCAGGCCCTTTGCTAGATACCTCAGTTGGGAAGTCTGATGTATGGCCTAGAACCTTCACAGCAGTGTGAGAACTTCTTTGGTGTAATTGTCCTCAGTTTGTTTCACTCACCTGACAGCTCTATGGTAGGACTCCAGGGTCTGTGGTGGGACTAATGGTGACCTCTTCAAAGAGGACTTCTGCCACACACCCAACATCCCAAGACTACTGCAGCCAGTGCCCCTGCCCTATGGCAGGCCATTGCTGACCCATGTCTACACAGGAGACCCTCAAATACTCATAGGTAGGACTGGCTCAGTTTCTTGTGGGGGTCATTAATCCTTTCCCCTGGGTCCTGGTGTGCACAAGGTTTTGTTTGTGCTATCCAAGAGTCTCTGGTAGGCATGAGGTTTAATTTGAACATGATTGCACCCCTCCCATCTTCTCTTTTCAGCTTCTTCTTTGTCCTTGAACATGGGGTATCTTTTTTAGGTGGGTTCCAACATCCTCCTCTCAATGGTTGTTCAGCAGCTAGCTGCAATTTTGGTGTTCTTGCAGAAGATGAGTGCACGATTTTCTACTCCACCATCTTGAGTTCCTTTTATTTTTAATGAAGGGCTAAAATAAAAGTATAGAAGACATGCTTAGAGAATTTTCAGGGAAAGTTAATATATTGTATGGGAATTAAAATTCTGAAAGACTTCAGTAGTGTGATATGCTATGACTGAGAAAATTGGAGTTAGATGAGACTTCAAAAATCGTCTAAATTAATACAAAAATCTCTTCTATAGCACTCTTGAACAATTGTCCTATAGTCTTTATTGGAACAAGTCTATTGATATGAACTTCACCATGTCAAAAAACAGCTCATTTCATTTTGGCTGAGTTTTGTTAGAAAGTTATGCTTCACGTTGAACCCAAATTCTTGTAACCTAGTTTGGGAAGCATATTTGTTTCCAAATGACATCTCTTTGAATATCGGAAAACAATTTATTAACCCTGCCTTATTAGTTTTTTTTTTTTCATTCTTAATATCTTCAGCTACTCCACCTATTCATCATTGGAGTGGTTTTAAGATCTCTCACTCTATTTGTCTGACATAGCAAATGCTATAGACTAGATGGCTTTAAAAACAGAGATTTTTTCTCACAGTTTTGAGTCAGAAGTGCCAGTATGGTTGGATTCTGACGAGGGCTTTCTTCCTAATTTGTAGATGGTCTTCTTTTCACAAATATTATCAGATTAGGGTCCCACTCTTATGACCTCACTTAATCTTAATTACCACCTTAAGACTACATCTCCAGATATAGTCATATTGGAGGACTGGGCTTCTACATATGAACTTGGGGTGAGAAGAACCCAATTCAGTCCATAGCATTCACTATTCCAGATTACATACACTTAGCACTCTCACATTGGAGAAGGCAATGGCACCCCACTCTAGTACTCTTGCCTGGAAAATCCCATGGATGGAGGAGCCTGGTGGGCTGTAGTCCATGGGGTCGCTGAGAGTTGGACATGACTCAGTGACTTCACTTTCACTTTTCACTTTCATGCATTGGAGAAGGAAACGGCAACCCACTCCAGTGTTCTTGCCTGGAGAATCCCAGGGACGGTGGAGCCTGGTGGGCTGCCATCTATGGGATCGCACTGAGTCAGACACGACTGAAGCAACTTAGCAGCAGCAGCAGCACTCTCACATAGTCAGAGTTGCTCTTATAATGTAGTGAACTAAAGTAATCCAGGTGAGATCTGAGCAGTGCAAATAATGGGACTGTTTCCCTTTCTGGAAAATATGCCATAATTTTTCTGTTATGACCTAAGACTGTATTTAGTTTTATAGAAGCTATTTAAACAGGTTAGTCAGTTGTGTCTGACCCTTTGCATCCCATGAACTGTAGCCATCTAGGCTTCTCTGTCCATGAGATTTCCAGGCAAGAATACTGACTGCAGTTGATTGCCATTTCCTTCTCCAGGGGATCTTCCCAACCCGGGGATTGAACCCAGGTCTCCTGTATTGCAGGCAAGTTCTTTACCATTTGAGCCACCAGGGAAGCCAGTAGCTATTTATGTTGTATATATAATGCCTAATGAAAAAAATAACAACCTCGCCACTCACATTTAAACTTTTGGTTACTTCTCTCTATTATTTTCTTTGCTTTTAAGTGTCTGTAAATATAATTGTAATAATACTTTATAAGCAACTGTATGTGCTAAAAATTTCAACTTATTATATGAATTCCCTATGTTCCCTTTTTACAAATGTTTTTAAATGTTTCATATTATTTCATCTTAAGGGTGTTTCATAATTTACAAAAGCATTCTTTTCTGTTGACTTTGCAAATACTGTAAACACAGTGAGATTTATACTTGAACCCATATTTATTTGTAAATACTTAAGGATCTTTTCGTTCTTAGATTCATCTTGTGGGTGTATGCATGCACACACACATACACGCATCATGGTTTTGTTTTCTCAAATAATAGCTATCCTTCTTAGGATTGTGTCATAGATAAATTTAAGATTCTTGTATATCTTAGTCTGCATTGAAAAAATATTGTTGAGAAGGCTAAAGGTCAAAGACAGAGTCACTGTTTTGCCACTTGAGATTTATGTTCAGGTTTACAAAGAATCCATTCATCAGCACTCGTTAAGAAAACTTGTATATCAAATTACAAATTCATACAGCAAAAATTTATCTAATGTCTATCAGGTAAAACGTGAGATTTTGAAGTCAAAATGGACCTTAGATAATCATATATTCCAGGGCCCTAACATGAATTTTAAAAATCACTTTAATTAATTACTTTTTGAAGTTACCTCACTGCATGACATATGGGATCTTAGTTCCCAGACCAGGGATGGAACCCATGCCCCCTGCAGTGAAAGTGCAGAGTCTTAACCACTGAATGACCAGGGAAGTCTCCCAAATTTTTAATAACTCAAAAACCCACCACATGTGTGGCAGTCTCTTCTAGTAATTCTATCTGAAAAAAAATGGAATTTGTTCAACATATTTTGCTTACTCCTTGGAAGGAAAGTTATGACCAACCTAGATAGCATATTAGAAAGCAGAGACATTACTTTGCCAACACAGGTCCATCTAGTCAAGGCTATGGTTTTTCCAGTAGTCATGTATGGATGTGAGAGTTGGACTGTGAAGAAAGTTGAGTGCCCAAGAACTGACGCATTTGAACTGTGGTGTTGGAGAAGACTCTTGAGATTCCCTTGGACTGCAAGGAGATCCAACCAGTCCATCCTAAAGGAGACCAGTCCTGGGTGTTCATTGGAAGGACTGATGCTGAAGCTAAAACTCCAGTACTTTGGCTACTTGATGGGAAGAGTTGACTCATTGGAAAAGACCCTGATGCTGGGAGGGACTGGGGGCAAGAGGAGAAGGGAATGACAGGGGATGAGATGGCTGGATGACATCACCGACTCAATGGACATGAGTTTGAGTAAACTCTGGGAGTTGGTGATGGACAAGGAGGCCTGGCTTGCTGCGATTCATGGGGTCGTAAAGATTCGGACACAACTGAGCTACTGAACTGAACTGAACTGAACTGATCTTGTTTTTGGTGAACATATGATGACTCGTAATCACCCCCCCCTTTTTTTTTAAGCTCTAAAAAAATTTAATAAATTATTTAAGAATTTTACAGAGTTCAAGAAGCTGTGGTACATATATACAATGGAATACTACTGAGCCATAAAAAGGAATTCATTTGAGTCAGTTCTAATGAGGTGGATGAACTTAGAGCCTATTATACAGAGTGAAGTAGGTCAGAAAAAGAAATATAAATATCATATACAGATGCATATATATATGGAATCTAGAAAGATGGTACTAATGGATTTATTTTCAGGGCTGCAATGGAGAAACAGCCATGAAGAACAGACTTATGGACATGGGGGAGGGGGAAGAGAGGGTGAAATGTATGGAGAGAGTAACATGGAAACTTACAATGCCATATGTAAAATAGATATCCAATGGGAATTTTCTGTATGACTCAGGGAACTCAAACAGTGGCTCTGTGACAATCTAGAAGGGTGGGATGGGGAGGGAGATGGGAGGGAGGTTGGGGAGGGAGAGGGCATGTGTGTACCTATGGCTGATTCTTGTTCATGTATGACAGAAAACAACAAAATTCGGTAAAGCAATTATACTTCGATTAAAAAAATAAAGTGACAAAAGAAAAAAAAAAGAATTTTACTGGTTCAATATTAAGCTTATGGTCTGTATTTGCTCTCTAGTTGAGATTCAGTTGTTATCTTCCTGTTGAGTGGCTCTAACTTACAATAATAATATGCTGAAATTACAGAATTATAATTTTATATGCTAATAAGCAACAATATTTGGGGGCAAAATATTACAGAGTTAGCATTAAAGAGTAAATCTATAAGGATTACTGTCTCCTTCATTTGAGATACTGTAATATGAAATGTGTGAGGCCTGAATCATAATAGGGAAGGGTAGAATGGGATTAAACTTCATTAGTTGACTTTTAAGGTATTCTTTAGTGCTATATGTCTCTAAAAAACTATTTATTAAAATTTTTCTCAGATTAAGAGAAATTTGTTAATCTATTCAGTTCACTTCAGTTCAGTCACTCAATCATGTCCAGCTCTTTGCTATCCCATGGACTGCAGCATGCCAGGCTTCCCTGTCCATCACCAACTCTCAGAACTTGCTCAAACTCATGTTAATCTATTATAGATTGTTAAAAATGAATTTTAAGGATTTTATCTTTAGAAATCCTTTAAAGTGGCAAATTCAGGTTTTATCAAAAATATTATTTCTATACATTCATTGTTTTAAAGCAGCAGCATTTAGGATATAAAATTCAAGTTGTGAAATAGATATATTGTTCAAAGATTACACATGCATTTTTGAAAGCTGCTGAAAACTTTATCCACTAGAATTTTTATTGTATTAAAAGCTGGAAATATCTACAAATATATGTGCTAACTGACATACCTATGGAAGTGATTAAATTGAATTTTAAGTCTCCTGGAGAAAATGCCTTGTTTGGCTCACTTAAGATGATAATGATATATCTACAAGTAATAAAACATCAACAGTTCAAGAATTGAAGACTTTGAAGATGACTGATAAAAACTCTGTATGATTACATTGCCATACAGAGTTATATGAATATGGAGGCAACTGATTTTGTCACTTTCCAAAAAGTATACTTGCCCCACCACATTTATCTATCAACTTTAAGCAATAAAAGGGAGTTTTATGATAGTTGAAGGAGGCCAGGATTTGGAATGAATCATATTTGGGTTCAAATTTCAATTCTGCCTCTCCTTAGATGTATAGGAAAGCCACTGAAACTCCCAATTTTCTCAACTGTAAATTGGAGATAACAAATAGACCTGGTTTGCAAGATTATTTTAAATGTTAAATAATGTAATGTCTGGATAGCTTCTAGATGTGTGTTCTGCAGTAAAAGGTATTTTAATTAATATAACTTTTTTTCTAGGTAAGTGTATTCACCAAATACAGCTTTACCTCTATATGATAAACAAAAACTTTAAAAATTTATCCATTTTGGATAAAAAAAAAATTATATTACATTCTCTAATTCTTTCAGGAGACTACAATGAACATAACTGACATGCTTCTTTGTGGTCCTGAATAATCACAAGGAATTCTCATCTTTATATTCTGCACTTATGTGATGATGCCTTTGGCCAACTGATGTAGTAAGAGCAGTGTTTGTCCTATCCTCTAAATTGTTCCAAGCTGTACTCTTTCAGATCTTACCTGATTTTTCTAGTTCACTTTTTAAACATTTATGCTTTAAAAATGCTGTAAATATACTTGCCTGTGAATGGCACCCCACCCCAGTACTCTTGCCTGGAAAATCCCATGGACAGAGGAACCAGGTGGGCTGCAGTCCATGGGATCACAAAGAGTCAGACACAACTGAGCGACTTCACTTTCACTTTTCACTTTCATGCATTGGAGAAGGAAATGGCAACCCACTTCAGTGTTCTTGCCTGGAGAATCCCAGGGATGGGGGAACTTGTTGGGCTGCCGTCTCTGGGGTCGCACAGAGTCAGACAAGACTGAAGTGACTTAGCAGCAGCAGGGGTCTGAACTTCATTTTCTTTTGTCTTTTTCTCTAATCTACGGTAGACTCAGGAAAGAGATAATAATGCAACATACTTGTACTATGCTTATAGTCTATAGTGCAGTTTCATAACCAAGATCTCATTTGACATGTTGGAAAATAAACATAATTAGCTTCATTTTAAAAATGGAAAACGGAGGTGCAGAAAATTTAAGAATGTGCCAAAAATTTTGCAGTCTAAATTTGAACAGACGTTGTAAAATTTATTTTTACTAATAAGATGCCTCGTATTTTCATTTATATTATGAATGACCATACATAAAATATAAATATACAATTTGAAATGTTTGTGAAATAACTTCATGTGTAAATTTTCTAAAGTCAAGAAAAAAAAACATTTTCAGTATTCTAGAAGTCCTTGGTGTATTATTTCTTGAATATAGCCCTCTGCCCAATTTAAAGATAACTTTTCTTCTTAATTCTGTGATTTCCTTTGAAATTTTACTATGCAAGTCTACTTCTTAAATAGTTTCATTTTATCTGCTTTTGAACACTATATGTGTAATCACACAGTATGTGCTATGTTGTGTCTAACTGCTTTATTTCAACAATTATTAGTGAGATTCAGCCACTGTTTTATTAGCTGTAGAATACTCATGGACATTGTTGTATAATATTCCATTGTGTGAGTATAGTATAACTCATCTATTTGTATTGCTATTAGACATGTAGTTTGTAATTTTGGATATAAACAATATTATGGAAATTTTTACATGAGTCCTGGTACACACAAACTCATATTACAGTAAGTCATATAGACTAGAATTGCTGAGTTGTAGAATATCTCCAATTTTACTCTATTACTCAAAATTCTTTCCCAAAATGGTTATACAAATTAAGACCTCTACTCCATACCACAATCAGAGTGTGAAACTTATCACAGCTCAATACTGTTGACAGTATTTGATTTCTTTAGACTTCAGATTTAGCCATTCTGGAGGATGTGTAGGAACATTAACCTAATTGCTAATAGGGCTTCCCCAGTGGCTCAGAGGCAAAGAATCAATCTGCACTGCAGCAGATGCAGGTTTGATCCCTGGGTCAAGAAGAACCTCTGAAGGAGGAAATGGCAACCCTTTCCAGTATTCTTGCTGGGAAAATCCCATGGACAGAGGCACCTGGTGAGCTACAGTCCATAGGGGTGCAAAGAATGGACATGACTGATCGAATGAGCTTGCCCACACATGGATTTGCTAATAAGATTTGTATTGGGTGCTAAGTCACTTCAGTCATGTCCAACTCCCTGTGACCCTATGGACTGTAGCTCACCAGGCTCTACAGTCCATGGGATTCTACAGGCAAAAATGCTGGAGGTGGTTTCCATGCTTTTCTCCAGGGAATCTTCCAGATCCAGAGATCCAACCCATGTATCTAATGTCTCCTGTATTGTCAGGCGGATTCTTTACCACTGACGCCACCTGGGGGCTTGCTAATAAGGTTAAGGAACTAACAAAATATTTATTGGCTGTGCTTAGATGGTCAGCTGTGTCCAACTCTTTGCAACCCTATGGACTGTAGCCAAAAAAAGCAAAATGGCTGTCTGAGGAGGCCTTAAAAATAGCTGTGAAAGAAGAGAAGCAAAAAGCAAAGGAGAAAAGGAAAGATATACCCATTTGAAGGCAAAGTTTCAAAGAAGAGCAAGGAGAGATAAGAAAGCCTTCCTCAGTGATCAGTGCAAAGAAATAGAGGAAAATAACAGAATGGGAAAGACTAGAGATCTCTTCAAGAAAATTAGAGATACCAAGGGAACATTTCATGCAAAGATGGGCTCAATAAAGGACAGAAATGGTCTGGACATAACAGAAACAGAAGATATTAAGAAGAGGTGGCAAGAATACACAGAAGAACTGTACAAAAAAGATCTTCATGATGCAGATAATCACAATGGTGTGATCACTCACCTAGAGCCAGACATCCTGGAATGTGAAGTCAAGGGGGCCTTAGGAAGCACCACTACGAACAAAGCTAGTGGAGGTGATGGAATCCAGTTGAGTTATTTCAAATCCTGAAAGATGATGCTGTGAAAGTGGTACACTCAATAAGCCAGCAAATTTGGAATACTCAGCAGTGGCCACAGGACAGGAAAAGGTCACTTTTCATTCCAATCCCCAAAAAAGGCAATGCCAAAGAATACTCAAACTACTGCATAATTGCACTCATCTCACACGCTAGTAAAGTAATGCTCAAGATTCTCCAAGCCAGGCTTCAGCAATACATGAATCATGAACTTCCAGATGTTCAAGCTGGTTTTAGGAAAGGCAGAGGAACCAGTGATCAAATTGCCAACATCCGCTGGATCATGGAAAAAGCAAGAGAGTTCCAGAAAAACATCTACTTCTGCTTTATTGACTATGCCAAAGCCTTTGACTGTGTGGATCACAATAAACTGTGGAAAATTCTCAGAGAGATGGGAATACCAGACCACCTGACCTGCCTCTTGAGAAGCCTGTATGCAGGTCAGCAAACAACAGTTAGAACTGGACATGGAACAACAAACTGGTTCCAAATAGGAAAAGGAGTACGTCAAGGCTGTATACTGTCACCTTGCTTATTTAACTTATATGCAGAGTACATCATGAGAAATTCTGGGCTGGAAGAAGCACAAGCTGGAATCAAGAATGCCAGGAGAAATATCAATAACCTCAGATAGGCAGATGACACCACCTTATGGCAGAAAGTGAAGAGGAACTAAAAAGCCTCTTGATGAAATTGTAAGAGGAGAGTGAAAATTTTGGCTTAAGCTTCAACATTCAGAAAATGAAGATCATGGCATCGGGTCCCATCACTTCATGGGAAATAGATGGGGAAACAGTGGAAACAGTGTCAGACTTTATTTGGGGGGTGGGGGGGCTCCAAAATCACTACAGATGGTGACTCCAGCCATGAAATTAAAAGACACTTACTCCTTGGAAGGAAAGTTATGACAAACCTGGACAACATATTAAAAAGCAGAGACATTACTTTGTCAACACAGTTCTGTCTATTCAAGGCTATGGTTTTTCCAGTAGTCATGTATGGATGTGAGATTTAGATCATAAGGAAGTCTGAGCACCTAAGAATTGATGCTTTTGAATTGTGGTGCTGGAGATAACACTTGAGAGTCCCTTGGACTTCAAGGAGATCCAACCTGTCCATCCTAAGGGAGATCAATCCTGGGAAGAACTGATGTTGCAGCTGAAACTCCAATACTTTGGCCACTTGATGAGAAGAGCTGACTCATTGGAAAAGACCCTGATGCTGGGAAAGATTGAGGGCAGGAGGAGAAGGGGACAACAGAAGATGAGATGGTTGGATGGCATCACCGACTCAATGGACATGAGTTTGGGTAAACTCTGGGAGTTGTTGATGGACAGGAAGGCCTGGTGTGCTGCGGTTTATGGGGTTGCAAAGATTCGGACACGACTGAGTGACTGACTGAACTGAACTGAACTGGACTGTAGCTTGCCAGGCTCCTCTGTCAGTAGGGATATTCCAGGCAAGAATACTGGATTGAGTTGCCATGCCCTCCTCCAGGGGCTCTTCATAACTAAGGGAATGAACCTAGATCTCCCTCATTGAAGGAGGGTTCTTTACCATCTGAGCCACCAGAGAAGCCAAGGTGAAGTTTATTTTGTGTAAAGTTCCTGTTAGGCCATTTGCACATATTTACTGAGTTGCCTATTTCTTATGGTGGTGATTTAGTCACTAATTCATGTCCGACTCTTGAGATCCCACGGACAGTAGCCTTTCAGGTTCCTCTGTCCAAGGGATTTTCCAAGTAAGAATATTGGAGTGGATTACCATTTCCTTCTCCAGCTATTTCTTATGCCTCTGGTGTAATTCCTTCTGTGTTCTGAAAAGGATCCTTTTTTTAGTCTCCTATTTCATTCATTTCCTTTACACTTTTTAATGTATATAAACTCTTAATTTTAAAAGTCAAATTTATTAATTTTTTCCTCTTATGGTTCATGCTTTTTATGTATTAAAACATTTTCTTATCTGTGTGTATTAAGATATTCTCTTATATATCTAAAAATTTTATTGTTTGTGGTTCACATTTAGGTCTATAATCTACTTGGGATTAATTTTTGTGATGGTAGGGCTCCAATTTCCCTTTTTCTGATATGTATACTTAATTGACTCAACATTATTTGTTGAAAAGACTACTTTACAGAGTTAACATTGCATAAATCAGAGTCCTATAAGTATTTGTCTATTTCAAGGTTCCCAATATGTCTCATTGGTCTATTTGTATATTTTTGTGCAAATAGCATATTCTTTTTTATTATTACAACTTTATAAATCTTGTCAATAATCTTATTACATTGTATTCTTCATAAAGAATGTCTTGTCTATTCTTATCCTTTTGTATTTTCATACAAATTTTAGAATAGTCTTATCAATGATCACAAAATTCATACTGGCATATTGATTGCAATTTTGTTGAATTTAGACATACTTTTACTACATGGAGTCTTTAATCCATAAACACAGTATTTGTATATAATTTAGGTCTTTGATTTCCATCAATAAAATATTCTTACATAGAAATTTTCCTTTTATTCATTGAACTTTTATATAGGGCACTCTTACAAAGCATTGTTTTACAAACATTTGTTATTTTTGTAGAGAAATATGTGATTTTTTTCAATTTGTTGTTTTTTCATCAATGTTGCTGAACTCGTTTATGAATGCTAACATTTTGTACATAGATTTTTAAAAATTTTCTAGGTAAACAACCATGTAACCTATAAATAATACTTTTTTAATTCCATTTCAAACATGTAGAACACTGGGCTATTTTTGCAAACCACTCTGTACCTCTATGCAGTAAGATTATATAATCCAGACCATTGTCATGTGACATGCTTGTGTATCCCTTTCTCACATCTATTACTTGGGAATTGGACATATGATATACTTCGGCCAGTGACACATGAATTAATATGCTTGCCATGTTTGAGGCAAAGCTTTAAATGCCACATGTGGATTGGCTTAGGGTTTCTCTTTATTAAAATTTTTGTTAGAATATGGTTGATTTACAATGTTGTATTAGTTTATGCTATATGTAAATTGAATCAGTTATAAATATACATATACTACTCTTTTTTAGATTCTTTTCCCATGTATGTCATTAGAGACTACTGAGTAGAGCTTCTTGTGCTACATAGTAGGTCCTTATTAGTTATCTATTTTATATATAGTAGTGTGTATGTGTCAATTCCAATCTCCCAATTTATCCCTATCCCCCATTCTCCTTGGTAAAGCTAAGTTGGCTTTCTACATTTGTGACTCTATATCTATTTTGTAGATAAATTCATTTGTACCATTTTTTTTAGATTCCACCTATAATAAATATCATATGATATTTGTCTTTATCTGACTTACTTCTGTCAGTATAACAATCTCTAGGTCCATCCATGTTGCTGCCAATGACATTACTTAATTCTTTTCTATGGATGAGTAATATTCTGTTATATATATGTATCACATCTTCTGTATCCATTCCTCTTTTGATGTACATTTAGGTTGCTTCAATGTCTTGGCTTTTATAAACAGCACTGTATTGAGCACTGGAGTGCACATATCATTTTGAATTGCGGTTTTCTCCAGATAATTACCAGGGATGGGATTGCAGGATTATGTGATAGCTCTTTTTTCAGTTTTTTAAGGAATCTCTATACAGTTCTCCATAGTGGCTGTACCAATTTACATTTCCAGCAACTGTGTAGGAGTGCTCCCTTTTGTCCACACCCTCTCCAGCATGCATTGTTTGTAGAATTTTTGATGCTTTTCATTCTGACTGGTGTGGGGTGATACTTCACTGTAGTTTTTATTTTCATTTCTCCATAGGTGGAAGACAAAAATAGATCCTTCTCCAAAAGAGATACGCAGATGGACAAAATGTACATGAAAATATGTTTAACATCACTAATTATTGAGTTCAGTTCAGTTCAGTTGCTCAGTCTTGTCTGATTGTTTATGACCACATGAATCGCAGCACGCCAGGCCTCCCTGTCCATCATCAACTCCAGGAGTGCACACAAACTCATGTCCATCGAGTCAGTGATGCCATCCAGGCATGTAATCCTCTGTCATCCCCTTCTCCTCCTGCCCCCAATCCCTCCCAGGATCGGGGTCTTTTCCAATCAATCAGCTCTTCACATGAGGTGGCCAAAGTATTGGAATTTCAGCCTCAGCATCAGTCCTTCCAATGAACACCCAGGATTGATCTCCTTTAGGATGGACTGGTTGGATCTCCTTGCAGTCCAAGGGAATCTCAAGAGTCTTCTCCAACACCACAGTTCAAAAGCATCAATTCTTTGGTGCTCAACTTTCTTCATAGTCCAACTCTCACATCTATACATGACCACTGGAAAAACCATAGCCTTGACTAGACGGACCTTTGTTGGCAAAGTAATGTCTCTGCTTTTGAATATGCTATCTAGTTTGGTCATAACTTTTCTTCCAAAGAGTAAGTGTCTTTTAATTTCATGGCTGCAATCATCATCTGCAGTGATTTTGGAGCCCCCAAAACAAAGTCTGACACTGTTTCCACTGTTTTCCCATCTATTTCCCATTAAGTGATGGGACCAGATGCCATGATCTTAGTTTTCTGAAGGTTGAGCTTTAAGCCAACTTTTTTTTTCCTATTATTAGATAAATGCAACTCAAGGTTTAGGCTTTAGATGTGACCTCATTCTGATCAAGAATGTATCCCAGATAGGGACCAGTGCTTAACCTGGTAATAAAAATAAGAAGATATGTAGCAGCACCGAGTGGAACTGTACCCAACCAACAATCTTCATGTAATGTGAGCAAGAAATAAATGTTGCTGAAATATTGGAGTTATTACCAAAGAAAAAGCTGAAATAAAAAATAATCTTCATAACTTTCACTTTTTATCAATTATTAAGCTATAGTCTTTCTGTTCCAAATTCACCCTTCTATTATCTTTGTGGTGCTAGGGCTAAAATAGAGTACTTTTCTATTTGCAAACTGGTTCTGCATTAGATTATTTGTTCTATTTTTTTTTTTTAATTTTACATTGGAGTATAGTTGATTAACAATATTTTGTATACAGATGTATAGAACAATCTTTTGGACTCTGTGGGAGAGGGCAAGGGTGGGATGATTTGGGAGAATGGCATTGAAACATGTATATTATCATATGTGAAACGAATCGCCAGTCCAGGTTCGATACATGATACAGGATGCTCGGGGCTGGTGTACTGAGATGACCCAGAGGGATTGTATGGGGAGGAAGGTAGGAGGGGGGTTCAAGATGGGGAACACATGTACACCCATGGTGGATTTATGTCAATGTATGGCAAAACCAATACAATATTGTAAAGTAATTAGCCTCCAATTAAAATAAATTTATATCATAAAAACATAAGATTGCCAAGAAAATAAAACAATACTGTGTATAGCAAAGTGATTCAGTTATGCGTATATCTATACTTTTTCAGATTCTTTTCCCATTTAGGTTATTACTGAGTATTGAGAAGCATTCCTTGTGGTATATTGCGGGCCCTTCTTGGTTATCTATTTCAATCTATTTAAATACATCAGTGTGTACATGTGAATCTCTAACTCACAATCTATACCTCATCTCCACCATCTTCCCTGTAACCATAGGTTTGTTTTCTAAGTCTGTGAGTCAGTTTCTGTTCTGTAAATAAGTTCAGCATTAAAGGGAGATTTTAAGGTTAGGAAAAGGTAAAAGGAATTTTCTCTTTACATTCCTGTTGGAATATAATGGCATTTTACCCTAGCAATAGCATTAGGTTCTAGTAGCAGTTGTTTCCAATGTCTCATAGTTTTCCATAGTCCCCAAACCAACCTCCCTATGCTTTCTTGGAGACATTAACAAGAGTTGGAGATATTAGCAGTAACCCTTCACCAATATCTGAATCCCAGCTCCATGAGGCCCCCTTCAAGCTACTGAGTACTAGTGTTAGCTAGGCAGCAGCTCTTATAGGTAAACAGATCACAGCTTCTCAAAGTTTTCCCTCCAAGCTTCTAGGTTTTGACAACCCTAACCTCTTTCCTTTGTCTCCCAGCCCTAAGGGTGGTATCTGTTTCTGAAATTAGTTTCTCGTTACTTCAGTTTTACTAATTTGCCTTTTCAGACTTCTAATACCATTTAAACCAATTCACACTATTCACAGTATTATTGAGTTGAATTATCTCCAAGTTAGCCATCTTCTTGACATTGAGCAGTCTAGGGCCTCTAGTTTATGGCTTCATTGTCTTTCCCTATCTTAAATTAAAACAATTCGATGTGTGATAAAAGTGTAATTTTGAAGTGGATTTTGGTATTTCCTTTCTAATAAGTATTATGAAGTTTCCTTCCTATAAAAGTTAAAAGAAGTTGAATGTTGCCAAATACATTTTCTCCATATATTCAAATAGTTGTATGATTTTTTTTTCCTTCTTTAGTCTGATGCTGTGAGTATCTGAATGTTAAACCAACATTGCATCCCTTGGATAAAACCAATTCAGTCATTATATAGTATCCTTTGCATAAACGCTTGAAATTAGTTTACAAATATTTTGCTTAAGATATTTGCATGGACTTTCATAGGTGAGAATTGCGTGGTGATTTTCCAGCCTTCTGTCTTGGTGAGATTTTATTTTGTGTGTGTGTGTTTCTAGGAATAAAAACGTAACATGAGATATTATGTGAGATATTATCTCTCAACAAATGTTTAAATGTACAATATAGCATTGTTAACTATAATCATTATGTTGTACAACAGATCTCTAGAACGTTTTCATCTTTCATTACTGAAACCTTATACCCATTGAACAGCAACGCCTCCCATCTTATTTTCCACTTAACCTCTGGGAACCAACATTCTACATTTATTTTTTTTGTATGAATTTGAGTACTTTAGGTACCTCATACAAGAAGAATCACGTAATATTTGTCCATCTATGACTGGATTATTTCAGTTAGCATTATGTCTTTAAGATTCATCCATTTTGCAGTGTATAACAGGGTTTCATCCTTCATTATGGCCAGATTAATATCCCATTTATACATATACAACATTTTCTTATTCATTCATTCATAAATATTTATATTGTTTTCACCTATTGTCTACTGTGAATATTTCTGTAAATAACGTGGGAATGCAACTATCTCATCAAGATATCCTAATTTTAATTACTTTGGATAAACCCCTAGTATTGGAAACTGTTGTATCATATGGCAATTCTAATAAAATTTTTGAGGACCTACTTAATATTTTCCTTTAGTGGCTGAACCACTTCACATTTCTATCATCAGTGCACAAGAGTTCCAATTTATTCACAGCTTCATCAACACATTTTCTGTTTACCTTACTTTAACAAAAAAAGGATGGCAGGATGGCCAATCTAACCAATGTGAGGTAATTTCTCATTATGGCTTTGATTTCCATTTTCTGATTACTATGGGTATTGAGCATATTTTTATATACCAGATAGTCATTTATGTTTCTTCTTTGAAGAAAGGAATATTCAAATCCTTTTCCTATTTTTAATTATTTGTTTCTGCTATTAACTTATGAGGGTTTTTTTGTATTGTAGATATTAATCCTTTATCAAATATATGTTCTGCAAATATTTTCACTCATTTTATACATCGCCTTTTATTTTTTTAATATAAATTTATTTATTTTAATTGGAGGTTAATTACTTTACAATATTGTATTAGTTTTGCCATACATTGACATGAACCCCCCACGGCTGTACATGTGTTCCCCATCCTGAACCCCCTTCACCTCGCTCCCCATACCATCTCTCTGGGTCATCCCAGTGCACTAGCCCGTAGCATCCTGTATCATGCATAGAAGCTGGACTGGCAATTCGTTTCACATATGATAACATACATGTTTCAAAGCCATTCTCTCAAATCATCCCACCCTCACCCTCTCCCACAGAGTCCAAAAGACTGTTCTATACATCTGTGTCTCCTTTGCTCTCTCACATATGGGGTTATCGTTACCATCTTTCTAAATTCTATATATATGTGTTAGTATACTGTATTTGTGTTTTTCTTTCTGGCTTACTTCACTCTGTAGGGCTCCAGTCTCATCCACCTCATTAGAACTGATTCAAATGTGTCCTTTTTAATAGCTGAGTAATATTCTATTGTGTATATATACCACAGCTTTCTTATCCATTCATCTGCCAAAGGACATCTAGGTTGCTTCCATGTCCTAGCTATTGTATATGGTGCTGTGATGAACATTGGCGTACACGTGTCTCTTTCAATTCTGGTTTCCTTGGTGTGTATGCCAGCAGTGGGATTGCTGGGTCATATGGTAGTTCTATTTCTAGTTTTTTAAGTAATCTCCACACTGTTCTCCATAGTGGCTGTACTAGTTTGCATTCCCACCAAGCTTTTATATCTTCATATACATGCTTTCCTGCTGCTGTTTAGCGTCCTTTCATTTTAACACAGCTGATTTCCTTTAGCATTTGTTGGTGCTAGTGGTAAAGAACCCACCTGCCAATGCAGGAGGCATAAGAGACACGGGCTTGATCCCTTAGTTGGGAAGGTCCCATGGAGAAGGGAATAGCTACCCACTCCAGTATTCTTGCCTGTAGAATCCCATGGACAGAGGAACCTGGGAGGCTACAATCCATAGGGTTGCAAAGAGTTGAACACGACTAAAACAACTTAGCACAGCATTTATTTTAAGGCAGGTCTAGTGGTGATAAAATCTCTCAGCTTTTTTTTTTTTTCCTGTCTGGGAAGGCCTTTCTCTCTCATTTTTTAAGGATAGTTTTTTGGTCTAGTATTCTTGGTTGCCATTTTTAATTTTTTTTTTTCCCTTTCAACACTTAAGTGATCCAACTCCCTTCTCTCCTGCTATGTTTCTGCTTGAGAAAACATTGATAGCGTTATGGGTTTGGTTTTGTTTGCATGTAGTGAGTCACTTTTTCTTGATGCTTTCAAAATTCTGTTTTTATCTTGGACTTTTGACAATTTAATTAGAATATATTTTGGCATGGATTTCTTTGAATTCTTCCTAGTTGGAATCTTCATATTCTCAACTATGGATTTCTGCTTCCTTTCTTGGATTTTAGAAATTCTCAGTCATTTTCTTTCTTTTTTTTTTATTCTTTTGACTGGATAATTTCAAATACCCTGTTTTCATGTCCTCTGATTTTTTACTTCTGTCTATTTAAGCCTACTGTTGAACTCCTAAGAATTAAATTTATCTTTTATATTTCTTATCTCCAAAATTTGTTAACTTGTCTTTTTAATATTTACTCTTTAGTTTCCATTTTATGCATGTATTGCTTTCTTCTAAAAGATCTTGTAGAGCATCTTTATGACATTTATTTTGAATTATGTGTTTGGTAATTCATATTCCTCTGTTCCTTTAGGGTCATTCTCTGGGGATTTATTTTGTTCCTTTATTTGAGTCATGTCTGCATGTTTTTTCATATGTCTTATAACTTTGTGTTGGAACCTGTCCATTTGGAAAGCCATCTGCCCCAGTTTTTATGGACTGGCTTCACACAGGAGAACTCTTTTTCTCACTAATCGGCCTGGCTAGACTTCCCTCGTGTCTCAAACAGTAAAGTGTCTGCCTATAATGCGGGAGACTCGGGTTCAATCCCTGGGTGGGGAAGATCTCCTGGAGAAGGAAATGGCAACCCACTCCAGTACTCTTGCCTGGAAAATCTCATGGACGGAGGAGCCTGGTTGGCTACAGTCCATGGGGTCGCAAAGAGTCGACATGACTGAGCAGCTTCACTTCACTTCAGCCTGGCTAGAGATTCTGAGGGACATTGAAACTATTTAGGAGGTTGCAAGTTCATAACTATAGGGGGCTCCAGCTCCTTTTTCATAATAAAAATTTTAATAATATCTTGCTATTTCTGGTGCAAGTTTTCTGGGTTTATAGGAGCAAGTACCTCATTTTCTTTGTGTCCACTAGCCAACAGGTATTCAAAGTATGCCAGTTCTGCATCAACACCCTGAGTCAAGTAAAATTTGAATTAGTCTCTTAAGCAGTTCTCTCAAAATGCAAAATTCTAGACTAACATTCAGTTCTTCTGCTCCCCACTTAAGGGAGAAGCCTCATGTTGTATGTTGTACATTACCTCACAATTGTGTTGAATCATGCTGGCTTCAGCAAGCATTCTTCTTAGCTGTCAGTGGCCCATAGGTTGCCAAACTATCAGCTTCATCAGCACTCCAAATGAGATGTGAAAGAAATCAGTCTTCTGGCAGTCCTCCAAAAAGTTGGGACATTGGACACACACACACACACACACACACACACACACACACACACACACACCACTCTTCTCTTTCTCTGTTCTGTCACAAGGTGGAATATTTGCTCCCAGGACTGATCTATCTTGGCTTAGGAATGACAAAAATGACTTTGAAATGCCTCTTCTTATCTATCTCAGTGCAACTAGTCTCAGTTTTGTACTTTCCTGAAGTACAGCAGCATCTTATTTGGATTCTGGAAGTCTCATATAGGTTTCCAGTGTGTACTGATTGTTATGTTGATAGTACTGTGGGGGAATGACTGCTGGGAATTTCTATTCTGCCATCTTGACAATGTCATTGTTCTCTTTTTGACAGTTTGGTATCAGTAATATGGTAGTCTCAATAAATTAATTTTGAAATGTATTTTTACATTCCTTTAGAGAACATTTTTCTTTTCACCTTTTTCCTGCTTCTTGACTATGTTCTGGAAAGGTAAGACTTAATAGTTAATTGACTTTCACATAAATAAGTTAAAAAAAAAAAACATTTGGCTTGTTAATATGAGCACTTTACTATTAGACATAATATTTGTTTTTGCACTCTTAGCACCTGGCACAGATATGACATTTGATGCATGTTTGTTTAATGAATGAATCAATTAATGAATAAGAACAGCATAGTAAGCAACTTTCAAATAATGAATATTATACTACTATTACAATAATTATATTTTATTTTGTTTTTAGTGTAATATATCTATAGATAAATTTTCCTAAAAGAGATGTAGAATATAGAGAGATTTTATAGTGGAAACCAACATTCACCAGAATAGTATCACAATTGAAAACGTATTTTTTGGATATGAATCAAATTCTACTTCAAGTTTCTAGATTGATGATATTATTTTTCTTTAGAAAATAACTTGTTTCAACTTATTTTATGGGCTTCTCAGGTGACGCTAGTGGTAAAGAACCCGCCTGCCAATGCAGGAGACATAAGAGATGCAGGTTCGGTCCCTGGGTTAGGAAAATCCCCTGGAGGAGGGCATGGCAACCCACTCCAGTATTCTTGTCAGGAGAATCCCATGGACAGATGAGCCTGGCGGGCTATAGTCCATAGGGCCCCAAAAAGTTGGACATGACTGAATCGACTTAGCACGTATGCAGGCCTTGATCTAAATTAAATGAATTATTATATTCTTATTGATAGCAGCTATTTTTCCAAGGAAGATTTTGGTACTTGCACTAATATAGGAATTGTATTCAGCAGTGCTTCATATAGAGATGGAATGACCTTTTCAGAAAGTACAGTAGGTGCTATATGGAGTAGTTAGTAGTAACATTTTGGACAATATATAATGGGTGAAAGTAAGGGTGAGAAGGACCCTTAAAAGATTTACTCTTCTGGAATGATTTATTTAAAAGTTTGGTTTTCAGTTGTTTTTCAGTCGCTAGGTCGTGTCTGACTCTTTGTGACCCCATGGACTGCAGCATGCCAGGCTCCTCTGTCTTCTACTATTTCCTGTAGTTTGCTCAAATTCATGTCTATTGAGTCAGTGATACCATCTAACTATCTCATTCTCTGCTGACTCCTTCTCCTTTTGCCTTCAATCTTTCCCAGCATCAGGATCTTTGCCAGTGAGTCAGTTGTTAGCATCAGGTGGCCAAAGTACTGGAGGACAGAGGAGTAAAAGAGCACTTATTGATAAGTTGAAGACAGACAATCCATTATTTAAGTAACTGTGTTATGTGAGATATATTTGTCAACCATATTAATCTTTAGGACAGTTGTAGTTAGCAATATATAATCAACTGTATTATTTTCTTTCATGAAATTATCTTTCTGCCTGTCCTTGCGTATCCCTAAACAAAATAATTAATTTTTGTGTATAGGGACAGAGGAAGACTAAAACCCATTCACAGGTTCAAGTAGGGTAGGCCAAGGTACAGATTCCATAACAAATAATGACAACATAAGTTTGTTGAAAATGCATTGAAGGTGAGAAATATTTGATATCAGAAAGGACAGAAGTGCCAAAATGAAAGATTAACTAAATATAACAACTGGAACAGCAGGGAAATGAGGATGAATGACAACTCAAATGCTGTTCTCAGGTAATTTACCTTCTAATAGGAAGATAAGAATTATATTCATATATTAACAACCAGGAAACACAAGAACTGATGGATCAAAATGAATACAAGCCTTAGAAATAGATCAGAGTTCTGGAGTGTCCCTAATGTTCCAGGTGTTAATCCCTTAGTTGTTCAGTCATTGGAGGTTTTGAAGTGAGTGTCTTAAGGAGAACTGAAATATCAGGAAGAGCAAGAGTTGAAAATTGGGACACTGAATCTTTACCAATCTGTACATAGTATTTCCTTGGAGTAAATGATGGCAGAATAGAAGGACGTGTGCTCATTTTCTCCTGCAAGAATTCCAAAACTGCAACTCACTGATGAAAAAACATCAACAGGATAATGTTGTATCCCACTAAAAATAGATACTGCACATGGAAAGGCAAAGGAGAAGCCCCAAGAAGACAATAGGAGGGACAAAATCACATTTAGAATCAAACTCCATGCCCACCAGAGACTCTTGCATGGCTCAAACAAAACCTTATCTAAACTAGAACCCAGAGACCCCACAGAGACTAAGCCAGACCTGCCTTTGAAAGGTTGAGTGTCTCCTGCAGAGGCACAAGTCAGCAGTGGCACACTGCAGGAATATGAGATCTGGCTACAGCAGAACTGGGAAGCCGGCTTGTGGCCTAAGTCCTCTTGGAGGATGTCGCCGTTAACTCAATCACAGAGCCACAAAAACAGACTCTTGGAGGGCAAAATCAAAACCTTGTGCATACCAGGACCCAGGAGAAAGGAGCAGTGATCCCAAAAGAGACTGAGTCAGACTTGACTGTAAATGTTCAGAAGTCTCCAGTGGACGTCTGGGTCAACAGTGGCTGTCTGTGGGGCCAGGGCACTGAATACAACAGTGCTGGCATAAATCCTTTTGAAGGAGGTCAACATTACCACCATTACCCTTACCATAGTTTGGCCTTAGGCCAAACAACAAGGAGGAAACACAGCCCCATCCATCAACAGAAAATTGGATTAAAGATTTACTGAGCATGGCCCCATCCATCAGAACAAGACCCAGATTCCCCTAGAGTCAGTCCCTCCCATCAGAAGACTTCTACAAGTATCTTATACTTATCCATCAGAGGGCAGACAGAATGAAAACCACAATCACAGAAAAGTAACCACACTGATCACATGGACCACAATCTTATCTAACTCAGTGAACCTATGAGCCATGCCCTGTAGTGCCACTCAAGATAGGAGGGTCATGGTGGAGAGTTCTGACAAAATGTGGTGCACTGGAGAAGGGGATGGCAAAGGACTTCAGTATTCTTGCCTTGAGAACCCCATGAGTAGTATGAAAAGGCAAAAAGAAGTTCTATGATGAACTACAAGACCGTTAAAACTAACATTAAAAAAAAAAAAAGATATCCTTTTCATCATGGGGACTAGAATGCAAAAGTAGGAAGTCAGGAGATATCTGGAGTAACAGTCAAGTTTGGCCTTGGAGTACAAGATGAAGCAGGGCAAACACTAACAAAGTTTCCCCAAGAGAACACACTGGTTATAGCGAACACTGATATGCAGATGACACCACCCTTATGGCAGAAAGTGAAGAGGAGCTAAAAAGCCTCTTGATGAAAGTCAAAGAGGAGAGTGAAAAAGTTGGCTTAAAGCTCAACATTCAGAAAACAAAGATCATGGTATCCGGTCCCATCACTTCATGGGAAATAGATGAGAAAACAGTGGAAACAGTGTCAGACTTTATTTTTGGGGGCTCCAAAATCACTGCAGATGGTGACTGCAGCCATGAAATTAAAAGACGCTTACTCCTTGGAAGAAAAGTTATGACCAACTTAGATAGTATATTCAAAAGCAGAGACATTACTTTGCCGACTAAGGTCCATCTAGTCAAGGCTATGGTTTTTTCCTGTGGTCATGTATGGATGTGAGAGTTGGACTCTGAAAAAGGCTGAGTGCCGAAGAATTGATGCTTTTGAACTGTGGTGTTGGAGAATTCTTGAGAGTCCCTTGGACTGCAAGGAGATCCAGCAAGTCCACTCTGAAGATCAACCCTGGGATTTCTTTGGAAAGAATGATGCTAAAGCTGAAACTCCAGTACTTTGGCCACCTCATGTGAAGAGTTGACTCATTGGAAAAGACTCTGATGCTGGGAGGGATTGGGGGCAGGAGAAGACGGGGACGATTGAGGATGAGATGGCTGGATGGTATCACGGACTTGATGGACGTGAGTCTGAGTGAACTCCGGGAGATGGTGATGGACAGGGAGGCCTGGCATGCTGCGATTCATGGGGTCGCAAAGAGTCGGACACGACTGAGCGACTGAACTAAACTGAACTGAACTGACTCTACACACAGACATCACCAGATAACCAATACTGAAATTAGATTGATTATATTCTCTACAGCCAAAGATGGAGAAGCTCTGTAGAGTCAGCAAAAACAAGACCGGGAGCTGACTGTGGCTCACATCATGAACTCCTTATTGCCAAAATCAGGCTTAAATTGAAGAAAGTAGGGAATACCACAGACCATTCAGGTATGACCTAAATCAAATCCCTTACGATTATACTGTGGAAGTGACACATAGATTCAAAGGATTAGATCTGATAGACAGAGGGCCTGAAGAACTCTGGAGGGGAGGTTCGTGACATTATACAGTAGGTGGTGGTCAAAACCATCCCCATGAAGAAGAAATGCAAAAAGGCAAAATATTTGTCTCAAGAGTCTTCTTCAACACTGAAGTTAAAAAGCATCAGTTCTTCAGCACTCAGCTTTCTTTACAATCCAACTCTCTGATCCATATATGACTACTGAAAAAAAAAAAAAAACACCAAAAACATAGCTTTGACTAGACAGACTTTCTTGGCAAAGTAATGTCTCTGCTTTTAAATATGCTGCCCATGTTGGTCATGACTTTTCTTCCAAGGAGCAAGCATCTTTTAATTTCATGGCTGCAGACAATATCTGCAGTGATTTTGGAGCCCCCCAAAATAGTCTATCACTGTTTCCATTGTTTCCCCATTTTTGTCATGAAGTGATGGGACTGGATGCCATAATCTTAGTTTTCTGAATGCTGAGTTTTAAGCCATCTTTTTCACTCTCCTCTTTCACTTTTATCAAGAGGCTGTTTAGTTCTACTTCGCTTTCTGCCATAAAAGTGGTGTCATCTGTATATCTGTGGTTATTGATATTTCTCCTGGCAATATTAATTTGTTTGTTTTTCACCTTTTAGGATTTGAAATGTAACTATAACCCATGCCATGTAGGGCTACATAAGATGAATGGGTCGTGGTGGAGAGTTCTGAAAAAACGTGGTCCACTGGAGAAGGGAATGGCAAACCTCTTCATTATTCTTGCCTTGAGAATCCCATGAACAGTTCACTTCAGTTCAGTTCAGGCGCTCAGTTGTGTCCGATTATTTGTGACCCCATGAATCGCAGCATGCCAGGTTTCCCTGTCCATCAGCAACTCCCAGAGTTCACCCAAACTCATGTGCATCGAGTCGGTGATGGCATCAAGCCATCCCATCCTCTGTCGTCCCCTGCTCCTCTTGCCTCCAATCCCTCCCAGGATCAGGGTCTTTTCCAATAACTCAACTCTTCGCATGAGGTGGCCAAAGTACTGGAGTTTCAGCTTTTACATCATTCCTTCCAAAGAACACCCAGGACTGATCTCCTTTAGAATGGACTGGTTGGATCTCCTTGCAGTCCAAGGGATTCTCAAGAGTCTTCTCCAACACCACAGTTCAAAAGCATCAATTCTTTGATGCTCAGCTTTCTTCATGGTCCAACTCTCACATCCATACACGACCGCTGGAAAAACCATAGCCTTCACTAGACAGACCTTTGTTGGCAAAGTAATGTCTCTGTTTTTCAATATGCTATCTAGTTTGGTCATAACTTTCCTTCCAAAGAGTAGGCGTCTTTTAATTTCATGGCTGCAATCATCATCTGCAGTGATTTTGGAGCCCCCCAAAATAAAGTCTGGCACTGTTTCCACTGTTTCCCCATCTGTTTCCCATAAAATGATGGGACCAGATGCCATGATCTTAGTTTTCTCTATGTTGAGCTTTAAGTCAACTTTTTCACTCTCCTCTTTCACTTTCTGCTATAAGGGTGGTGTCGTCTGCATATCTGAGGTTATTGATATTTCTCCCGGCAGTCTTGATTCCAGCTTGTGCTTTTTCCAGCCCAGCGTTTCTCATGATGTACTCTGCATATAAGTTAAATAAGCAAGATGACAAAATTTAGCTTTGACATAGTCCTTTTCTTATTTGGAAACAGTCTGTTGTTCCATGTCCAGTTCTAACTGTTGCTTCCTGACCTGCATATAGGTTTCTCAAGAGGCAGGTCAGGTGGTCTGATATTCCCATCTCTTTCAGAATTTTCCACAGTCTATTATGATCCACACAATCAAAGGTTTTGGCATAGTCAATAAAGCAGAAATATATGTTTTTCTGGAACTCTCTTGCTTTTTCAATGATCCAGCAGATGTTGGCAATTTGATCTCTGATTCCTCTGCCTTTTCTAAAACCAGTTTGAACATCTGGAGGTTCACGGTTTATGTACTGCTGAAGCCTGGCCTGGAGAATTTTGAGCATTACTTTACTAGCATGTGAGATGAGTGCAATTGCGCAGCAGTTTGATCAATCTTTGGCATTGCCTTTCTTTGGAATTGAAATGAAAGCTGACATTTTCCAGTCCTGTGGCCCCTGCTGAATTTTCCAAAGTTGCTGGCATATTGAGTGCAGCACTTTCACAGTATCATCTTTCAGGTTTTGAAATAACTCAACAGGAATTCCATTACCCCCATGAACAGTATGAAAAGGCAAAAATATAGGACCTTGAAAGATGAACTCCTCCAGGTCAGTTGGTGCACAATATGCTACTGGAGATTAGTGGAGAAATTGCATGCAAAGATGAGCACAATAAAGGACAGAAACAATATGGACCTAACAGAAGCAGAAGATGTTAAAAAGAGGTGGCAGGAAACATAGAAGAACTATACAAAAAATATATTAATGACCCAGACAACCATGTAGGTGTGATCACTCACTTAGAGCCAGACATCCTTGAATCCAAAGTCAAGTGGGCCTTAGGAAGCATCAATACAAACAAAGCTAGTGGAGGTGATGGAATTCCAGCTGAGCTACTTCAATTCCTAAAAGATGATACTGTGAAAGTGCTTCACACAGTATGCCAGCATATTTGGAAAATTCAGTAGTGGCCATGGGACTGGAAAAGTTCAGGTTTTATTCCAATCCCAAAGAAAGTTAATTCCAAAGAATGTTCAAACTATTACACAATTGCACTCATCTCACATGATAGCAAAGTAATACTCAAAATTCTCCAAACTAAGCTTCAACAGTACATGAACCAAGAACTTCCAGATGTTCAAGCTGGATTTGGAAAAGGCAGAGGAACTAGAGATCAAACTGCCAACATTCCCTTGAATCATAGAAAAAGGACGATATTTCCAGAAATAACATATACATCTGCATTATTGACTACACTAAATCCTGTAACTATGGATCACAGCAAACTGTGGAAAATTCTTAAAGAGATGGGAAGACCAGACCACCTTACCTGCCTCCTGAGATATCTGTATTCAGGTCAAGAAGCAACTTGCAGAAAGGGACATGTAACAGACTGGCTCCAAATTGGGAAAAGAGTATGTCAAGGCTGCATGTTGTCACCCTGATTGTTTAACTTATATGAGGTGTACATTATGTGAAATGCCAGGCTGGATGGAGCATAAGCTGGAATCAAGATTGCCAGAAAAAATATCAATAACCTCAGATAAGTAGATGATACCACCCTTATGGAAGAAAATGAAGAACTAAAGAGCCTATTGATGAAAGTGAAAGAGGAGAGTGAAAAAAGTTGGCTTAAATCTCAGTAATCAAAAAACTAAGATCATAGAATCTGATCCCATCACTTCATGGCGAATAGATCAGGAATCAATGGAAATAGTGACAGACGTTATTTTCTTGGGCTCCAAAATCACTGCAGATGGTGACTACAGCCATGAAATTAAAAGACGTTCACTCCTTGGAAGAAAAGCTATAAGAAGCTTACACAGCATACTAAAAAGCAGAGACATTACTTTTTCAACGAAGGCCCATATAGTGAAAGCTATGATTTTTCCAGCAGTCATGAATGGATGTGAGAGTTGGACCATAAAGAAAGCTGAGCGCTGAATTGATGCTTTTCAACTGTGGTGTTTGAGAAGACTCTTGAGAGTCTCTTGGACTGAAAGAAGATGAAACACGTCAATCCTAAAGGAAACCAGTCCTGAATATTCATTGGCAGAACTGGTGCTGAAGCTGAAGCTCCAGTAGTTTGAGCAAACTCCAGGAGTTGGTGAAGGACAGGGATGCCAGGCATGCCCCAGTCCATGAGGTTGCAAAGAGTCATGCACAACTGAGCAAGTGAATTGAACTGAACATAGTATTTAAATATTTTAACAATAAATAAGACTGTTTTGAAGCTGACATAACCCTGGGTACGGGAAATGGAAAAATGACAATAGATAATAAAGTTTTGTATATCTCAAAATGAGGTCAAAAATGTAAGAGTATTGGATTCTATGTGAAGTTAGACTTCATGGACAAAGTAACACTTCAACTGGGTCTTGAAATATAAATAAGCATTTGACATATTAGAGGCATTCCAGAAACATGAATTGGAAACATGAACTTAAATATACTTGTCTAAATATGATATGAAATGTTATATTATGAAATATTTGCTCCTGTTGCTGCTGCTGTTTAGTCATTCAGTTGTGTCTGACTCTTTGCAACCCCATGGATTATTGCTCACCAGGCTCTTCTGTTCACAGGATTATCATGGCAAGAATACTGGAGTAGGTTCTCATCTCCTTCTCCAGGGTATCTTCCCCACCCAGGGATCAAACCTACATCTCTAGCATCTCCTACATTAGCAAGCAGATTCTTTACCACTGAGCTACGTGGGAAGCCCATTATGAAACATTTAGGAAGCCTCTAATTTCTCAGCTGAACTGAAATGTAAGTTGCAAGGAAACAAGTGATATATGATGGTGTTGGAGAAAGGTAGGAGAATTGATTTGCCTAAAATCATACATCTAGTAAGTGGAAGAGTGATTATTTAAAATTTAATTCTCTCAGGCTCTAAAAACTATAATTTTCTACCACACTTGTGTTTTATGATGACTCTTTTTTTTTTTTTAAGGCAGAGTTTTTTGAAAACTTTTTGAGTTATACGACAAAGGTCTATATAGTCAAGGTTATGGTCTTTCCTGTGTTCACATGCAGTTGTGAGAGCTGGACCATCACGAAGGCAGAACGTCAAAGAATTGATGCCTTCCAACTGTGGTGCTGGAGAAAGCTGTGGCCTTGGACAGCAAGGAGATCAAACCAGTCAATCTCAAAGGAAATCATCCTTGAATACTCATTGGAAGGACTGATGCTGAAGCTCCAGTATTTTGGTCAACTGATGCGAATAGCTGACTCATTGGAAAAGTCCTTGATCTGGGAAAGATTGAGGGCAGAAGGAGAAGAGGGCATCAGAGGATGAGATGGCTGGATGGCATCACTGATGCAATGGACATGAACTTGGGCAAATTCTGGGAGATGGTGAGGGACAGAGAGGCCTGGCATGCTACAGTTCATGGGGTTCAAAGAGACAGACAGTATTGGGAGACTGAACAAACAAACAAAATTTTTGAAAGGCAATCTTACACATATATATAATGTAATATTTAATGTGTTTTGATTGAAGTAAGGACTATGCATGGCAACCACTTAGATGCCTCTGTGGCAAAATCTATTGCTCTGTAAGCATTCTTTTTCCTTTCAACAATTTCCCCACACCACAAACTTTATAAACAAAGTTTTATGGGAGATCAGTGAAGAGAGTGACTAATCCATTCTGGAGAAGTCAGAACAATTTGTAATGGGAGGTGACACTCTACCTGGACTTTGATTGAAAAATAGACATTCATAAAGCATAGAAGAGAGGAGTGAAACTGCACAAGGAATAGAGGAAGAAAATGATCATCATAAAAGGGTACCTTACCAGAAAGTTATTAGAGCTAATCAATGAACACAGGAAAGTAGCAGGATATAAAATTAAGAGGCAGAAAACCCTTGCATTCCTATACACTAACAATGAGAAAACAGAAAGATAAATTAAAGAAACAATTCCATTCAACATTGCAATGAAAATAATAAAATACTTAGGAATAAATCTACCTAAGGAAACAAAAGACCTATATACAGAAAACTATAAAAGACTGATGAAAGAAATCAAAGATGATACAAATAGATGGAGAAATATACCAGGCTCATGGATTAGAAGAATCAATATCATGAAAATGAGTACACTACCTAATCTATAGATACAATGCAATCCCTATCAAGCTACTCATGGTATTTTTCACAGAACTAAAACAAATGATTTCACAATTTGTATGGAAACACAAAAAACCTGAATAGCCAAAGCAATCTTGAGAAAGAAGAATGGAACTGGAGGAATCAACCTGCCTGACTTCAGGCTCTACTACAAAGCAACAGTCATCAAGAAGGTATGGTACTGGCACAAAGACAGAAACATAGATCAATGGAACAAAATAGAAAGCCCAGACAGAAATCCACACACCTATGGACACCTTATATTTGACAAAGGAGGCAAGAATATACAATGGAGTAAAGACAATCTCTTTAACAAGTGGTGCTGGGAAAGCTGGTCAACCGCTTGTAAAAGAATGAAACTAGAACAATTTCTAACACCACACACAAAAATAAACTTGAAATGGATTAAAGATCTAAATGTAAGACCAGAAACTATAAAAACTCCTAGAGGAAAACATAGGCTAAACTCTCTCCGACATGAATCATAGCAGGATTCTCTATGACCCACCTCCCAGAGTAATGGAAATAAAAGCAAAAATAAACAAATAGGATCTAATTAAACTTAAAAGCTTTTGCACAACTAAAGAAACTATAAGCAAGGTGAAAAGACAGCCTTCAGAATGGGAGAAAATAATAGCAGATGAAGCAAATGACAAAGAATTAATCTCAAAAATATACAAGCAGCTCCTGTAGCTCAATTCCAGAAAAATAAATGATCAAATAAAGAATCAAAATATTTTATTTTATAAAAAATAAAAATAATAAAAAATGGGCCAAAAAATTAAACAGATATTTCTCCAAAGAAGACATACAAATGGCTAACAAACAGATGAATAGATGCTCAACATCACTTATTATCAGAGAAATGCAAATCAAAACCACAATGAGGTACCATCTCACACCAGTCGGAATGTCTATCCAAAAGTCTATAAACAATAAATGCTGGAGAGCGTGCGGAGAAAAAGAAACCCTCTTACATTGTTGGTGGGAATGCAAACTAGTCTAGCCACTATGGAGAACAGTGTGGAGATTCCTTAAAAAACTGGAAATAGAACTGCCATATGACCTAGCAATTCAACTGCTGGGCATACCCACCGAGCAAACCAGAATTGAAAGAGATACGTATACCCCAGTGTTCACTGAAACACTGTTTACAATAGCCAGGACATGGAAGCAACCTAGATGTCCATTGGCAGACAAATGGATAAGAAAGCAGTGGTACATATACACAATGGAATATTCGTCAGCTATTAAAAAGAATGCATTTGAATTAGTTCTAATGAGGTGAATGAAACTGGAGGCTATTATACACAGTGAAGTAAGTCAGAAAGAAAAACATACCTATACAGTATATTAATGCATATATATGGAATTTAGAAAGATGGTAATAATGACCCTATATGTGAGACAGCAAAAGAGACACAGATGTAAAGAACAGACTGTTGGACTCTGTGGGAGAAGGCGACGGTGGGATGATTTGAGAGAATAGCATTGAAAAATGTATATTATCATATGTGAAATAGATCCCCAGTCCAGGTTCAATGCATGAGACAGGGTGCTTAGGTCTGGTGCACTAGGATGACCCTGAGGGATAGGATGGGAAGGGAGGTTGGAGGGAGGGTCAGGATGGGGAACATATGTACACCCATGGCTGATTCATGTGAATGTATGGCAAAAACCACCACAATATTGTAAAGTAATTAGCCTCCAATTAAAAATTTTAAAAAAATGGAAAATATAAGCAAAGTGAAAAGACAGCCTTCCGAATGGGAGAAAATAATAGCAAATGAAGCAACTGACAAACAACTAATCTCAAAAATATACAAGCAACTCCTGCAGCTCAATTCCAGAAAAATAAACGACCCAATCAAAAAATGGGCCAAAGAACTAAATAGACATTTCTCCAAAGAAGACATACGGATGGCTAACAAACACATGAAAAGATGCTCAACATCACTCATTATTAGAGAAATGCAAATCAAAACCACAATGAGGTACCACTTCACACCAGTCAGAATGTCTGCGATCCAAAAATCTGCAAGCAATAAATGCTGGAGAGGGTGTGGAGAGAAGGGAACCCTCCTACACTGTTGGTGGGAATGCAAACTAGTACAGCCACTATGGAGAACAGTGTGGAAATTCCTTAAAAAACTGCAAAAATAACTGCCTTATGACCCAGCAATCCCCCTGCTGGGCATACACACAGAGGAAACCAGAATTGAAAGAGACACATGTACCCCAATGTTCATCGCAACACTTTTTATAATAGCCAGGACATGGAAACAACCTAGATGTCCATCACCGGATGAATGGATAAGAAAGCAGTGGTACATATACACAATGGAGTATTACTCAGCCATTAAAAAGAATACATTTGAATCAGTTCTGATGAGATGGATGAAACTGGAGCCGATTATACAGAGTGAAGTAAGCCAGAAAGAAAAACACCACTACAGTATACTAACACATATATATGGAATTTAGAAAGATGGCAATGATGACCCTGTATGCAGGACAGCAAAAAAGACACAGATGTGTATAGCGGACTTTTGGACTCAGAGGGAGAGGGAGAGGGTGAGATGATTTGGGAGAATAGCATTGAAACATGTATAATATCATGTAAGAATCGAATTGCCAGTCTATGTCCGATGCAGGATATGGCCTGCTTGGGGCTGGTACACGGGGATGACCCAGAGAGATGTTGTGGGGAAGGGGGTGGGAGGGGGGTTCATGTTTGGGAACGCATGTACACCTGTGGTGGATTCATGTCAATGTATGGCAAAACCAATACAGAATTGTAAAGTAAAATAAAAAATAAATTAAAAAAAATAAAAATAAATATATAAATAATAAAATAAAAATAAAAGGTTTTAGCTTACTCACAGCTAATGAACTTGGACATTAACCTGTGAGTAAAGTGAATCATTGATAGATTTTCGGCAGCATCATTGATAGATTTTTGGCAGCAGAGTGTGATAAGAAAACTGGCATTTTAGAAAGATGATTCTGAAATCAGGATGTAAAATGGAATGGAGCATCAGAAAGGCCAGAGAAAAGTAAGTCATTTAGGAGGTTTTTGTCCCATCAAGAAATGAGGTTGGTCTGAACGTAAATCCTTGTGGCAAAGTAGCTCCATACTATGGATTGAGGGAGGATGAAGGAAATCCATTATTATTTGATTATTCAGTATTCAGGTATGGATACTCTAATTGTCAGCAAGATAGATTATCTGTTGGGATTTTTCATAGGCAAAATTAAACTTAGATTTGATATTTTGATAATTTGGCAGACTGTTTCTGGTTGCCTTTACAAGTACTATTCATAAGCTTTAAATGACTCCCAAAACCTCTATGATCTTTTCCTTTGCTTTGCAATGAGTTTTTTAGAAACAACAATTCAGCAAAATCATACTGGTGTTCTAAGACACAAACTTTTTTTGTATTTCTTAAAAATGTTCCACAGCATGACTAGAAACAACATGTATAGCTTCCTGTGTTCTAAATCACTCTTTAGGTTTATTTTTCTCCTAAAGTAAGGGTTATATAAGAAGGACAGTGAGAAAACCCATTTGAATACATAATTTAATTTATATTTTCCATAAATTAAAAACATGATTTATATATTATATATCATGTATTTTATATGTTTGTTTCATTGAAATCCATTTTAGCTACTACTATTTTAGGCCATCCTATATTGTCAGAGGGCTTCAGAAACCTACGCTTGACTATATATGCTCATAATTTTTTTTTAGAGTCTTTAGGTTTCATTTATGTCAAAGGCTTGATGCAGAAAGAAGACAAGTGTGAAGATTTCCTTGATTTGCTGATGAATGTGGTTTAAAAAATATTTTGCCCCAGAGAAATTTGTACCAGACACAAAGCCACAGGTTTTCTTGTTTTCCAAATGGAATTGTAAACAAAACAGAAGTAATTTAAATATTTGCCAATAGGGTTGATTTGGTGAGAATCTTTGCATTCATTAAGTTCATCTATCCAAGTTAGTCTTATGTGACTGAAACATATGGCAGTGTTGCATGTGAAAACAGAAGGAATTTCTAGCTAAGAGCCCTTAACAATTTAAGATGTTGTTCTTTATATTATGTGGTGCAAGATTTGACTTCTCTAAGGCTTTTGGAATAGTTTCCCTGGAGGCTCAGACAGTAAAGAATCTGCTTCCAATGTGGGAGATCCGGGTTTGATCCCTGGGTCAGGAAGATCCCCTGGAGAAGGGAATGTAAACTCACTCCAGTATTCTTGTCTGGAGAATCCCATGGATGGAGGAGCCTGGTGGGCTACAGTCCATGGGATCACAAACAGTCGGACACAACTGAGTTACTAACACACACACACATGGCATTTGTCCTCAAGATGATGGTGTTATTTCTTCCTTCTCCACCTCCTTTCACCTCATTACAGTATACTAGGGTTTGTACCAACAGTATTTAGTCAACATCTTTTTATTTCTTGCATTTTCCCCTTTAACACAAAACACCCTGATTTTGTAGGCCATTTCTTTTGGGGAGATAGATTTTTGCATGCTTCATTTATGTAGGCATAAATACTCATGCTATCAGCTAATTGTGTTGCCTTTATGATTGTGATGGGATAGAAAGCTTGGAATGTAGGGCTTCCATCTTTACCAACTTTTACTTTTCCCCCCTCTTCATCTATGCTGTTTTCTTTATCTCAATTGACCCTTCTTCAATACCTTTGTTCACTGTAGTTCAAAGAAGCAGGAAGTTGGTGAGGATATGAGAGTCATATAGAAAGCACATGCAGTTATTTTCTTTGCTGTAAGTCTTTATCTGCATGCTATCAACATAAGTGGCCAAGACATGAAAATGCACAATTAAATCCATTTCTGTCAGTTAGTTGTGATATTGGCTCATAAGAGTGAAATGTTAATTTTTCATAAATTTTATGAGCTAGACATTAAGTCAATCATTATTAAAAATTAAATTATATAATCAAAATTAAGTAAATTTTAATAAAATGTGACAAGTATTTATCATTTCTTTTTTACTACATTTTACTATTATACATGTTTTTAAGGCTATTACATCTATTGAACTTGCACAGTGGGGATAGTATATAATGATGTGTCACAGCATTACTTCTCAATTATTCTCTCAATGATACCATGTTCTAGCTTGAAACTGGAAACAGTGAGAGTATTTGCACTATGGAAATCGGTGTTTTACAAATAATTATTCAATTTTTTTTAACTTAAATCAGTAAACTATAGTCCATGGTCCAACTCTAGCCTGCCATCTATTTTGTTAAATAAAGTTTTACTGGAATATAGGCAATTCCAGTGCTACAAGGATGGAGTTGACTATATGACTTGCAAAACACAAAGTATTTACACCACGTCCTCCTATATAAAATATTTGCCAACTTTTGGTCTAAATTTAAGAATATGGTTGAGAAAATGTTCACAAGTCAAGTTAAATTTATAAGTGCAACATGTCTGTAACTGTGATACTGTGAGTACCACAAACATTTTTTTTTCTTCTGTTTATTTATTTATGTAAATTTACAATATTGTATTTGTTTTGCCATACATTGACTTGAATCCACCATGGGTGTATATCTGTTCCCCATCTTGAACCCCTCTCCCACCTCCCTCCCCATCCCATCCCTCTGGGTCATCCTATTATTATCCTATTATATATTATCTTATTATACAGAGTGAAGAAAACCAGAAAGAAAAACACCAATACAGTATGCTGCTGCTGCTGCTGCTAAGTCCCTTCAGTCGATTCCGACTCTGTGCGACCCCATAGACGGCAGCCCACCAGGCTCCTGTGTCCCTGGTATTCTCTAGGCAAGAACACTGGAGTGGGCTGCCATTTCCTTCTCCAACGCAGGGAAGTGAAAAGTGAAAGTGAAGTCGCTCAGTTGTGTCCAACTCTTAGCGGCTAAGGCATATATATGGTATTTAGAAAGATGGTAACAATAACCCTGTATGTGAGACAGCAAAAGAGACACAGATGTATAGAACAGTCTTTTGGACTCTGTGGGAGAGAGTGAGGGTGGGATGATATGGGAGAATTGCATTGAAACATGTAAATTATCATATGTGAAACGAAACACGTCAAGGTTCTATGCATGATACAGGGTGCTCAGGGCTGGTGCACAAACATTTTAAAAACTATTCTTTAAGTATTTAAGAATTACTATCCAACTCAGTGGAGAAGGCAATGGCACCCCACTCCAGTACTCTTGCCTGGAAAATCCCATGGACGGATGACCCTGGTAGGCTGCAGTCCATGGAGTAGCTAAGAGTCAGATACGACTGAGCGACTTCACTTTCGCTTTTCACTTTCATGCATTGGAGAAAGAAATGGCAACCCACTCCAGTATTCTTGCCTGGACAATCCCAGAGACAGAGGAGCCTGGTGGGCTGCCGTCTATGGGGTCGCACAGAGTCAGATACGACTAAGTGACTTAGCAGCAGAAGCAGCATCCAACTCAGTAGAAAAGGGATTCACCAGCAACACAACAAAAGTTTTTATTATCATAATAGAGTATAAAACAATTACAATCTACTGTTATATTGGGAAAAAAAACAATGTTAATAAAGGTACAGATTTATACTGCTTTTATTTGGACCAATTTTGAACATAACTGGATTATAAACTCTGAGGGCAAGAAACTTATTTGCTTGGTCATGCAATATCTAACACAATGCTGAACATATGGAAGCTATTCAGCTAATCTCTGTGAATTATAAACTATCATTCTTACCTGAAAGGAAATCTTTACCATATATTCATATAAAATTAACCTCTATATATACATTTTGATATTCTGAACTTTGAAGGACATAGGGTCAAGATTAATTGCTCTTCTTAGCAAATAAGAAAATGTGACCCATAAATGTTGAATTATATATGAACTTTTGCTACTTAAAGTCTGGTTCTTTGATGAGCAGCAGCATTTCATCACTTTTGATCTTGTTAGAAATGAAAGATGCAGTATTTCAGGTGCATTCCAGATTTACTGCCCGAGAAACTGCATGTTAACATTTCCAGCTGATTTCTATGCACATAAAGCTAGACCAAGAATTTCCAAGAATGTTCCTGAATATTGCCTCCTTAATATGCTATGTTTTCATATTCAAAATATGAGAAATTAAGAAAATATTACAGCTTTTTTTGGATCCAAGATATAACAGAAAAAAGTTTTGCTTATTTCAGTGTATTTTCCTCCTTTAGTTATATTATCCAATTTTATTCTCAGAAACTTTTCCTCAGGCAAAAAAGCTGAGCATTGTTAGTCATTTATAAATGATGAATTAATAAAACTACAGATAACTGATTACTGTTTTAACCAACATTAAATGGTGTGTTTGTGACAGACTGGTCAGGTGAGATTTTATACAAGTTGATTTTCCTATCAAGGTCTATGAAGGGAGAAATGATTACCTGATTAATTCAAACCCCTCATATGCCCTATCTGAGTTTTTCAAGCTCCTGAACACTCCCTAGAGACTCCATTCCACCAAATTCAGGAAGAAATTAAAAAAATATAGGAATTTAAACTTGAAGTGTCTGGAGAATTTTGCATAACCCAGTTTCTAGGCTTTAATCTATAAAAGGACCATTTAACTCCTAAATTTCTAATTGCAAACAGTGTCTGATTATTTACAATAAACAAAGCAATTGCAGATGTTGTCTTGTTTTCAGTTGAGAATTCAATAATTTAAATTAATTTTTCATGGCAAGATAAAAAAATTATATATATATATATTTTAGTCTACAAAAAATATGGGATCAGTAGATAATTAAACAAATGTTTCATATCCATGTGCAGAACAGTATAACTGTGTAGATGAAATCATTGACATCTATGTCCCCATACTAATTTACTACACATTATATTTTATTATTTTATTTTTAATTTTACTACCTAAAATAAAAAATACGTTAATTTTATTATATAGTAATTTTTTTGGTTCTTCAAAGTACCCCTTATTGTTCCTCCATCTCCAGCAAGCTACATAGAAATGCTTGTACTATGTCTCCATTTATCTTGCATTTGCTAGATGGTATCTAAGGCACAGTCGGTTTCCACAGAGATTAATTTGTCCAAACAGGCCTCAAAATTGGAGTCCAGAAATCACTTGGCAAATTCCCTTTAAACCAAGAACAATAATAAACAGAAAACTGATACTGACAGTTATAAAAGACCACACAGAGGAAGAATCAAGAATAGAATTGGTGTATGTATATCTGTGAATGCTTCCATTAAACTAGCTTGTAGAAAATTAATGTTTGGTAGGATTTGTACATGTTAATATATGAATGATTCAGCAGAAACTACAAACTTACATTTCACACCAATTATTTTAGAATAAATAATAACTTTACTTAGTTAATGAGTCCATTATGGCTACTGGGTCAGTCATTTATTTTTAACATTTGAATCTTTGAGAAAAAATTTTCAGTATTAATTTGTCATTCAAATTTCATAACAATATATGTACCCTTACTAGAAAATCTTAAGGGAAAATTTGATGTATGCAAGTAACAATTCACAAATCACTTAGAAGTAGTAGAGTAGTAGATAATAAAGAGCAATATATATGTTCATTACACAGTTTTCCATTCAAATTTTGAGTTTGATTTAAATAACTCATTTAAACAACAATTTTTTGAATGTTTAGTGAAGATAGAAGCAACCTGAGTGGTAGCATTACTGTAGTTTTATTCTTACGCTTTTTTTTTCATATGTGAAGTTATTAAATGAGCCTTGTCTCTCCTAGGGTTCACATTGTTTGGACTCTATTTATTCTACAAGTTTTATATGTTGCTTGCACTAATTTTTGTTTCTGTTTTTTAAATGACTAAACCACCATGCGAAGGAAAAGAAAAAAAAAATACTTAGTCAAATTGATAATGGAAAATGTTGGAAATATGTAGTTGCTGTTACATGTATAAAAACCTCTTTCTTTGTTTATTAGTGACCCCTAAGGTCCCTTTTAGTCCCATGATTTTCTTTCTATGTGTGATAAAATTTATCAAGAACTTTATACTTCTTCATCCTGAACATATATCAGTTCAGTTCAGTCACTCAGTTGTATCCGACTCTTTGTGACCCCCTCGACTGCAGCACACCAGTCTTCCTTGTCCATCATCAGCTCCTGGAGCTTGCTCAAACTCACGTCCATTGAACCGGTGATGCCTTCCAACCATGTCATCCTCTGTCATCCCCTTCTCTTCCTGCCTTCAATATTTCCCAGCATCTTGGTGTTTTCCAATGAGTCGGTTCTTCCCATCAGGTGGCTAAAATATTGGAGTTTCTGCTTCAGCATCAGTCCTTCCAAAGAATACCCAGGACTTATTTCCTTTATAATTGATTGGTTTGATAACCTTGCAGACCAAGGGACTCTCAAGAGTCTTCTCCAATACCACAGTTCAAAATCATCAATTATTCAGCTTTCTTTATAGTCCAATTATCACATCCACACATGACTACTGGAAACAAACAAACAAACATAGTTTTGATTAGACGGACCTTTGTTGGCAAATTAATGTCTCTGCTTTTTAGTATGCTGTTTAGATTGGTCATAGCTTTTCTTCTAAGGAACAAGCGTCTTTTAATTTCAAGGCTGCAGTCACCATCTGCAATGATTTTGGAGTCCTAAAAAATAAAGTCTGTCACTGTTTCCATTGTTTCCCCGTATATCTGCCATGAAGTGATGGGACCAGATGCCATGATCTTCATTTTTTGAATGTTGAGTTTGAAGCCAACTTTTTCACTCACCTCTTTCACTTTCATCAAGAGGCCTTTAGTTCTTCACTGTCTGCCATAGGGGTGGTGTCATCTGCATATCTGAGGCTATTGATATTTCTTTGTGCAATCTTGATTCCAGCTTGTGCTTCATCCAGCCCAACATTTTGCATGATGTACTCTGCACATAATTTAAATAATCAGGATGACAATATACAGCCTTGATGTACTCCTTTCCCGATTTGGAATCAGTCTGTTGTTCCATGTCCATTTCTAAGTGTTTCTTCTTGACTTACGGAGAAATTTCTCAGGAGGCAGGTAAGGTGATCTGGTCTTCCCATCTGCTTATGAATTTTCCACATTTGGTTGTGATAGAGTAAGTAATGAAATTTGAGGTTTGAGGATGAAATTATTTAAAACACAAGAAGAATGTTAGAAAGTAATGCATTTTTATTCAGTGACCAAGGATGTGTTCTGAGTCAAACTGCTTATGCACACAAAAGGATATATGAATGTATTTTTAGAAGCAAAGTAGATTGTTTGACAAGTGATTACATGCATCATATATGATTATCTCTACTATCTCAAGTTCTATTTAAATGAATTTTGACTCTGTTCTTTAACACAACCATTGTAAACCTCTCAAAAAATACTTTTTCCTTCTTCATGCAAACTTTTCAAGGAAAACGTGCATGACTTGTCATAAGCAAAAGTACTTAAATTGTAAAACTCCAGTTCCTAAGGAAAAGAGAGATTAAAATAACCAACCCAAATTTCCAAAGTACACTGACTACTCAGGAGGATGGGTTAAGTTATGGGAGTTTTTATATCACTAAGTAAGGGTGGGTGGCAATTCACCAGCATCTTCATAGCTAAGGGCTTGAAAAATCTGCCTATTGCATTTGAGAAGCATAATGTATATGCTTAAATGGAAATTTATGCCTATATATTTTCAACATAAATATTTCCATATGCTGGAAAATAATGAGGTGTCCACTAAATTTGAAATTTCAAACTTAAACCATCTTCTTGGAGAAAAACAATACTGTATATCAATGTCTATCAATGAATTGTGTGGAAAAATTAATATACTTCAACTTATTTTCCTTTAGCAAACTATTGAAGTAGTACTGTTCATATTCACATTTTGATGTGTTTGTTGTATAGGGAACAATGAAAACAATTATTTTTTGTGCTTTCTAATTAATTCTTCTATCTCTTTATACTAAGTCTAATTGTATTCCCATTCCTTAACCCTTGTTTCTGTAACAGACCAAATAATATAATATAAATTATATTATATACAGTGAATTAATGCCTTTTAGCACATGAAGTGTTAAATATTTTCAATTTATAATAGGAATCAATATTTTTGTTACGCTATTTTTCCAAGACTACTTATTTGTTAAGATTGATTTTCTGTATCTCAACTGATGGTCTTATGAAAAAAAAATCAACTTTTGAATATGATTTTTTCATTTTAATAAAAGTCCATATATGTCTAACTCTGTGGTCTTAAGTCTGATTTCCTTGGGGAATTATCATCATGCAGCTCACATTGTCACTCACCTACACCATTGAACTTGTTATAAAATAATCTGCAAAACAATATAAGTTATTTATGTGTCATAGGGCAGATTTGTGATAAACTAAGTTTCAAAATAATTATTTTTTGACATTTATCCTGTCTCTAATAACATGAGTCTAATTCCACCAGATTTAATTTTAAATAAGGAAGTTACATTTCCTCTCCTTATATCATATATAAATCCCTCACACATTCCTCAGTTGAATACCATTTATGACACTATGTGTTTTTTTTTTAATAGAAAATAAAAATGAGAATATTTTTCTGTAAGCCACCGAACTAGTTATCAGAAGTCATTATGATCCTCTATTCAGATCAAGATTTGAAAGCCATTTCAGTATGCACAAATTAAAATAACTAACAATCTTCTAACAACTTTCAGAGAAAATAATTCTCTGTAAAAAATGAGAAATGACTCCATAATGTTAATGACAGTGAAAGTGAAAGTCATGTCCAACTCTTTGCAACCCCGTGGACTGCATAGTCCATAAAATCCTCCAGGCCAGAATACTGGAGTGGGTAGCCTTTTCCTTCTCCAGGGGATCTTCCCAACCCCGGGACTGAACCCAGGTCTCCCACATTGCAGGCAGATTCTTTCCCAGCTGAGCCACAAGGGAAGCCCAAGAATACTGGAGTGGGTAACTTATTTCTTCTCCAGCAGATCTTCTCGACCCAGGAATCGAACCAGGGTCTTCTGCATCACAGGTGGATTCTTTACTAGATGAGCTATGAGGGAAGACCCAATGTTAATGATCCACATCATGAAAATATACTCTACAGTAGTGAAACCCAACAAATTGTGAGCAGACATAGTGATTTTAAAACCCATTTAGCTGTTGAGGCCCTTCTAGTCTTTACAAAAGTATGGTGCATCTATGTATGCATGCTAGTGGGGGGCAAGGGAAGGGCAGAGAGGGAGTGTAGAGGGAGTATGGTGACTCAGAGGCATAGCTTCTGTAAAACTCTTCTCAGAAGTAGGAGAAGTTAATCTTCCAAATCTCAGCACTGAGCCCTTTAAGTGGCAACCAAAATGAAGCTCAGTACCTGAAGCTACAAACAGGGAAGAAAGAGAGGATGCAGGAAGAAAAAAATAAGTTCCTACTATAGTTCGGTGATTCAGCCCTTTGAATGGCACCACTTTGAATTCACTTAAAATTCAAGAGGACTATAGTACAGTATATACTTGAGTATATATTTAAGGAGAGCTTATACTCTCATAATAGAAAAAAAAGTAATATTAGATGGGAAAAACCACGGTATTTATAAGAATGTTTATTAATGATTAAATCTACTTGAATTCACTGATTTAGCTGTTTGCTTTGATATTTTTAATGCCAAAGTTATAAGATTATACTCCTACTTAGATTGCCAACTTGACTTTTAGTATGATTATTTTTTAAGCTTTATTGATAAATGATATGCAAAAATTGCACACTTTTACTGTATACATTGATGAGTTAGACATATCCATACAGCCATGTTGCTATCACACTACTGGAGGTGATCAGCCCTGGGATTTCTTTGGAGGGAATGATGCTGAAGCTTAAACTCCAGTACTTTGGCCACCTCATGTGAAGAGTTGACTCATTGGAAAAGACTCTGATGCTGGGAGGGATTGGGGGCAGGAGGAGAAGGGGACGACAGAGGATGAGATGGCTGGATGGCATCACTGACTTGATGGACGTGAGTCTGAGTGAACTCTGGGAGTTGGTGATGGACAGGGAGGTCTGGTGTGCTGTGATTCATGGGGTTGCAAAGAGTCGGACACGACTGAGCGACTGAATTGAACTGAACTGAACTCAACTGAAGGTACTAAAAATTATATCACCACCAAGTTTTTTATTTTTTGTGTGGTGAGGATGCAGTATGACTAGGTTTTTGTCATCATTTTTAACAGAACATGGTAATAGCAAAATCAGAAAATTGCTATAAAGTTTACAAAACGTCCTCATGTATTCATCAAATATTTATACATTGGCTACTTAGTGTCATTTGCTGTATATTTTGTCTGAGATATAGCAGTATACAAGACAATGGGCATTTTTGCTCTCAAGGAGCTTAGTCTTTAAATAAATGATAGATTTAAAAAAGTAACATAAATAATCAACTTAAATAAAGATTAATACCACAAAAATGAACTGTGAGGTGCTTTTCACATGACTGTAATCTGGGAGCCTTATGTTGCTCGGAGGGTGATCAGGAAATGCATCCCTATCTCTTTGAAATCTACAAACTCTACGGGGTAGTAAAGCCAGTACTATTATTAACTCTACTTTGAACATGTGCTAACTGAGATCTAAGAAAGTGGCAAAATAAGAATTCAAGTCTAGATCTTTAAAATTTGTACTATACCATGCTCCTTTCCTGACAGAAATAATTAGGCAATTGAATAATATGATGAATCCCCTCTAAAATTACTACTCCTGAAAGATTTGTATCATATCAGAAGCTTTTTTTTTTTTTTCAAATCATGTCTTCAGCTTAATATCTTATGTTATAAGTAAGTTATCTTCACTTAGGTTATTCAGTTACTAGAACGAATGAATGTTTGGATCTTTAAAAACTCATGTTAGTTTTTATGAAAGCAATAAATCTAGAGTCAGAAAATTATTCCAATATTTGCATAAATGAAGTAAAGCCTTTTCTTCCTGTACCTTATCTTTCTTTCACCATGATATATACTCTCCAAACAGTCTCTTAAAAGTAGAATATACAATAAAAGAGAATAAAAAATATATTTTTTTATCTTATCAAAAAGTGAAAGAAAAAGAAGAAAAAACATACAGATAAACAAAACCAAAGAGGTAGGATTATTATTATTATTATTATTATTAATTATTATCATTTTTTGCAGCACTTAGAATGGTAGACAACAGCAGTTAGGATGAGGGAAAGTGGAAATGTATTTTACTTTTTGTTATTCACTGCAAAATCTGTTGGAAACTCAAAAGAAAAACCTACTCTATGAAGCAATACTTCCACCAATACTAAAGTGTTCACAGCGATGAAAAATCAACAGCAGCCCCAGAGGTAAGAAAAAATCAATACTACATTGAATAAAAGTTAAAGCTGAAAGTAGAATTATTCTTTTTCAGAGCTAACTTTATAAAATGGATGAAGATGAGTTATTTAGCATTTGCAAGGAATAAGACCATGGTGATAATTGCTATCATGTCTTAATTATGTTATAACTGTGGCAGAGTCTGTGGATTCAAACAATGGTCCTAGTTGGTAAAGAATTAGTCAGTTAAGCTATTTGACAGACTTGACTATTTTGCTGATTGGATTTACTAGTTAAAGAAACATTTTATTTGGCTGCCTCTTGTAACTAAGACATTGTTTTAATATGAATTTTGTCTTGTTCCATGTGCATCTGATTACACCTTGAGTACTGGTATACCCAGAACTTAGTTCTGGGTCCCATCATTATGTGCCTAGTAACATTTCAATTTTAGCAATCAGGTAATTTTATGTCTTTTAGAAAAAAAATCATCTCATCTTTGGTTTTGCTTTATTTTTTATTACGTATGTTAGGCACTGAAGAAGGGAACCATAATCTTCTCTATATGTAATGTCTCTAAAAGTCTAATTCAGTTATTATTGCCACACTTGCAAAGTCACTTCACACTTCAATTGATAAATTTAACTCTATCCAAAGGAGTATAAATATTCAGTCAGTCATTATAGAAAAGACTTGAAGTAGTAAGGGTGAACAAGATAATGGAGGTGACACTAGCCCACATCACATGGGAAGACTTAAAGAAAAATATAGAATATTTACCTTGGGAAAATATTACTTTGTGTAACAAAGGCAAGGACAAAGTGGTGGGGGGAGCAAAATAAAGGTCTCCAAATGTCCGAAGGGCCATTATGTAGAAGGATTAACTTGATCTTTATGACTCCAAGAGGCAGAATTAAATCAATAGTTGGGAGTTAAAGGAGACGAACTTTGTGTAAATTCAAGCAAGTACTTTCTAATAGTCACAGCTAACCAAAGATGGAATGCAGTGTCTCCAGATTTAGCAGATTCTTGATCAAGTGAGATATTTTAAGGTCTTGAATACTGTATAAAGGGCTTTTAGAGAAAAGAATCAAATGTTAGCAAAGCAAGAAAAATAAGTAAAATGCAAAAATATAGTGAATTTTCATCTAGGTAAATTTATCCTTTTTTTCAGTTTAAAAATGTCTTTTCCTTTTTGAAATGATGCTGTTAGATAGAAAAAATAATAATGTTTGACATTCTTACTTAACAAACCAAGATGGCAACTCAGTGTTCAGTTCAGTTCAGTTCAGTCCCTCAGTCATGTCCGACTCTTTGTGACCCCATGTATCGCAGCATGCCAGGCCTCCCTGTCCATCACCAACTCCCAGAGTTCACCCAAACTCATGTGCATCAAGTCGGTGATGCCATCCAGCCATCTCATCCTCGGTTGTCCCCTTCTCCTCCTGCCTCCAATCCCTCCCAGCATCAGGGACTTTTTCAATGAGTCAACTCTTCACATGAGGTGGCCAAAGTATTGGAGTTTCAGCCTCAGCATCAGTCCTTCCAATGAACACCCAGGACCGATCTCCTTTATTTTTTAAAATTTATTTTTATTTATTTATTTTTTTGGAGATTAATTACTTTACAATATTGTATTGGTTTTGCCATACATCAACATGAATCCGCCACAGGTATACACGTGTTCCCCATCCTGAACTCCCCTCCTTCCTCCCTCCCTGTACCATCCCTCTGGGTCATCCCAGAATGGACTGGTTGGATCTCCTTGCAGTCCAAGGGACTCTCAAGTGTCTTCTCCAACACCACAGTTCAAAAGCATAAGTTCTGCGCTCAGCTTTCCTCACAGTCCAACTCTCACATCCATACATGACCACTGGAAAAACCATACCTTGACTAGACAGACCTCTGTTGGCAAAGTAATGTCTCTGCTTTTGAATATGCTATCTAGGTTGGTCATAACTTTTCTTCCAAGGAGTAAGCGTCTTTTAATTTCATGGCTGCAATCACCATCTGCAGTGATTTTGAAGCCCCCCAAAAAAAGTCTGACACTGTTTCCACTGTTTCCCCATCTATTTCCCATGAAATGATGGGACCAGAAACCGTGATCTTAGTTTTCTGAATGTTGAGCTTTAAGCTAACTTTTTCACTCTCCTTTTTCACTTTCATCAAGAGGCTTCTTAGTTTCTCTTCACTTTCTGCCATAAGGGTGATGTCATCTGCATATCTGAGGTTATTAATATTTCTCCTGGCAATCTGGTTCCACCTTGTGCTTTTTCCAGCCCAGCGTTTCTCATGATGTACTCTGGATATAAGTTAAATAAACAGGGTGACAGTATACAGCCTTGACATAGTCCTTTTCCTATTAGAACCAATCTGTTGTTCCATGTCCAGTTCTAACTATTGCTTCCTGATTTGCATATAGGTTTCTCAAGAAGCAGGTCAGGTGGTCTGGTATTCCCATCTCTTTCACAATTTTGCATAGTTTATTGTGATCCACACAGTCAAAGGCTTTGGTATAGTCAATATAGCACAAATAGATGTTTTTCTGGAACTCTCTTGCTTTTTCGATGATCCAGCGGATTTTGACAATTTGATCAAACTCACTGTTAGTCCTCTGATAAATATTTGCAAAATAAAAGAAAATTTATTGGCCTGTGGAACTGAAGCATAGGCCAGATGACACTCAAGATTCTTTCCTATGTTAAGTGTCTACGATTAAAATTTTTGAGAGAGTGACAGAAATGAGTGGAAGACTCTTCATTATGATTAATAACTTTGTATGAATGAACTTAACAGATTTTTTTCCTCTTTAGACTATGCTTGATCCATCTGAAGGTTCAAAGCTTCTAGCTAGGAAAAGAAGTATTGCAAAGAGAGGCAAAGAAATCAGGAGATATCTTAGTTAAAGACATAATGGTTATTGGTGATTTAGTCACTAAGTCATGTCCAACTCTTGCAACCCCACGGACTGCAGCCTGCCAACCTCTTCTGTTCATCCCAGGAAAAAAGGTATTGCAAAGAGTTACAAAGGAAGCAGGATATATGTAACTTATATATGTACTGCTTCAAAATTTTGCTATTGCTAATTATGTTATTTTCCACTGTCTTACTACATCTTTTTTAACTTCTCTGTGAAGTATTTTTTTGCATTAATGTTTCTACTATTTAAAATTATTTAATTAGAAGGTGTCATGAGAAAATGGGTCAGTGTTACTAGTGAGTGAATGATTTCATGTATATAATGGAATCATTTGTGAAATTTATCTGTGGTATCAGTCTTAAAACTGTTATTTTACTCTATTTTATTTAAAACCTTGTGTTCTTGGTTGGTAGTTCACTGTGTTGAGTGAATTATGCTCATCAGATCATAACTATTTCCCAGATAAGACCCTATTTTTGATCTATAAGTAAAAATGGTTGAAAATTTCATATCTGGACACAGATACTTCACTTGTATAAAAACATTAGTTTTGACATACAGTAACAAGAGGTTTTTTAAAACCTCATAATTTCATGTACTGTTTTTATTTGTCAATTTTATTAAAGATACAAAGGTAGGAGTTTTTACTCTTTCTGTTACTTAGGTCTTGAGTTAATGCTACCTTTTAGCAAGACTTTATTTTCTTAATAAAAACAAATACAATTTAGAATTTAAGATTGTATGATATGTTTGTGGTTGTCAGAAAGTTTCATTAAAAAAAAAAAAGTTCAGTTCCTTTTTCTTCCTTAAAAGATGAGACAAAATATCTTAAAGTAAAGCCTGTTAAAATATTTTTCTAAAGATAGTTTATTAAGAACTATTATGTAATATATGTTAAATACTTCAAATATGAAAATACTTGTCACTCAACAAAACTTAGCTTCAAAGCTATCTTTACTCATTAATGGTTTTTTTCCCCTAAATAGTAGACATTAAATAAACTTAGTGTGGTCCAATAGATTGTATTTAATTCCTCCCTTTGTTGGGCTTCCCTGGTGGCTCAGAGGTTAAAGCGTCTGCCTCCAATGTGGGAGACCTGGGTTCGATCCCTGGGTCGGGAAGATCCCCTGGAGAAGAAAATGGCAATCCACTCCAGTAGTTTTGCCTGGAGAATCCCATGGATGGAGAAGCCTAGTAGGTTACAGTCCACGGGGTCGCAAAGAGTTGGACACGACTGAGTGACTTCACCATACCATACCATTTGTACAGATAGGAATGTGACAGCAGCACTACAAGTCCCATGTGTCGAATTTCCCATGAATAAAAGAGGGGAACTTGGTAACCAAAGTTGGAAAGTCTAGATGAATAAAAATTCCACAACTAAATCTACTTCTCTAAGATGGTTTCCAAAAGCAGAACGTTTCCAATTTTGAAACTGCCCATGTACCTTTCATTCTTTAAAAAAAAATGCTAATAAAAGTGAAAGTAGACATTTTATTTCACTTATTAAAAGTGTCCCCCAAATCTGTTCAATCAAAAGGTGACATATTCAAGTTTTATTTTTTATCAGATGATGAACTATCAACTGGTATCACTACAAAGTAGTGAAAAAGCTGACCAACTGAGAATTAAGAACCAGAATGAAATCGAGTAACACAGTTGCTTTTCTATGCATTTAACTTTTTCTTTTTATGGATACCATTTAAACTTTGTGAGATGTCTTTTCTGTGCCATATCACATGGTTTCTGTGATTTTTAGTCCCCCTGCCAGGAATGGAACCCAGACCCCTGGCAGTGAGAGCACAGAGTCCAAACCACTGGAGGGCCAGAGAAATCTTAAGATTTCCTACTTATACAATTATGCTTTCAACTCTTGCCTGAATATTTCACATGGACAAGTAGAAACTGCCTCTATTGGACTGCAGTTAATTCAATATTCTGTCAATCCTTCAATAATCATCAAATATATTCTCTGTACTATGCTCTAGGGGCTTCCCAGATGGCTCAGTAGCTAAAGAATCTACCTGCAGTACAGGAGACACAGGAGACATGGGTTCAGTCCCCAGGTCAGGAAGATACCCTGGAGAAGGAAATGGCAACCCACTCCAGTATTCTTGCCTGAAAACCCCATGGACAGAGGAGCCTGGCTACAGTCCAAAGAGTCACAAAGAGTCAGAAGTGACTAAGCATGTATGCATGGGCTGCGGGCCCTCCTCCCACCCCGTCACCCCCCCCCCCCCCCACTCCCCATGCTCTAGGGGAACAAAGATGTATAAGGAGTGGACCTTCCTCTCAGGGTGCTCAAGTTTGATGGTCTGATTAGAGACATACTGATAAGTAAATAATTACAAAATCTTTAACTGAGAATCAACAACTCTTCAGAATGTTAACTGAGCAGAATCAACTGTGGGAAGTATAGGTTAATTAGAAGGCAATTTTTCTCTTTTGGACTTCCATGCCTTATTGTACTTGGTGCTTCTCAGGAAATGTGATTGTTAAACTTGGGGGGGAAAAAAGCACTTTGTTTTGAAAGCCCTCTTCTTGCTCCATGACCTGCAAATAGCAAACAGCATCTTTTCTGATTTCCTCCCAAATCTAAGCTATTGGTAACTTTGAGCTGCTGAAGTGAATTCTCTCCATGAACTCAAGCAAAATTAGAACAAAAGACATGTTTGTTTTCCCTCTAATTATATCAATAGGGGTCAGCACAATGTCTAATTCATTATAAGCACTTACTAAATGGCTATTGAATTAATGAATGGTTGATTAAAATATAATATCTAATATGGTTAGGATTTTTTTAAAGGAAGGGCCTTTAAGATTGTTTATCCAATTAATTTATAGGTGTTTGGAAGAAATAGAGGAATTATTTAAATGTAGGTACCTTCCTTAAGTGCTTTGCCTCTACCACTTGTCCCTGTGCTTGTGCAATGCATATAAGAAGAACGAGGTCAGAGACTGTTTCGAGATGGTAGAGTAGAAGGATGAGCAATCTCCTTTTTTGAGAGCATCAAAATTACAATTATTAATAGGTGTTGAACAACAATTGACAGGAGGATGCTGGAACCCACCAAAAAAGATACCCCATGTTCAAAGACAAAGGAGAAGCTGTATAATCATGATAAAATCAAATCTCATACCTGCCAGGTGGATGAACCACAGTCTGGAGAACAGTAATACCAAAGAAGTTCCCTCACTCTTGTGAAGGTTCTGAGCCTCATGTCAGGCTTCCCAGCCCAGGGATCCAGCAAAGGGACTAGGATTCTCCAGGGAATCTAACTTTCAAGGTCAGTGGGATTCAATTACAGGACTTCCACAGGACAGGGGAAACAGAGGCTCCACTCTTGGAGGGCACAAACAAAAACTTGTGTGCACCAAGACCCAAGGGAAAGGAGCAGTGACTCCACAGGATACTGAACCAGACATATCTGCTAGTGTTGGAGGGTCTCCCTTGGAGGAAGGAGTACACAGTGGCTCACTACAGAGATGGGGACACTGGTAGCAGTAGTCCTGAGCAGTGTCTCTTAGCGTGAATCCTCTTGGACATTGCCATTAACTCTACCATAGAGACTCCAGGCCTGGGTTGCCTGAGGTTAAACAGCTAAATAGGAGGGAGTGCAGCCATACCCATCCGCAGACAATCACATTAAAGTTTTACTGAGCATGGTGCTGCCCACCACAGCAAAACCTAGATTTTCCCACCACCAGTCCCTCCCATCAGGGAAGCTAACAGGGAAGATTAAGCAATCCTCTTAGTCTTATCCTCCAGAAGGCAAACAGAAGAAGCAAGAAAAACTACAACCCTGCACCACCAGAACAAAAAACAAATCACAGAAAGTCAACCAAAATGAAAACGAAGAGAGTTATGTCACAGTGATGCTATCCAGTCATCTCATCCTCTGTCGTCCCCTTCTCCTCCTGCCCCCAATCCCTCCCAGCATCAGAGTCTTTTCCAGTGAGTCAACTCTTCGCATGAGGTGGCCAAAGTACTGGAGCTTCAGCTTTAACATCATTCCTTCCAAAGAAATCCCAGGGCTGATCTCCTTCAGAATGGACTTGCTGGATCTCCTTGCAGTCCAAGGGACTCTCAAGAATTTTCTCCAACACCACAGTTCAAAAGCATCAATTCTTCAGCACTCAGCCTTCTTCACAGTCCAACTCACATCCATACATGACTACTGGAAAAACCATAGCCTTGACTAGATGGACCTTAGTCAGCAAAGTAATGTTTCTGCTTTTGAATATGCTATCTAGGTTGGTCATAACTTTCCTTTCAAGGAGTAAGCGTCTTTTAATTTCATGGCTGCAGTCACCATCTGCAGTGATTTTGGAGACCAAAAAATTAAAGTCTGACACTGTTTCCACTGTTTCCCCATCTATTTCCCATGAAGTGATGGGACCGGATGCCATGATCTTCATTTTCTGAATGTTGAGCTTTAAGTCAACTTTTTAACTCTCCTCTTTCACTTTCATCAAGAGGCTTTTTAGTTCCTCTTCACTTTCTGCCATAAGGGTGGTGTCGTCTGCATATCTGAGGTTATTGATATTTCTCCTGGCAATCTTGATTCCCACTTGTGTTTCTTCCAGTCCAGTGTTTCTCATGATGTATTCTGCATATAAGTTAAATAAGCAGGGTGACAATATACAGCCTTGACGTACTCCTTTTCCTATTTGGAACCAGTCTGTTGTTCCATGTCCAGTTCTAACTGTTGCTTCCTGACCTGCATACAGATTTCTCTGGGAGTTGGTGATGGACAGGGACGCCTGGCATGCTGCAATTCATGGGGTCACAAAGAGTCAGACACAACTGAGCAACTGTACTGAACTATGTCCCAGATAATGGGACAAGATAAAACCCAGAAAAAACAAATAAACGAAGTAGAGATAAGCAACCTTCCAGAAAAATAATTCAGACTAATGATAGTGAAGATGATCCAAGATGTCAGAATAAGAGTGGAAAAGATGCCAGAAATGTTTACCAAAGACTTAAAAGAACTAAAGAACCAGCAAGCAGAAATGAACAATACACTGTCAGGAATGAATAGCAGAATATCTGAGGCAGAAGAATGGATAAATGACCTGGAAGACACAGTGGTTGAAATCACTGCTGTAAAACAAAATATAGAGAAAATAATAATTAAAAAAGTTAAAGGCAGTTTAAACCTCTGGGACAACATTAAATACACCAACATTCATGTCATAGATATCCCAGAAGAAGAAGAGAGAGAAAGGACTTGAGAAATTATTAGAAGAGATAATAGCTGAAAAATTCCCTAACATGGGAAACAAAATAGTCAACCAAGTCCCAGAAGCTCAGAGAGTCCCAGGCAGGATAATCCCAAGGAAAACATACAGAGACACATAGTAATCAAACTGACAAAAATTAAAGGCAAAGATAAAATATTAAGAGCAACAAGGGAAAAATGACAACATACAAGGGAACTTTCATAAGGTTACCAGCTGATTTCTCAACAGAAATTCCACAAGCCAGAAGGGAATGGCATGATATATTTATTTATTTATTTACTTATTTTTAATATAAATTTATTTATTTTAATTGGAGGTTAATTATTTTATAATATTGTATTGGTTTTGCCATACATCAACATGAATCCGCCACAGGTATACACGTGTTCACCATCCTGAACCCCCCTCCCTCCTCCCTCCCCATACCATCCCTCTGGGTCATCTCAGTGCACCAGCCCCAAGCATCAAGTTTCATGCATTGAACCTGGACTGGCTATTTGTTTCATATATGATATTACACATGTTTCAATGCCATTCTCCCAAATTATCCCACCCTCGCCCTCTCCCACAGAGTCCAAAAGACTATTCTATACATCTATGTCTCTTTTGCTGTCTCACATACAGGGTTATTATTACCATCTTTCTAAATCCCATATATATGCATTAGTATACTGTATTGGTGTTTTTCCTTTCTGGCTTGCTTCACTCTGTATAGATCCTCAAATCACATACATCATGGCATGATATATTTAAAGTGATGAAAGGGAGACACCTACAACCAAGAATACTCTACCCTGCAAGACTCATGTTCAGATTTGATGGAGAAATCAAAAGCTTTCCAGACAAGCAAAAGTTAAGAGATTTCAGGACCACCAAACCAGCTTTACAACAAATGCTAAAGGAAATTCTCTAGTATGGAAAAACAGGAGAAGGATAAGACCTACAAAATTAAATGCAAAACAATTAAGAAAATGGTAATAGGATCATACATATCAATAACTACTTTAAATGTAAATGGATTAAATGCACTATCCAAAACACATAGACTGGCTGGGTGGATGAAAACAGGTACATGTATGTACTTCCACTTACCACATCACTCTACTTAACCCCCAAATTGTATGTAATTATTTTATATTTTTGGTTAATCACGTTTCCAGTATAGCTTGCAATTGTAATTATATTTTATTTTTTGTCTGGCTATTGATTTTGAAAACTGATAAACATCTTTTACTGTAGTGATTATGTAGTTATTATTCACTTTGTACTCTTGCCTGGAAAATTCCATGGATAGAGGAGCCTGGTAGGCTACAGTCCATGGGGTCACAAAGAATCGGACACGACTGAGTGACTTCAATGTCAATGTCAATATCAAATCCTGATTGGTCAAGAGAAAATAATATAATTCTACCATTTAATAGAAAAGCACGTAATTGCTTTTTATTTTTTAAATTTTTTTTAAATTTTATTTTTACTTTATTTTACTTTACAATACTGTATTGGTTTTACCATACATTGACATGAATCCACCACGGGTGTATACAATTGCTTTTTAAAACACAGATTGGGGGCAGTCCTAAGATGGTGGAGGAACAGGACAGGGAGACCACTTTCTCCTCCACAAATTCATCAAAAGATCATTTAAACGTTGAGTAAATTCCACAAAACAACTTCTAAATGCTGGCAGAGGACATCAGGCACCAAGAAAAGCAGCTCATTGTCTTCGAAAAGAGGTAGGAAAAAATATAAAAGACAAAAAAAGAGACCAAAGAGGTAGGGAGGGAGCTCCATCCCGGGAAGAGAGTCTTGAAAAGAGAGAAGTTTCCAAACACTAGGAAACACTCTCACTGCCAAGTCTGTGGTGAGCCTTGGAAGCACAGAGGGCAACATAACAGGGAGGAAAAATAAATAAATAATTAAAACCCACAGATTACGAGCCCAGCGGTAACTCCCCCAGCAGAGAAGCAGTGCAGACGCCTGCATCCGCCACTAGCAAGTGGGGGATGGGCAGGGAGGCATGGGCTGCATTGCTTTTTAAGGATCCGGCCCAAATGCCCAAGGGTAACCAGAGCTAACTAACTTGGGCTAGCAAACCAGACTGTGGGATAGCTACCACGTGAAAAGCTCTAACATAAGAAACTGCCAGGACTGCACACAGAACAAAGGATGAATTAGAATTAGCTGGCTGCAGACCATCCCCCTCTGGTGACAGGCAGCCAGAGCCGGAAGGGCCGGAAGGGGGCAATAGCAGCCCCAGAGAGACATTATCTACCAAACGGCAAGCAGGCTTCTTTGCTAACTAAAACTTCTTGGGGTTCTGGACAATCACCATCCACCTGAGAAGGGGCGCCAGTTGTACACCCAGAAAACTGAGCAGCAAGGACGGGAGAGACAATAAGTAGCAGCGACCGTGCTCGCCAAACACTTGAGCTACTCAGACCTGGGAAGGGCACAAAATGCAGGCCCAACCGAGTGCGCCTCTGAGGACTACCCGAGTGCCTGAACCTGAGCAGCTTAGACCTGGGAGGTGCATGAAGCCCAGGGCTGGCCTCAGACGGTTCCCAGCAGAGCAACCTAGAGCCCAAAATGTGTGCACCATGAGCAGGGGCAGGCCCAGTGTGGCTGAGACACTGCAAGCACACACCAGTGTTATTTGTTTGCAGTGTTCCTCCCTCCCCACAGCGCGACTGAACAAGTGAGCCTAAAACAAGTGTCCACCACCGCCCCCTTTGTGTCAGGGCAGAAATCAGACACTGAAGAGACCAGCAAACAGAAGAAGCTAAAACAGAGGGAACCGCCTTGGAAGTGACAGGTGCAATAGATTAAAATCCTGTCGTTAGTACCAACTACATAGGAAGGGGCCTATAGATCGTGAGAAATATAAGCTGGACCAAGGAACTATCCGAAAATGAACTGACCCCACACTGCCCACAACAACACCAGAGAAAGTCCTAGATATACCTTTACTATTTTTATGATCATTCTTTTTTTTTCTTTTTCTTCTTTTTTAAAAACTTTTCATTTTAATTTTAAGTCCTCTATCACTCCTTTAATTTTCATTTTTATAACCTACTATTACTTTTCAAAAAAAGACTGTTTTTAAAGCAAACTTCATATATATATATATATATATATATAATCTTTCTTATGATTTTTTTTTTTTTTTTTTTTTTTTTTTTTTTTTTGATATTGTATTTTTGAAAATCCAACCTCTACTCTAGATCTTTAATCTTTGCTTTTTGGTATTTGTTATCAATTTTGTACCTTCAAAAACCCAATCTTCACTAATCATTTTTACTTGAAAGCAAGATTACTGTCTGGACTGCTCTCTCCTCCTTTGGACTCTCCTTTTTCTCCAACAGGTCGCCTCTGTCTCCATCCTCCCCCTTCTCTTCTCTACCCAACTCTGTGAATCTCTGTGTGTTCCAGACGGTGGGAACACTTAGGGAACTGATTACTGGCTGGATCTGTCTCTCTCCTTTTCATTCCCCCCTGTTATCATCCTGGCCACCTCTGTCTCCTTCCTCCCTCTTCTCTTCTCTGTATAACTCTGTGAACATCTCTGAGCAGTCCAGACAGTGGAGCACACATAAGGAAGTGATTACTGGCTAGCTTACTCTCTCCTCTTTTGATTCCATCTCATCTCATTTGGGTCACCTCTAACTCCCTCCTCCCTCTTCTCTTCTCCATGTGACTCTGTGAACCTCTCTGGGTGTCCCTCACTGTGGAGAAACTTTTCAGCTTTAACCTGGATGTTTTATCAATGGGGCTGTATAGAAGGAGAAGTCTTGAGACCACTGTAAATATAAGACTGAAAACCAGAAGCAGGAGGCTTAAGTCAAAATCCTGAGAACATCAGAGAACTCCTGACTCCAGGGAACATTAATCAATAGGAGCTCGTCAAACATCTCCATACCTACACTGAAACCAAGCACCACCCAAGGGCCAACAAGTTCCAGAGCAAGACATACCAGGCAAATTCTCCAGCAACACAGGAACACAGTCATGAGCTTCAATATACAGGCTGCCCAAAGTTACTCCAAAACCATTGACATCTCATAACTGATTACTGGACACTTCATTGCACTCCAGAGAGAAGAAATCCAGCTCCACCCACCAGAACATTGACAAAAGCTTCCCTAACCAAGAAACCTTGACAAGCCACTGATACAACCCCACCCACAGTGAGGAAACTCCACAATAAAGAGAACTCCACAAACTGCCAGAATACAGAAAGGTCACCCCAAACTCAGCAATATAAACAAGATGAAGAGACAGAGGAATACCCAGCAGGTAAAGGAACAGGAGAAATGTCCACCAAACTAAACAAAATAGGAAGACATAGGGAATCCACCTGATAAAGAATTCCAAATAATGACAGTCAAAATGATCCAAAATCTTGAAATCAAAATGGAATCATAGATAAATAGCCTGGAGACAAGGATTGAGAAGATGCAAGAAAGGTTTAACAAGGACCTAGAAAAAATAAAAAAAGAGTCAAAATACAATGAATAATGAAATAAATGAGATAAAAAACCCTCTCGAGGCAACAAATAGTAGAATATTGGAGGCAGAAGATAGGATTAGTGAAGTAGAAGATATAATGGTAGAAATAAATAAATCAGAGATGAAAAAAGAAAAATGAATTAAAAGAAATGAGGACAATCTCAGAGATCTCCAGAACAATATGAAAGGCTCCAACATTTGAATTATAGGAGTCTCAGAAGAAGACAAAAAGAAAGACCATGGGAAAATACTTGAGGAGATAATAGTTGAAAACTTCCCTAAAATGGGGAAGAAAATAATCACCCAAGTCCAAGAAACCCAGAGAGTCCCAAAGAGGATAAACCCAAGGCAAAACACCCCAAGACACATATTCATCAAATTAACAAAGATCAAACACAAAGAACAAATATTAAAAGCAGCAAGGGAAAAACAACAAATAACACACAAGGGGATTCCCATAAGGATAACTGCAGATCTTTGAATAGAAACTCTTCAGGCCAGGAGGGAATGACAAGACATACTTAAAGTGATGAAAAAAAAAATTACCTACAGCCCAGATTACTGTACCCAGCAAGGATCTCATTCAAATATGAAGGAGAAATCAAAAGCTTTCCAGAGAAGGAAAAGCTGAGAGAATTCAGCACCAGCAAAGCAGCTTTCCAACAAATGCTAAAGGATATTCTCTTGACAGGAAACACAAAAGCGTGTATAAACTCGAACCCAAAACAAAAAAGTGCTGTATAGAAGCACTGGGATGGGATCATACTTATCAATAATTACCTTAAACCTAAATGGGTTGAATGCCCCAACCAAAAGCCAAAGACTGGCTGAATAGCTACAAAAACAACACCCGTGTATATGTTGTCTATAAAAGACCCACCTCAAAACAAGGGACACATACAGACTGAAAATGAAGGGCTGGAAAAAGATATTTCACGCAAATAGAGACCAAAAGAAAGCAGTAGTAGCAATGCTCATATCAGATAAAATAGACTTTAAAACAAAGGCTGTGAAAAGAGACAAAGAAGGACACTACATAATGATCAAAGGATTAATCCAGGAAGAAGATATAACAATTATAAATATATATGCACCCAACATAGGAGCACCACAATATGTAAGACAAATGCTAACAAGTATGAAAGGGGAAATTAACAATAACACAGTAATAGTGGGAGACTTTAATACCCCACTCACACCTAGGGATACATCAACTAAACAGAAAATTAACAAAGAAACACAAACTATAAATGATACAATAGACCAGTTAGACCTAATTGATATCTATAGGACATTTCACCCCAAAACAATGAATTTCACCTTTTTCTCAAGTGCTCACGGAACCTTCTCCAGGATAGATCACAACCTGGGCCATAAATCTAGCCTTGATAAATTCAAAAAAATTGAAATCATTCCAAGCATCTTTTCTGACCACAATGCAGTAAGATTAGATCTAAATTACAGGAGAAAAACTAGTAAAAATTTCAACATATGGAGGCTGAACAACACACTTCTGAATAACCAACAAATCACAGAAAAAAATCAAAAAAGAAATCAAAATATGCTTAGAAATGGATGAAAATGAAAACGTAACAACCCAAAACCTGTGGGATACTGTAAAAGGAGTACTAAGGGGAAAGTTCATAATAATACAGGCATACTTCAAGAAAGAAGAAAAAAGTCAAATAAATAACCTAACTCTACACCTAAAGCAACTAGAAAAGGAAGAAATGGAGAACCCCAGGGTTAGTAGAAGGAAAGAAATCTTAAAAATTAGGGCAGAAATAAATGCAAAAGAAACAAAAGAGACCATAGCAAAAATCAACAAAGCCAAAAGCTGGTTCTTTGAGAGGATAAATAAATTTGACAAATCATTAGCCAGACTCATCATGAAACAAAGGGAGAAAAATCAAATCAATAAAATTAGAAATGAAAATGGAGAGATCACAAGAGAAAACACAGAAATACAAAGGATCATAAGAGACTCCTAACAGCAATTATATGGCAATAAATTGGACAACGTGGAAGAAATGGACAAATTCTTAGAAAAGTACAACTTTCCAAAACTGAACCAGGAAGAAATAGAAAATCTTAACAGACCCATCACAAGCACAGAAATTGAAACTGTAATCAGAAATCTTCTAGTAAACAAAAACCCAGGTCCAGACGGCTTCACAGCTGAATTCTATGAAAAATTTAGAGAAGAGCTAACACCTATCTTACTCAAACTCTTCCAGAAAATTGCACAGGAAGGTAAACTTCCAAACTCATTCTATGAGGCCACCATCACCCTAATACCAAAACCTGACAAAGATGCCCCCCCCCAAAAAAAAAAGAAAAAAACAACTACAGGCCAATATCACTGATGAACATAGATGCAAAAATCCTTAACAAAATTCTAGCAGTCAGAATCCAACAACACATTAAAAAGATCATACACCATGACTAAGTGGGCTTTATCCCAGGGATGAAAGAATTCTTCAATATCTGTAAATCAATCAATGTAATTCACCACATTAACAAATTGAAAAATAAAAGCCACATGATTATCTCAATAGATGCAGAGAAAGCCTTGACAAAATTCAACATCCATTTATGATAAAAACTCTCCAGAAAGCAGAAATAGAAGGAACATACCACAACATAATAAAAGCTATATATGACAAACCCACAACAAACATTATCCTCAATGGTAAAAAATTGAAAGCATTTCCCCTAAAGTCAGGAACAAGACAAGGGTGCCCACTTTCACCGCTACTATTCAACATAGCTCTGGAAGTTTTGGCCACAGCAATCAGAGCAGGAAAAGAAATAAAAGGAATCCAAAGTGGAAAAGAAGAGTAAAACTCTCACTGTTGCAGATGACATGATCCTCTACATAGAAAACCCTAAAGACTCCACCAGAAAATTACTAGAGCTAATCAATGAATACAGCAAAGTTGCAGGATATAATATCAACACACAGAAATCCCTTGCATTCCTAAATACGGATAATGAGAAAGAAAAAGGAATTAATGAAACAATTCCATTTGCCATTGAAATGAAAAAAAAATAAAATACTTAGGAATATATCTACCTATAGAAACTAAAGACCTATATATAGAAAACTATAAAACACTGGTGAAAGAAATCAAAGAGGACACTAATAGATGGAGAAATATGCCATGTTCATGGATGGGGGAGAAGGCAATGGCACCCCACTCCAGTACTCTTGCCTGGAAAATCCCATGGATGGAGGAGCCTGGTAGGCTGCAGTCCATGGGGTCACTAAGAGTTGGACACGACTGAGTGACTTCACTTTCACTTTTCACTTTCATGTATTGGAGAAGGAAATGGCAACCCACTTCCAGTGTTCTTGCCTGGAGAATCCCAGGGACGGGAAAGCCTGGGGGGCTGCCATCTATGGGGTCGCACAGAGTCAGACACGACTGAAGTGACTTAGCAGTAGCAGTCATGGATTGGAAGAATCAATATAGTAAAAATGAGTACACTACCGAAAGCAATCTATAGATTCAATGCAATCCTTATCAAGCTACCAGCGGTATTTTTCACAGAGCTAGAACAAATAATTTCACAATTTTTATGGAAATACAAAAAACCTCTTTGAAGAGTGTAAAAGTTGGCTTAAACCTCAACATTCAGAAAACGAAGGTCATGGCATCTGGTCCCATCACTTTAAGGGAAATACATGGGGAAACAATGGAAACAGTGACAGATTTTATTGTTTTGGGGTCAAAAATCACTGCAGATGGTAAATGCAGCCATGAAATTAAAAGACGTGTGCTCCTTGAAAGAAATTCTATGACCAACCTCAGTCAGTTCAGTTCAGTCGCTCAGTCGTGTCCAACTCTTTGCGACCCCATGAATCGCAGCATGCGGGGCTCCTTGTCCATCACCAACTCCCGGAGTTCACACAGACTCAGGTCCAGCGAGTCAGTGATGCCATCTAGCCATCTCATCCTCTGTCATTCTCTTCTCCTCCTGCCCCCAATCCCTCCCAGCATCAGAGTCTTTTCCATTGAGTCAACTCTTCACATGAGGTGGCCAAAGTACTGGAGTTTCAGCTTTACCATCGTTCCTTCCAAAGAAATCCCAGGGCTGATCTCCTTCAGAATGGACAGGTTGGATCTCCTTGCAGTCCAAGGGACTCTCAAGAGTCTTCTCCAGCACCACAATTCAAAAGCATCAATTCTTTAGCATTCAGCCTTCTTCACAGTCCAACTCTCATATCTATACATGATCACAGGAAAAACCATAGCCATGACTAGATGGATCTTAGTCGGCAAAGTAATGTCTCAGCTTTTGAATATACTATCTAAGTTGTTCATAACTTTTCTTCCAAGGAGTAAGCATCTTTTAATGTCATGGCTGCAATCACCATCTGCAGTGATTTTGAGCCCCCCAAAATAAAGTCTGATACTGTTTCCACTGTTTCCCCATCTATTTCCCATGAAGTGATGGGACCAGATGCCATGATCTTCGTTTTCTGAATGTTGAACTTTAGGCCAACTTTTTCATTCTCCACTTTCACTTTCATCAAGAGGCTTTTTAGCTCCTCTTCACTTTCTGCCATAAAGGTGGTGTCATCTGCATATCTGAGGTTACTGATATTTCTCCCGGCAATCTTGATTCCAGCTTGTGTTTCTTCCAGTCCAGCTTTTCTCATGATGTACTCTTCATATAAGTTAAATAAGCAGGGTGAGACTATGCAGCCTTGATGTACTCCTTTTCCTATTTGGAACAAGTCTGTTGTTCCATGTCCAGTTCTAACTGTTGCTTCCTGACCTGCATACAGATTTCTCAAGAGGGAGGTCAGGTGGTCTGGTATTCCCATCTCTTTCAGAATTTTCCACAGTTTATTGTGATCCACACAGTCAAAGGCTTTGGCATAGTCAATAAAGCAGAAGTAGATTTTTTTCTGGAACTCTCTTGCTTTTTCCATGATCCAGTGGATGTTGGCAATTTGATCTCTGGTTCCTCTGCCTTTTCTAAAACCAGCTTGAACATCAGGAAGTTCACAGTTCATGTATTGCTGAAGCCTGGCTTTGAGAATTTTGAACATTACTTTAATAACATATGAGATGAGTGCAATTGTGTGGTAGTTTGAGCATTCTTTGGCATTGCCTTTCTTTGGTATTGGAATGAAAACTGACCTTTTTCAGTCCTGTGGCCACTGCTGAGTTTTCCAAATTTGCTGGCATATTGAGTGCAGCACTTTGACAGCATCATCTTTCAGGATTTGAAATAGCTCAACTGGAATTCCATCACCTCCACTAGCTTTGTTCGTAGTGATGCTTTCCAAGGCCCACTTGACTTCACATTCCAGGATGTCTGACTCTAGATTAGTGATGACACCATCCTCATTATCTGGGTCGTGAAGATTTTTTTGAACAGTTCTTCTGTGTATTCTTGCCACCTCTTCTAAATATCTTCTGTTTCTGTTATATTCAGACCATTTCTGTCCTTTATCAAGCCCATCATTGCATGAAATTTTCCTTGGTATGATCTCTAGTCTTTCCCATTCTGTTCTTTTCCTCTAGAGGTCTGACAGAACGTGGTCCACTGGAAAAGGGAATGGCAAATCACTTCAGTATTCTTGCATTGAAAACCCCATGAACAGTATGAAAAGGCAAAATGATAGGATATTGAAAGAGGAACTCCCCAGGTCAGTAGGTGCCCAATATGCTACTGGAGATCAGTGGAGAAATAACTCCAGAAAGAATGACAGGATGAAGCCAAAGCAAAAACAATACCCAGTTGTGGATGTGACTGGTGATAGAAGTAAGGTCCAATGCTGTAAAGAGCAATATTGCATAGGAACCTGGAATGTCAGGTCCATGAATCAAGACAAATTGGAAGTGGTCAAACAAGTGATGGCAAGGATGAACGTCGACATTCTAGGAATCAGCACACTAAAATGGACTGGAATGGGTGAATTTAACTCAGATGACCATTATATCTACTACTGTGGGCAGGAATCCTTCAGAAGAAATGGTAGCAAAAGAGTCCGAAATGCAGTAGTTGGATGCAATCTCAAAAACGCAGAATGATCTCTGTTCGTCTCCAAGGCAAACCATTCAATAGCACAGTTATCCAAGTCTATGCCCCAACCAGTAATGCTGAAGAAGCTGAAGTTGAATGGTTTTATGAAGACTTACATGACTTTTTAGAACTAACACCCAAAAAGATGTCCTTTTCATTATAGGGGACTGGAATGCAAAAGTAAGAAGTCAAGAAACACCTGGAGTAACAGGCAAATTTGTCCTTGGAATGCGGAATGAAGCAGGGCAAAGACTAATAGAGTTTTGCCAAGAAAATGCACTGGTCATACCAAACACCCTCTTCCAACAACACATGAGAAGACTCTACACATGGACATCACCAGATGGTCAACACCAAAATCAGATTGATTATATTCTTTGCAGCCAAAGTTGGAAAAACTCTATACAGTCAACAAAAACAAGACCAGGAGCTGACTGTGGCTCAGATCATGAACTCCTTATTACCAAATTCAGACTCAAATTGAAGAAAGTAGGGAAAACCGCTAGACCATTCAGGTATGACCTAAATCAAATCCTTTATGATTATACAGTGGAAGTGAGAAATAGACTTAAGGGCCTAGATCTGATAGACAGAGTGCCTGATGAACTATGGAATGAGGTTCGTGACATTGTACAGGAGACAAGGATCAAGACCATCCCCATGGAAAAGAAATGCAAAAAAGCAAAACGACTGTCTGGAGAGGCCAATAGCTGTGAAAAGAAGAGAGGCAAAAAGCCAAGGAGAAAAGGAAAGATATAAGCATCTGAATTCAGAGTTCCGGAGAATAGCAAGAAGAGATAAGAAAGCCTTCTTCAGTGATCAGTGCAAAGAAATGACCAACCTAGACAGCATATTAAGAAGCAGAGACCTTACTTTTCCAAGAAGGGTCTGTCTAGTCAAATCTGTTGTTTTTCCAGTGGTCATGTATGGATGTGAGAGTTGGACTATAAGGAAAGGTGAGTGCTGAAGAATTGATGCTTTTGAACTGTGGTGTTGGAGAAGACTCTTGAGAGTCCCTTGGATAGCAAGGAGATCCGACTAATCCATCCTAAAGGAAATCAGTCCTGAATATTCATTGGAAAGAATGATGCTGAAGCTGAAACTCTGATACTTTGGCCATCTAATGTGAAGAACTGACTCATTTGAAAAAACCCTGATGCTGTGAAAGATTGAAGGTGGGAGGAGAAGGGGACAACAGAGAATGAGATGGTTGGATATCATCACCGACTCAATGGACATGAGTTTGAGTAAACTCCGGAAGTTAGTGGTGGACAGTGAGGCCTGGTGTGCTCCAGTCCATGGGATTGCAAAGAGTCAGGCACAGCTGACTGACTGAACTGAAATGAACCCATGAAAAATCTCAGGAAGGAGGAAAACATGGTTTTATCTTCTCTTTTCTATAAAAAAATATCAGGAATGTTGGGTAATAGTTTCTATTTACAGTTGTAAACACATAGCACCTTTATGAAATATTTAATCTCAATTTTCTTCATACAAAACACCAAAGGCTCTACATGTTAATCTTAAATAAGAGTGGAAAATAACACAAATATCCCTGTTATTTTGAACAGATCATATTTGGTTCTTTGAATTGACATGTATTTTATGTTATAGAAAATGGTCTCTAATCATGGCATACATGCATATTCAGTCATTCAGTCTGTCCAACTCTTTGCAACCCCATGGACTCTAGCCCACTAGGCTCTTTGTCCATGGAATTTTCCAGTCAAGAATTTTGGAATGGGTTGCCGTTTCCTAAGCCTGGGGATCTTCCCGACCCACGAGTTGAACCCACATGTCCTCCATCTCTTGCATTGGTAGGCAGGTTCTTTACCACTAAGGTACCTGGGAAACCCTCAATTCATGGAGACTAGGCTAAATCAACAACAATACAGTTTGGTATTGATTTTTAGCTTCATAAAACTAAGTAAATACAGTACAAGCCAGTTTTATTTGTAATGTAAAATATCTTTAATCTTTAGATTGTTAATGCACACATATAATGTTTGAAAAAGGAAGTATATCAACAATATCTGAAAGACTTGCTTATTGATTTTTATTTTCCAAAATAGAAATAGCTTTTTTTGAAATAGCTTTATTTTTAATAATTTTATAAATGTTACAAATGCATAAAATTATGAAGTAGATAAAATCATACATATTCAATGGTAACTACTAGTATTTTGATGTACTGCCTTTTGCATTTGTTCTAGCCATAAATATATATTTGTGTATATATTTTTCATAAAAGTTCACACATATTATTTGTACCATTTTTTCATGTTTGTTATGTCAATTTAAATAGGTTTTATTTTCAGAACAGTGTTAGTTTCACAACAAAATTAAGCATAAATTTCAGAGAGTTTCCATATACTTCCTTGCTCCCACACATAAATTGCCTCTTTGATTATCAACATCTCCCACTAGAGTGGTATATTTGTTACACTGATGAACCCTCCCTGACACATCATTATCATCCATGGACTATAGATTAAATTCTGATTCACTCTTGGTTTTATACATTCTATGGGTTTGGAAAAGCATACAATGACATGTAACCACCACTATAGTATCATGCAGAATAGTTTCCCTGCCCTAAAAATTCCCTGTGCTTTATCTATTCATGATTACCTCCTCCCTCACCCTTGGAAATCACTGATATTTTACCGTATCCATATTTTTGCCTTTTCTACAATGCCATACAATTAAAATTATACAATATGTACAATTTTCAGTTTGGCTTCCTTCACTCAGTAATATGTATATTTTTCCTTCATGTCTTTTCATTGTGTGATAGTTCATTTCTTTTTAGTGCTGAGTATTATTCTACTGTCTGGATATACCATGGTTTATCCATTGACCTACACAAAGGCATCTTGGCTTACTTCCAGGTTTTGGTATTTATGAATAAAGGTATTATAAACATTCGTGTGTAGGTCTTGGGAATAGGTAGAAGTTTTCAACTCCCTTGAGTAAATGAAAGGAAACACAATTGCAATTATTAGAACATACAGAAAGAGTGTGCTTAGTTTTATTTTTAAAAATACCCAAATTGTCTTCCAAATCAGTTGTACTATTTCACATTCCCATCAGTAATGTGCAAGAATTCCTGTTGTTCCATATCCTTACCAGCATCTGGTGTTGAATTTGGCCTTTGTAATATGTGTGCAGGGGCAACATTGTTTTGATTTGCATTTTTCTGATTACATATGATCTGGAACACTTTTTCATATGTTTATTTGGCATTTGTGTACATTTTTTGGTGAGGTCTTTGGCCCACTTTTCAATCAAGTTGTTTGTCTCATTGTTGAGTGTTAAGAGTTCTCTGTATAAATTTAATGTCATATGTGTGTGTGTGTTTGTGTGTGTTTTCTCCTTGTCTGTGCTTTGTCTTTTCATTTTCTTCACAATGTCTCTCATATCACAAATACTCTTAATTTTAAAAAAGTCCAGCTTGTCAATTCTTTCTTTTATGGATCATATCTTTGGTCTTTGTATGTAAAAAGTCATTGCAAACCCAAGGTCTTCTAGATTTTTCTTATGTTATCTGCTTGGAGTGTTATTAGTTTTGAGTTTTGCATTTAGGTCTATAATCCAATTTGAGTTAATTTTAGTGAAGGTTGTAAATCTATGCAGAGATAAATTCTTTTTTGCATATGGATGGCCAGTTTTTCTAGCACCATTGATTGAATCAGACTATTTTTATTCCATTGTATTGGACTGCAAGGAGATCCAACCAGTCCATTCTGAAGGAGATCAGCCCTGGGATTTCTTTGGGGGGAATGATGCTGAAGCTGAAACTCCAGTACTTTGGACACCTCATGCGAAGAGTTGACTCATTGGGAAAAACTCTGATGCTGGGAGGGATTGGAAGCAGTAGGAGAAGGGGACGACACAGGATGAGATGGCTGGATGGCATCACTGACTCGACAGACGTGAGTCTGAGTGAACTCCGGGAGTTGGTGATGGACAGTGAGGCCTGGCGTGCTGTGATTCATGGGGTCTCAAAGAGTCGGACCCAACTGAGTGACTGAACTGAAATGAACTGAACTGAACTGTATTGCTTTTGCTCATTTGTCAAAGATGAGTTGTCTGTATCTCTGTGTCTATTTGTAGGCTCTGTATTCTGTTCCATTGATCTATTTGTCTATTCTTTCACCAAATATTATTGAATTATAATAAGTGTTTAAGTTTGGAAATGTCAGTCTTCTAGATTTGTTATTTTTATTCAGCATTATGTTGACTATTCTGGGCTTTTTGTCTCTCCACATACAATTTACAGTAAGTTTGTCAATATTCACAAAATAACTTGCAGGTGCTTTTGATTAGGATCATATTAATCTATAGATCATATTTTGAAGAACTATTATCTTGACAATATTGAATCTTCCTCATGACTTATAAACATAATATATCTCTCAATTTATTTAGTTCTTCTTTGATTTTTTAGCTTTCCTTACATAGATATTCTTACATATTTTGTTTGATTTCCAACTAAGTATTTGATTTGGGGGTTGCTAATGTGGGTGGCATTTTTTTGTGTGTGTGGTAAATTTTTATTGATTTACTTTTTATTGAAAGATAATTCTAATTCCTTTTTTTCATTGCTAATATATAGAAAAATGACAGACTTTTGTATGTTAACATTGTGTCCTGTAACCTTACTATAAGCACTTATTAGTTCCAGGAATTATTTTGTTTATTTTTTAAGATTTTCTACATAGGTAATTCTGTCATCTGAGAACAAGCACAGTTTTAGTTCTTCCTTCTCAGTCTGGTTTATCTTTCTCTCCATCTTATTGCTTTAGCTAGTACTTAGTGTATGATGTTGAACAGTAGTGGTGACATCCTTGCTTTATTCCTGCTTTTAATGGAAAAACTTAAAGTTGCTCACTATTGAATATGATTATAACTTTAGCTTTACTGAAGCTATTTCTTATAAAATTCAGGAAGATTGCCTTTTTTCTATTTAGTGACAGTTTTTTCACAGATGATTGTTGGATATTGTCAAATGGTTTCTCTGCATCTATTGATACAATCATATGAGTTATCTTTTTTTAGCCCACTGATGTGATGAATTACATTATTTGAATTCAAATTTTTAAATTAGCTTTGCATACCTTGGATAAATCTCACATAGTTATGGTATATAATTCTTTTTTTACATTGCTAGATTTTATTTGCTTATACATTATTAAGCATTTTTAATGTATTTATTTTTTAATTGAAGGATAATTTTTTACAGAGTTTTGTTATTTTCTGTCAAACTTCAACATGAATCAGCTATAGGTATACATGTCTCTCCCTCTTGAAACTCCCTACCATCTCCCTCCTTATCCCACCCTCCTAGGTTGGTACAGATCCACTGTTTGAGTTCCCAGAGACACACAGCAAATTCCCCTTGGCTATCTATTTTAGATATGGTAATGTAACTTTCCATGTTACTCTCTCTATTTCTTCCACACCCTCTCCAGCATTTATTGTTTGTAGACTTTTTAATGATGGCCATTCTAACCAGTGTGAGGTGAAATCTCATTGTAGTTTTGAGATCACCCTCTCCTCCCCTATCCCCATGTCCATAAGTATGTTCTCTATGTCTGTTTCTCCATTGCTGCCCTAAAAATAAATTCTTTGGTGTCATCGTTCTAGATTCCATATATATGTGTTAGTATATGATATTTATCTTTCTGTTTATGACTTATTTCACTCTGTATAATGGGCTTTAGGCTCATGAATTTCATTAGAAATGACTCAAATGTATTCTTTTTTATGGCTGAGTAATATTCTATTGTGTATATGTACCACCACAACTTCTTTATCCATTCATCTGTTGATGGAAATCTAGGTTACTTCCATGATCTAGCCATTGCAAATAGTGCTGCAATGAACATGGGAGTACGTGTGTCTTATTCAATTTTAGTTTCCTCAGGGTATATGCCTAGGAGTGGGATTGCTGAGTCATTTAGTGGTTTTATTCCCAGAATTTTAAGGAATCTCCATACCATTTTCCATAGTTGCTGTATCAATTTACATTCCCACCAAGAGTGCAAGTGTTCCGTTTCTTCCACACCCTCTCCAGCATTTATTGTTCATAGACTTTTTGATGATGGCCATTCTAACCAGTGTGAGGTGAAATCTCATTGTAGTTTTGACTTGAATTTCTGTAATAATGAACGATGTTGAGCACATTTTCATGTGTTTGTTAGCCATCCGTATGCCTTCTTAGGAGAAATGTCTATTTAGGTCTTTGTCCCCCTCTTTTTAAAATTTTATTACTTTAATTTGAGGCTAATTACTTTACAATATTGTAGTGGTTTTTGCCATACACTGACATGAATCAGCCATGGGTGTACATGTGGTCCCCATTCTGAGTCCCCCTCCCACCTCTCTCCCCATCTCATCCCAGAGTGTCATCCCAGTGCACTAGCCCTGAGTATCCTGTCTCGTGCATCAAACCTTGATCCATGGCAATATACATGTTTCAATGCTGTTCTCTCAAATCATCCCCCCCTCACTTTCTCCCACAGAGTCCAAAAGTCTGTTCTTTACATCTGTGTCTCTTTTGCTATCTTACATATAGGGTCATCATTACAATTTTCCTAAATTCCATATATATGTATTAATATACTGTGTTGGTGTTTTGCTTTCTGACTTACTTCACTCTGTATAATAGGCTCGTGTTTCATCAACCTCATTAGAACTGATTCAAATGCATTCTTTTTAATAAATGAGTAATATTCCATTGTGTATATGTACCACTGCTTTCTTATCCATTCATCTGCTGATGGACATCTAGGTGGCTTCCTTGTCCCGGGTACTGTAAACAGTGTTGCGATGAACACTGGGGTATACATGTCTCTTTCAATTCTGGTTTCCTCAGTGTGTATGCCCAGCAGTGGGACTGCTGTGTTGTATGGCAGTTTTATTTCTAGTTTTTCAAAGAATCTCCACACTGTTCTCCATACTGGCTGTACTAGTTTGCATTCCCACCAACAGTGTAAGAGGGTTCCCTTTTATCTACACCCTCTCCAGCATTTATTGTTTGTAAAGTTTTTGATAGCAAAAAGTTTTCTGAGCGGCCTGAGATGGTACCTCATTGTGATTTTGATTTACATTTCTCTGATAATGAGTGATGTTGAGCATCTATTCATGTGTTTGTTAGCCATCTGTATGTCTTCTTTGGAGAAATGTCTGTTTAGTTTTTTGCCCATTTTTTTTAATTGGGACATTTATTTATCTCGAATTGAGCTGCAGGAGCTGCTTATATATTTTTGAGATTAATTCTTTGTCAGTTGCTTTATTTGCAATTATTTTCTCACATTCCAAAAGCTGTCTTTTCACCTTGCTTATAGTTTCCTTCATTGTGCAAGAAATTTTAAGCTTCATTAGTTTCCCATGTGTTTATTATTGCTTTTATGTCCATTACTCTGAGAGCTGGGTCATAGAGGATCCTGCTGTGATTTATGTCAGAGAGTGTTTTGGCTATATTTTCCTGTAGGATTTTTATAGTTTCTGGTCTTACATTTGAATCTTTAATCCATTTTCAGTTTATTTTTGTGTATGGTGATATAAAGTGTTCTAGTTTCATTCTTTTACAAGTGATTGACCCATTTTCCCAGCACCACTTGTTGAAGAGATTGCTTTTAATCCATTCTATATTCTTGCCTCCTTTGTCAAAGATGAGGTGTTCATAGGTGCATGGATTTATCTCTGGGCTTTCTATTTTGTTCCATTGATCTATGTTTCTGTCTTTGTGCCAGTACCATACTGTCTTGATGACCGTAGCTTTGCATTATATTCTGAAGTCAGGCAGGTTGATTCCTCCAGTTCCATTTTTCTCTCTCAAGATTGCTTTGGGTATTTGAGTTTTTTTGTGTGTGTGTGTTTCCATACAAGTTGAGAAATTATTTGTTCTAGTTCTCTGAAAAATACCATTGGTAGATTGATAGGGTTCAGAAGGCAATGGTACCCCACTCCAGTACTCTTGCCTGGAAAATCCCGTGAATGGAGGAGCCTGGTAGACTTCAGTCCATGGGGTTGCGAAGAGTCGGACATGACTGAGCAACTTCACTTTCACTTTTCACTTTCATGCATTGGAGAAGGAAATGGCAACCCACTCCAGTGTTCTTGCCTGGAGAATCCCAGGGACAGGGGAGACTGTTGGGCTGCCATCTATGGGGCTACACAGATTCGGACACGACTGAAGTGACTTAGCAGCAGCAGCAGCAGATTGATAGGGATTGCATTGAATCTATAGATTGCTTTGATTCGTAATCTCATTTTCAGTATATTGATTCTTCTGATGCATGAACATGGTATATTTCTCCATCTATTTGTGTCATCTTTGATTTTTCTCATCAGTGTTTTATAGTTTTCTATATAGAGGTCTTTTGTTTCTTTATGAAAATTTATTCCTAATTATTTTATTGTTTTCATTGCAATGGTGAATGGAATTGTCTCTTTAATTTCTCTTTCTGTTCTCTCATTTTTATTGTATAAGAAGACAAGTGATTTCTGTGTGTTAGTTTTATATCCTGCAACTTTACTATGTTCATTGATTAGCTCTAGACATTTTCTGGTGAAGTCTTTAGGGTTTTCTATGTAAGTGATCATGTTATTTGCAAAAAGTGAGAGTTTTACTTCTTCTTTTCCAATGTGGATTCCTTTTATTTCTTTTTCTTCTCTGATTGCTGTGGCTAAAACTTCCAAAACTATGTTGAATAGTAGTGGTGACAGTGGGCACCTTTGTCTTATTCCTGACTTTAGGGGAAACACTTTCAATATATCACCAGTGAGGATAATGTTTGCTGTGATATAATGTTTATCATATATCGTTTTTATTATGTTTAGATATCTTCCTTCTATGCCTGCTTTCTGTAGGGTTTTTATCGTAAATGTATGTTGAATTTTGTCAAAGGCTTTCTCTGCATCTATTGAGAGAATCATATGGCTTTTATTTTTTAATTTGTTAATGTGATGTATCACATTGATTGATTTGCAAAAGTTTTAGAATCCTTGTTGGGATAAAGACCACTTGGTCATGATGTATGATCTTTTTAATATGTTTTTGGATTAATTTGCTAGAATTTTTTGCGGATTTTTGCATCTGTGTTCATCAGTGATATTGGCCTGTAGTTTTCTTTCTTTTTTTCTTTTTTTTTTTTTGTGGCATCTTTGACTGGTTTGGTATTAAGATGATGGTAACCTCATAGATTGAGTTTGGAAGTTTACCTTCCTCTGCAATTTTCTGGAAGAGTTTGAGTACAATAGGTGTTAGCTCTTCTCTAAATTTTTGGTAGACTTCATCTGTGAAGCCGTCTGGTCCTGGGCTTTTATTTGTTGGAAGATTTCTGATTACAGTTTCGATTTCTGTGCTTGTGATAGGTCTGTTAAGATTTTCTATTCCTTACTGCTTCAGTTTGAGAAGTTATATTTTTCTAAGAATTTGTCCATTTCTTCTAAGTTGTCCATTTTATTGGCATATAGTTGCTGGGAATAGTCTCTTATGATCATTTGTATTTGTGTGTTGTCCGTTGTGATTATCCATTTTCATTTCTAATTTTGTTGATTTGATTTTTCTCCCTTTTTTTTAACTTTATCTGTCTGGCTAATGCTTTGTCTATTCTATTTATCTTCCCAAAGAAACAGCTTTTACCTTTATTGATTTTTGCTATGGTCTCCTTTGTTTCTTTTCACTTATTTCTGCCCTAATTTTTAAGATTTCTTTCCTTCTAATGTTTCCTTGGTGGCTCAGAGGTTAAAAACATCTGCCTGCAATGTGGGAGACCTGGGTTCAATCCCTGGGTTGGGAAGATCCCCTGGAGAAGGAAATGGCAACGCACTCCAATATTCTTACCTGGAGAATCTTATGGACGGAGGAGCCTGGTGGGCTACAGTCCACGGGGTCGCAAAGAGTCGGACACAACTGAGTGACTTTGCTTTACTTTGCTTTCCTTCTACTAACCCTGGGGTTCTTCATTTCTTCCTTTTCTAGTTGCTATAGGTATAGAGTTAGGTTATTTATTTCACTTTTCTCTTGTTTCTTGAGGTAAGCTTGTATTGCTATGAGCCTTCCCCTAGAAGTGTTTTTACTGAATCCCATAGGTTTTGGGTTGTTGTGTTTTCATTTTCATTCATTTCTATGCATATTTTGATTTCTTTTTTTATTTCTTCTGTGAGTTGCTGGTTATTCAGCAGCCTGGTGTTCAGCCTCCATATGTTTGTGTTTTGAATAGTTTTTTTTTTCCCTGTAATTGACACATAATCTTACCATATTCTGATCAGAAAAGATGCTTGGAATGATTTCATTTTTTAAAAAAATTTACCCAGGCTAGATTTATGGCCCAGCAAGTTATCTGTCTTGGAGAAGGTTCTGTGTGCACTTGAGGAAAAGGTGAAATTTATTGTTTTGGGGTGAAATGTCCTATAGATATTGATTAGGTCTAACTGGTCCATTGTATCATTTAAAGCTTGTGTTTCCTTGCCAATTGTTTGTTTAGTTCATCTATCCATAGGTGTGAGTGGGATATTAAAGCCTCCCACTACTACTGTGTTATTGTTAATTTCCCCTTTCACACTTGTTAGCATTTGCCTTACATATTGCAGTGCTTCTATGTTGGGTGCATATATATTTATAATTGTTACATCTTCTTCTTGGATTGATCCTTTGGTCATTATGTAGTGTCCTTCTTTGTCTCTTTTCATAGCCTTTATTTCAAAGTATATTTTATCTGATATAAGTGTTGCTACTCCTGCTTTCTTTCATTCTCCATTTGGGTGAAATAACTTTTTCTAGTCCTTCACTTTTAGTCTGTATGTGTCCCTAAGTTTGAGGTGGGTCTCTTGTATACAGCATATATAGAGGTCTTATTCCTGTATCCATTCAGCCCGTCTTTGTGTTTTGGTTGGGGCATTCAATCCATCTGCATTTAAAGTAATTATTGATAAGTATGGTCCCTTTGCCATTTACTTTGTTGTTTGGGGTTAGAGTTTATAAGCATTTTCTGTGTTTACTCTCTGGAAAAGATCCTTTAGCACTTGTTGAAGAACTGTTTTGGTGGTGCTGAATTCTCTCAGCTTTTGCTTGTCTATAAAACTTTTGACTTCTCCTTCCTATTTGAATGAGATCCTTGCTGGGTAGAGTAATCTGGGTTGTAGGTTTTTCTCTTTCATCATTTTAAGTATGCCTTGCCATTCCTTTCTGGCCTGAAGAGTTTCTATTGACAGATTAGCTGTTATCTTTATGGGGATCCCGTTGTGTTTTATTCATTGCTTTTCCCTTGCTGCTTTTAATATTTGTTCTTTGTGTTTGATCTTAATTTTGTTAATATGTGTTTGATGGTGTTTCACCTTGGGTTTATCCTGTTTGGACTCTCTGGGTTTCTTGGACTTGGGTTGCTATTTCTTTCCTCATTTTAGGGAAGTTTTCAACTATTATCTCCTCAAGTATCTTCTCATGGCCTTTCTTTTTGTCTTATTCTTGTGGAATTCCTATGACTCAAATGTTGAGGCATTTGACATTGTCCCAGAGGTCTCTGAGATTGTCCTCATTTCTTTATTTTTTTTTCTTTTTTCCTCTCTGCTTCATTTATTTCCACCATCTATCTTCCACATCACTTTCCTATCTTCTGCCTCACTTCTTCTACCATTGGTTCCTCCAGAGTGTTTTTGATCTCATGTATTGTGTTATTCATTGTTGACTGACACTGTTTAATTTCTTCTTGTTACTTGTTAAACATTTGTTGCATCTTCTCAATCCTTGAATCCAGACTATTTATCTGTAACTCTACTTTGTTTTCAAGATTTTGTATCATTTTTACTATCATTATTCTGCATTCTTTTTCAGGTAGATTCCTATCTCCTCCTGTTTTGTTTGGTTTGGCATTTATCATGTTCCTTTACCTGCTGAATATTTCTCTGACTTTTCATCTTGCTTAGATTGCTGCTCATGGGGTGGCCTTTCTGTATGCTGGTAGTTTGTGGTTCTTCTTTATTGCAGAGATTCCTCCCTATGGATGGATGGGGTTGGAGAAGTGGCTTGTCAAGGTTTCTTGGTTAGGGAAGCTTGCATCGGTATTCTCGTGGGTGGAGCTGGATCTCCTCTCTCTCTATTACAATGAAGTGCCCAGTAGTGAGTTTTGAGGTGTCTATGGGTTTGTGTGACTTTTGACCACATGTGTTTTTGTGCTTAGGGTTATGTTCCTGCATTGTTGGAAAATTAGCCTGGTATGTCTTGCTCTGGAACTTGTTGGCTCTTGGGTGGAGCTTGGTTTCAGTGTAGGTTTTGAGGCTTTTGGTTGAGCTCTTTTTGATTTATGTTGCTTGGAGTCAGGAGTTTTCTGGAGTTTTCAAGTTTTGTATTTAAGCCTTCTGCCTCTGGCTTTCAGCCTTATTCTTACAGTAGTCTCAAGACTTCTCCATCTATACAGCACTGATGATAAAACATCTATGTTAATGGTGAAAAGATTTTTCACAGTGGGGGACACCCAGAGAGGTTCACAGAGTTACATGGAGACGAGAAGAGGGAGGAGGGAGATAGAGATGACCAGGAGGAGAAGAGGAAGAATCAAAAGGGGAGAGAGCAATATAGCCAGTAATAAATTCCCAATGTGCTCTCCACAGCCTGGAACACTCAGAGAGGTTCACAGAGTTACATAGAGAAGAGAGTAAGGAGGAAGGAGATAGAGGTGACCTGGAGGAGAAGAGCAGAGTCTAAAGGAGAGGGACAGATCTATCCAGTAATCAGTTCCATAAGTATTCTCCACAACCCAAAGCACCCAAAAAGATTCACAGAGTTGGGTAGAGAAGAGAAAGCACAGGGATGAGATAGAGGTGATCTGTGGGAGAAAAAGAAGAGTCAAAAAGGGGAGAGAGCAGTTAAGCCAGTAATCACCCTCCTAAGTAAAAATAGGTACTGAAGATTGGATTCTTTAAGGTACAAAATTGATAACAAAAATCAAAAAGCAAAGATTAAAAATCCAGAGTAGAGGTTAGACTCTCAAAAATAGAATACTAAAAAAAAAATCACAAAAATTATATATAAATAAACTATATATATGAAATTTGCTTTAAAAATAGGGTCCTTTTTTGCAAGGTAACAGAAGGTTATAAAAATAAAAATTAAAGTAATAATGAAAAGCTTAAAAATAAAAAAAAACTTAAAAATTACAAAATGATAATAGTAAAATATATCTGGGAATTTCTCTAGAGCTGTTGAGGACAGTGTGGTGTCAGTTCAGTTTCACATAGTTTCTTGTTCCAGCTTATACTTCTTCTCAAGGTCTATAGGCCCTTTCCAATGTAGTCAGTGCTAACTCAGGGTTTTAATCTGTTGCACCTGTCACTTCCAGAGCAGTTCCCTCTTCTTTGTTTATTTTGGCTTCTTCTATTTGCAAGTCTCTTCAGTGTCTAATTTCTGGCCTGACACAAAGGTGCCAAAGTGGTCACTTATTTAGGCTCACTTGTTCAGTTGTGCTGTGGGGAGGGAGGAACACTGCAAACAAATATCAGTGGTGTATGTGGGGCGTGCTCACAGTGTCTAGGGCACACTGGGTTTGCCCCCACTAATGGTGTGTGTGCTTTCCCAGTCTTACACTGCTCAGGCTCCAGGTTGCTCTGCAGGGGAGCTGTCTAATGCGGGCCCTGGGTTGCATGCACTTCCCAGTTCTAAGCCACTCTTGTTCAAGTTCGGGTACTCCACAAAGACACAGACTCCAATGGGCCTACATTTTGTGCCCTTATGAGATTTGAACAGCTTAGTCCACCAGGTGCTTGGAGAGTGCACTCTCCCAGCTGGGTGGTGCATCTTATCAACTCCCTGGACCCAGCCCCTCGGATTGCTGGTTGTGCCATGAGAGCACCATCTCAGGTGTTCTGTGTGTCTCCTCTGGGGAGCTGATCTCTGACTGTGACTGTCCTGGTGGATGTCACCCAACCAGGATCCTGGGAAGACTTCATTAGTAACTGGGAGGCTGCTCACAAATTGGTGGAGGATGCCATCTCTGGGGCCAAGATTGCCCCTCCTTTGCCTCTCTGCCTCTTGTGGGGGGAAGGGCCAGTCTGCAGCTGGCTAGGGCTAGCTCTGCTCTGATACTCACTCAATCCTTTGTTCTGTGAGCAGACCATGCTGTACTTCAGAGCTTTTAGTGGGAAAGTTCTTTCTCTCTCTCTCTTTTTTTTCCTCTCTGGCTATTCTCACAGTTTAGGTTGCTATCTCATCTTAGCTCACTCAGATTGTCCTCAGGACATTCAGGCCTGGTCCCCACCTTATGCATGCAGCCCGCGCCTCCCTGTTTAGCCTCTGCTCGCTGCTGCTGGCAGACACCAGTGTCCGGTTTACCTCTCCACTGGGAATTGCGGCTAGGTGCATGATCTGTGGGTTCCTTTTTTTTTTTTTTCCTTCCCAGTTATATTGTCCTCTGAGATTCCAAAACTCCCCACATACCCTCCAGTGAGAGGATTTCCTGGTGTTTGGAAACTTCTCCTCTTTCATGACTCCCTCCCTGGGATGGATCTCTATCCCTAACTCTTTTGTCTCTGTTTTTATCTTTTATATTTTTCTCTATCTCCTTTTGAAGAGAATGGGCTGCCTTTCTGGGTGTCTGGTGTCCTCCACTAGCATTCAGAATTCGTTTTTTGCAAGTTGCTCAGCTTTCAAATGCTCTTTTAATGAATTTGTGGGGGAGAAATTGGTCTCTCCATCCTATCCCTCTGTCATCTTAGGACCTCCACCCCCCTTTATTCCACTTTTTGATTGGGTTTTTGTTTTTCTGGCATTGAGTGTATGAACTGCTTGTATATTTTGGAAATTATTCCTTTGTCAGTTTTCTTAATTTGCTATTACTTTCATTCTGAGTGTTATCTTTTCACCTTGTTTATAGTTTCCTTTTCTGTGCAAAAGTTTTTAAGTTTAATTAGGTCCCAGTTGTTTATTTTTGTTTTTATTTCCATCACTCTAGGAAGTGGGTCATAGAGGATATTGCTTTGATTTATGTCAAAGAGTGTTCTGCCTCTTTTCTTCTAAATGTTTTATAGTTTCTGGTCTTACATTTAGGTCTTCAATCTATTTTGAGTTTATCTTTGTGTATGGTTTTAGGAAGTGTTCTAATTTCATTCTTTTCACATGCAGCTGTCCAGTTTTCTCAGAACGACTTATTGAAGAGGCTGTCTTTGCTCTGTTATATATTCTTGCCTTTTTTTGTCAAAAATAAGGTACCCCTAGGTGCATGGGTTTATTTCTGGGCTTTCTATCTTGTTCCATTGGCCTATATTTCTGTTTTTGTGCCAGTACCATACTGTGTTGATGGCAGTAGCTTTGTAGTATTATCTGAAGTCAGGAAGGTTGACTCCTCCAGCTCCATTTTTCTTTCTCAAAATTCCTTTGGCTCTTTTGAATTTCCATATGAATTTTGAAAATTTTTATTCTACTTCTGTGAAAAATGCCATTGGTAACTTGATAGGGATTGTATTGAATCTGTAGATTGCATTTGGTAGTATAGTCATTTTGACAATATTGATCTTCCTACACAGGAATGTGGAATATCCCTCCATTTGTTTATGTCATCTTTGATTTCTTTCATCAGTGTCTTATAATTTTCTGTATACAGTCCTTTTTTCTCCTTAGGTAGGTTTATTCCTAGATATTTAATTATTTTTGTTGCAATGGTGAATGGGATTGATTCCTTAATTTCTCTTTCTGATTTTCATTGTTAGTATTTAGGAATGCAAGTGATTTCCATGTATTGATTTTGTATCCTATGACTTTGTTAAAATCACTAATTAGTTCTGGTAACTTTATGATAGTACCTTTATGATTTTCTATGTACAGTATCATGTCATAAGCAAACAATTAGAGCTTTACTTCTTGTTTTCCCATCTGGATTCCTTTTATTTCTTTTTCTTCTCTGAGTGCTGTAGTTAGGGCTTCCAGAACTATGTTGAATAATAGTGGTGAGAGTGGACACCCTTGTCTTGTTCCTGATCTCAGGGGGGGATGCTTTTAGTTTTTCACCATTGAGAATAATGTTTGCTGTGGGCTTATCCTGTATGGCCTTTACTATGTTGAGATGTAGGTTCCTTATATGCCCAGTTTTTGAAGAGTTTTAATCATAAATGGGTGCTGAATTTTGTCAAAGGCTTTTTCTGCATCTATTGAGATTATCATATGGCTTTTATGTTTCAATTTTTTAATATGGTGTATCACATTAACTGATTTGCATAAATTGAAGAATCCTTGCATCCCTGAAATAAACCCAACTTAATCATGGTGTATGAGCTTTTTGATGTGTTGTTGAATTTTGTTTGCTAAAATTTTGTTGAGTATTTTGCATCTACTTTCATCCATGATACATGTCTGTAGTTTTCTTTTTGTGTGTTGTCTTTGTTTAGTTTTGGTATCAGGGTGATGGTTGCCTCGTAGAATGAATTTGGAAGTGTTCCTTCCTCTGCAATCTATGTTCACAGAAATATTAGTCTGTAATTTTTTTTCCTTGTAATATCTTTGTCGGATTTTGCTGTTAATGTAATTATGGCTTCATAGAATGAGTTAAGAAGTATTCTCTCTGCTTCTTAACACATGGTTCAGTGAAAAAAATCTCAAGAGAAATTTTAAAATATTTTAAACTAAGTGAAAATGAAGTCACAGCATATCAAAATTATGGAATGCAGCCAAAGCTTAGGGAAATTTACAACATTGAAGACATATATTAAAAAAGAAGAAATATATGAAATCAAATAATCTAAACTTATACCTTAAGAACCTAGCAAAAGAAGAGCAAGTAAATTTCAACACAAGCAGAACAAAATCAATAATAAAATTAGAGCAATATCAATGAAATTAAAAATAGGAAATAGAGAAAATAAACGAAAAGCTCTTTCTTTGAAAAGACCAATAGTATCAATGCATTTTGAGCCAGGCTGCCCAAGAGAAAAAGAGTGAGAAACAAATGACAAATTACTAGTACAAAAAATAGAGGAAGGAACATTATAACATATACCATGGATATTAAAATAATAATAATGATATATTATGAACTACTCTATGCCACAAATTTGATACCTTAGATAAATCAATTCTCTGAAAGACACAATGTGCCAAAATTCACAGAACAGGAAATATACATTTGGAATAGATCTATACCTATTAAAGAAAATGAGTCGATAATTATGATACTTCCAAAACAGAAAAGTACCAGGCCCAGATGGGTTTGCTGGTGAATTCTACCAAATATTTAATGAATAAATTATACCAATTCTCTATAAACACATCTTAATACACTGTATTTCAGGAATATTTATGCTTATGACACTAAGCATTGACAGGAAAATTAAAAACAGATAAACTGAAATACATCAAAATTAACAACTCCTGTGTATCAAAGAAAATAACAACAGAGTGAATAGGTAACTTGTGGAATGGGAAAAAATTGTAAATCAAATAACTAGCATGTAGCTAATATCTAGAATAAAAACACTTTCAACTCAAAAACAAACAAACAAAAGCCAAATAACCCAAAGAAAAAATAAGCAAAAGGCTTGAAGAAATGGTTATCCAGAGCAGATATAGAAATGGCCAGTAAGCAAATGATACAATTCTTAACACCACTGGTCATTTTAGAAATGCAAATAAAATCACAATAAGATACCACCATATAGAAGCAGGATCAAGACGGCTGAGTAAGAAGACCCTGAACTTACCTTCTCATTGCTAAACACATTGAAATTAAACCCTATATAGAGCAACTCTCACTGAGAACAACCTGAAGACTAGCAGACTGGCTCTTCTACAATCAAAGCTGTAAAGAAGGAATCACATGGACTTTGCTAGAACGGGAGAGGAAGTGATTTATTCAGAATTCACATACCTAGCACGTGATTCAGAAAAGGGAGACATTACAGTTTTGAACATCTTCTCTATGGAACAAAGGGTTTGAGCCCCATATTATGTATCTCAGCCCTGGGGTCCAGCACTAAAAAGACAGATTCCATTAGTTGGTTCAAAAATCAGTGGGTCTTACCAGGGAACTAAAAGAGACTGAGACTCTACTTTTGAAAAAAGCATGCAACCCTTGCTTCGCCCAGTCCAAGTGCAGAGGCAGTAGATTAAAAACTGTCTAGTGTTTCAACTGGCCTATCAGGACTATCCCAGCATGCCTGCCATCCTGCATCAGGCTCATGCCCCAGTCCTTCTTGCTGTGGTACTACTCTTCACTAAAGAGGGAATCACTTTTGCATCACACGTCCACATATTAGGGAAAAGCAGAATCAGCTCAAAAGTGTGACTCCAATTCAATGAGCTCTGACCTCACCTCTAATGAAGGCAGTGACTACCATTGCTATTACACCCATGTGCACCTGGGAAAGAGAGAGATAGCTCAAAAGTGCTTCTCCAAGTCCATATGTCCCAGCCACGCTCATAGCAAAAACATAAACAGTGATAGCTCTAGGTAGAAGCCCAACTTGCTCTGGGGTCTCCTTCTCTATACCCTTGGATTTCAACCCTGTCTCTTGATAAAGCAGCCATTATCATCGATCCTGGGAAAAGCTCCAGCTCACACTTGGCTCCAGTTCTAGGCCTTCAACTCCAACTCTACTTCCCACCAAGATGGCAACTGTCAGCACATCCAGGGAGAAAGTGAAGCCCCTGATCACTTCAGATCCAACTCTCCCATCAAAGCCATTGAGCACATACAGATTGCATAAGGATGTTCTTATACAAGGATATGACTTCAAGACAAGAAAAAGCAGCTGTTTTGTCTAATATCATAGAGACAGAGCACAAAAAAAGGGAATATGTTCCAAATATAAGAACAAATTAAAGCTCTGGGGGAAAGACCCTAATGAAATAGAGATAAATAATTTACCTGATACACTGCTCAAAGGAATACTAATAAAAATGGTCATTGAACTAAGATAAAGAATAAAAGAACACAGTGAAAACTTCAACAAAGAACTAGATATATAAAGAAAGACCCAATCATATCTCAAGAATGTAATCAATGAAATGTAACACACTAGAAATAATTAACAACAGATTAAGTAATACAGAAGAACACATAGGCAAACATGATTATAAACTAGTGGAAATCATTTAATTGGAACAAAAAAATTAAAGTTTAAAGGAGCTCTGGGTAACATCAAGCACAGTAACATTCACATTATAGGGATCGCAGAAGGATGAGAGGAAAAGAAAGGGTCAGAAAATGTATTTTAAGAAATTATGGCTGAAAACTTTCCTAACCAGCAGAAGGAAACATATATCCAAATATAGGAAACACAGATCAAATGTTGTTGTTGTTATTGTTCAGTCGCTAAGTATTTCCAACTCCATGAACTGCAGCATTCTAGGCAAAGTGATATCTCTGCTTTTTAATATGTTGTGTAGTTTGTCAAAGATTTTTTTCCAATAAATAAGTGTCTTTTAATTTCATGGCTACAGTCACTATCCACAGTGATTGTGGAGCCCAAGGAAATAAAGTCTGTCACTGTTTCCATATTTTGCCCATCTTTCTGTCATGAAGTGATGGGATGGGATGCCATGATCTTTGTTTTTGAATGGTGAGTTTCAAGCCAGATTTTTCACTGTCCTTTGTCACACTCACACACCTGGCTTCCCTGTCCATCACCAGCTCCCAGAGTTTACTCAAACTCATGTCCATTGAGTTGGTGACGCCATCCAACCATCTCATCCTCTGTCATCCTCTTCTCCTGCCTTCAATCTTTCCCAGCATCAGGGTCTTTTCCATTGAGTCAGTTCTGTGCATCAGGTGGCCAAAGTATTGGAGTTTCAGCTTCAGCATCAGTCCTTCCAATGAATATTCAGGACTGATTTCCTTTAGGATTGACTGGTTGGCTATCCTTGATTTGTCTTCAATTTCTGCCATTAGAGTGGTATCATCTGCATATCTCAGGTTGCTGCTATTTCTTCCTTCAGTCCTGATTCTAGCTTGTGATTCACTCAGCTCAGCATTTTGCATGATGTATTATACATATAATTTAAATAAGCAGGGTGACAATATACAGCTTTTCCCAATTTGGATCCTGTCATTATATGCCATGCCATTCTTCATTATAACTATTTCTACTGTTCCACTGGAGAAGGAAATGTCAACCCACTTCAGTATTCTTGCCACAAGAACCTCATAAAGAGTATGAAAAAACCAAAAGATATGACACCAGAAGGTGAGTCTCCTAGGTCAGAAGGTATCTAATTTGCTAGGAGGAAGAGCAGAGGGCAACTACTAATAAATCCAGAAAGAATGATGTGGCTGAGGCAAAATGGAAATGACACTCACTTGAGATCATGTCTGGTGGTGAAAGTAAAGTCTGATGCTGTAAAGAACAATATTGCATAGGAACCTGGAATTTTAAGCCCATGAATCAAGGTAAACGTGATGTGGTCAAGCATGAGATGGCAAGACTGACCATCTACATCTTAAGAATCAGTGAACTAAAATAGATGGGCATGGGTGATTTAATTCAGATGACCATTATATCTATTACTGTGAGCAAGAGTCCCTTAGAAGAAATGGAGTAGCTCTCAGACTCAACAGTTCAGTTCAGTTCAGTCGTTCAATTTTATCTGAATCTTTGGGACCCCATGGATTGCAGCAAGCCAGGCTTCCCTGTCCATCACTAACTCCTAGAGTTTACTCAAACTCATGTACATTGAGTGAGTGATGCCATCCAACCATCTCAGCCTCTGTCATCCCCTTCTCCTCCTGCCTTTAATCTTTCCCAGCATCAGGATCTTTTCAAATGAGTCAGTTCTTTGCATCAGGTGGTCAAAGTATTGGAGTTTCAGCTTCAGCATCAGCCCTTCCAATGAATATTCAGGACTGATTTCCTTTAGGATTGACTGGTTGGATTTCCTTGATGTCCAGAGGACTCTCAAGAGTCTTCTCCAACACCACAGTTCAAAAGTGTCAATTCTTCAGTGCTCAGCTTTCTTTATAGTCCAACTCTCACATACATGACTACTGGAAAAACCACAGCTTTGACTAGACGGACCTTTGTTGGCAAAGTAATGTCTCTGCTTTTTAATATGCTGTCTAGGTTGGTTGTAGCTCCACTGGAATTCCATCACCTCTACTAGCTTTGTTCGTTATAATGCTTCCTGAGGCCCACTTGACTTCACACTCCATGGTGTCTAGTTTAGGTGAGTGATCACACCATTGTGATTATTTGGGTCGTGAAGATCTTTTTTGTGTAGTTCTTCTGTGTATTCTTGCCACCTCTTCTTAATATCTTCTGCTTCTGTTAGGCCCTTACCATTTTGGTCCTTTATTGTACCTATCTTTGCATGAAATGTTCCCTTGATATCTCCAATTTTTTTTTGATGAGATTGCTAGTCTTTCTTATTTTATTGTTTTCCTCTATTTCTTTGCACTGTTCACTTAAGAAAGTTTTCTTATCTCTCCTTGCTGTCCTCTAGAAGTCTTCATTCAGATCGGTATGTCTTTCCTTTGTCTTCTCCTTCTCTTCTTTGGTCAGCTATTTGTAAGGCCTCCTCAGACTACCACTTTGCCTTCTTGCTTTTTTTTTTTCCCTTGATGTTTTTGGTTACCATCTCCTGTACAATGTTAAGAAACTCCACCCATAGTTCTTCAGGCATTCTGTCTACTATATCTAATCCCTTGAATCTATTCATCACCTCTACTATATAATCTTAAGGGATTTGATTTAGATCATACCTGAATGGCCTAGTGATTTTCCCTACTTTTTTCACTTTAAGTCTAAATTTTGCAATAAGGAATTCATGATCTAAGCCATAATCAGCTTCTGGTCTTGTTTTTGCTGACTTTATAGAGCCTCTCCATCTTCAGCTCCAAAGAATATGTGTGTACTAAGTCACTTTAGTTTTGTCAGACTCTGTAAAACGCTATGGACCATAGCCCACCAGGCTCCTCTGTCATGGGATTCTCCAGGCAAGAATACTTGAGTGGGTTGCCATCCCCTCCTCCAGGGGATCTTACAGACCCAGGGATCAAATCCACGTCTCCTTCACTAGCAAGTCAGTTCTTCATTACTAGCACCACCTGAGAAGTATACAGTCAATCTGATTTCAGTATTCATCATCTAGTGATGTCTATTTGTATAGTCGCCATTCCCTAAACAAAATCAAATCCAAGGTCACTCACCTTTTCTTGCTTTTTCAAACCTTTTGTGGACCTGCTTATGAGCCTTATCTGCTCTCCTCAGGAAATCTCATAATATGATCTTTGCATTCCCCTTTGGTGCATGTGTGAAGATATCCAAACAAATATTAGGATGATGAGTCAGTTTTGTCCCATTGGTCTGTCTATAATACACCTGGATTCTGATATCTATTCTGCATTTTCTCTTTTTTCCTAATTTATTTTTTAAACTAATTTAATGTTTATAACAAAATCAACAGGAAGATACAAAGATTTTTTGTAAGCTCCCTACCCCTACCTGTGCACAGGCTACCCCATTTACAGTAATTTCCACCAGAGGAAATATTGGTTACCACTGATGGTTGACACATCATAATCACTCACTGTCCATGTTTTACATTACAGTTTAGTTTTGGTGTTGCACATTCTATGCATTTGGACAAATGCATAATAGCATGTATCCATCATTATAGAATCATACAGAGTAGCACAGTTTTATGGAAGCAGCAACACCTTCCCAAAGAAGTTGAGCTGAAGGCATTTTTAGGCAGCCTCAGTTGAAACAGTCTGATCTCAAGATCAAACCAAAGTGCCAAATTAGTACTTGCATACAGAATAAGGACTTAACAAGAATGAAAACAATATTAAAATAAAATAAAGCTTGGAGAGCTTAAAATGAAAAAAGGGTGTGAGCTTATATCAAGGAGGAAGACTTCAAATTTCAGTCAGTGAGAAAAGCAGTGAATGATGATGGGCTAACTCTTGTTTTCTTATCAGTTCCAGAGCTGTTGGCAGTCTTCTATGGTTTGTGTGTGTGTGTTTGTGAGATGCTCAGGTGTGTCTGATTCTTTGGGACCCCATGGGCTACAGCCTGCCAGGTTCCTCTATCCATAGAATTATCCAGGCAAGAATACTGGAGTGGGTTGCCATTCCCTTCTCCAGGAGATCTTCCCAAATCTTTGACATTTGGAAAATGTTTGTTCACTTAGTTACATAAATATATAAATATTGATACATTTCATTTTATAGTATCCAAAAATCATAATACTTAACTTCAACATGCTTGTCTTAAAAACTATTTTAAGTATAGGGAGACTGCCAAACTCATGGCTATGGGTACAAGTTTTAAAAAATATTAAATTTTACTTAAAAGAAAATTGCAAAATTTAACATTGGCAACAAATAATGTAATTTTTTCATTGAAGCAATTGTCTCACTTCCTTTACTTTTGAGAAAATATATGCCAAATACTCAAGTCTAAATAACGGAACTCTGTGTATCATTCATTATTTCATTTAAAAATATGTTTATCTTAAAAAAAAAAGACTATCATATTGTACCTAAAATAAAAGGAGAACTCCTTTTCCTGGAGACCCCCATCATACTTTGTTATACAGCAAAAGTATTTTGTGTTTACAGTAAAATTACTAAATAGTTGTTATTTAAGGATTAAAATTTAATAATGTTAATAAACTTCACTATTTCATTAAGAATGTTTTTAAGTAAAATCAGCTATTTCTACCTGCAAATATGTGGCAATGGATAATCCAAAAAATGTTAGTGACTTGGTGCCACTGCTTTGACTTTTGTTAAGGAGTCAGCACTTTCAACCCGCCATTACTTTTGCACCATCTGTCCACTCTGTAAAAAAGGCAGATTAAGCTTAGAATTTTTATAGAATTAATTTTAATGTCACAGATTCCATGAAGGTGCTTAAACATTCCAAGCTTCTTTAAATCATTATTTGAGAAGCACATTTGGGAGTTTAGAAAATGGGACAATTTATGTGAGTTAGCATAGTTGGAGAAGGCTCTATAGAGGAAGTATGATTTAACCTGGAACCATAAATTGAGATTTGGACATGGACCAAGATGTTCAGGATGTTCAGATGTATGGGAGAAAAAAAAAAGGTCTAGTTTATGGCTGTAGAGTAGAAAAATTATGGCTATAACTACCTACATATAATATAGGATATGCATATAGAATCAGGTGGCCTGATAAGGACTCCTAAGAAGATAAACAAATGAGAATTTTTGAAGGTAAAGTGAAGTATTTACAACTAGGGGAAATAAAATTCTCAGTAAAATTAGGACTCTTCATTGTTTATAAAAACTATTAATCTATTAATTAGTATTTTTCAAAGATCTTATAAATTAAGTGGAAACACAAACATGATTTTGTTACTAACAAATGGTATGTATATTTATAGGTAGACAGCAAACCAACCATGCATAGAAACATCATTTTAGCAGTTTCCATTATTGAATTTTTTCTTCTGTAATTCTATCATTCATTCAATCTTCTACAAATCACATTTGAAAGAAAACAAGGAAGAGCTTTGATACTTTTCATGGTTTTGTTTGCCTATAAAGTTTTCAAGGCAAGCAATATTTACAAGCAAGCTGCTTGGAAAATACAGTTGCTTTATTGTATTATGACTGTTAGTCAAATAATTTAAACTCATTCCTTCCTACCAACAAATGAATTGACATTTTGATGGAACTGAATGAATTAGATGGTTTTGATTCCTTTTTGATTATCCTTAGTCCCCTTCCCTTTCCCAGTCCACAATTAAACATAGCTAAAATTTTTATAGCAGGAAAAAAAAAAAAAACACCTCACGAATTTAAGGTTTTATTTAATACTTTAATTTTTCTTTACTGGTTTGTTTTAAACTCCCAGTGAGTTTGAGTGTTTAAAAAGAAATCTGTTTTTATTAAAAAGAAGGGAAAAAAAGCCTTTTAAAATACCTTTGTAAAATGTGCATGTATGTATGTGTGGTAATAATTTGTGCAAATCTTCTCCAAATTTTTTCAGATATATAATATTTTAATAACACATAATTTATTATGTGTCAGAAACAAATGTAAAAGAGCTTAATTAGTAAGCTTTTTTGAACAAGAATAATGTAATTAATTTGTTTTAGGGCCTCAGAAAGATCTGGGATCTTTTAATGCTCGATGTAATTCATCACTACAAAAACAAATAATGCAATAAAATCTTATCCAGAGGTACTGAGTTAACTACTTTAAGTGAAAATCCATTTATTTTAAAATAAAAATGATTTTTTATTTTTACAAAAGTAGTAATTTTTCACTATATAAATCTTGGGTCATTTTCACTGAGTATTTTGAAACTGATTTGGAAAGAAGGTATGCTTTTCTGTAATTATGTAGATTTGAAAGTGCCTATCCATTGTAATGGAGGCAGCATTCACATATTCCCATCAATGTTAATTAAAACCTCACTTTACTATGATCCAACTAAGTACAATATGCTGCTGCTGCTGCTGTAACTGCTGCTGCTAAGTCGCTTCAGTCGTGTCCAACTCTGTGCGACCCCATAGATGGCAGCCCATCAGTCTCCCCCATCCCTGGGATTCTCCAGGCAGCAAAGTACAATATGCTACTAACCTAAAAGGTGGCTGGATTTAACAAGTAAAATGGAGGATATTAAGCTAAATTATTATTATTTTTTTTTGGTATACTAATGCTTGTGCTCAGTCACTATGTTGTGTCTGATTCTATGTGACCCCATGGACTGTAGACCACCAGGCTCCTTCATCCATGGGATTTTCCAGGCATGTATACTGGAGTGGGTTGCCATTTCATCCTCCAGAGAATATTCCTGAACCAGGCATTGAATCTCGTCTCCTGCATCTTCTGCATTGGCAGATGGATTCTTTACCACTGAGCCATTCAAATATTGTCCTATATCTTAACTTTCAATTGTATGGTCTGAACTTTAATGTTTTTCTCTGCTTTTCAGATAATTAAAATTTGCTTATTAAGAAATTAACAAAATGTAAAACAAATACAGAAAACCATGTTCTATACCTTGGAACACATCTAGATTACTCTCCCATACTTACTAGTGTACCCAGATCCAATAGAGAGGTAGATCCTCTCCCAGTCAGAAATCAGAGGGTTTTGTAGTCAGACAGACCTGTCTGCCACCAATTCTCAGCTTTCAATTCTTTGTATGTAACATTGGGTATTATACATAAAATGATTGTTGTAAAGATTAAATGAAATAAAATGTGTAGAGTGTCACACATGCATTTATTTGGCTCTTTCATCAGACAATTAAAAGATTTAATTATATTTACCAAACTCTTTTTGGGCAAAATCTTGGAACTAGTACATTTCAAAGTTTATTTTTATTATGAAATCATTCAAATATATGCAAAAGTAGACATAATAGTAAGAAAATCCCATGTACTTAATACTCAGCTTCAATATTTATGAACATGTTGCCATTTTCATCATTTCTTACTTTTGTTCCTGGAGACTTCGAAAGTGTATCCCAGACATGATATATCTTACACACATAATTCAATATATATTAGAAATATATTTTGCAATAAAAACACTCTCTTTTTCAAAAATTAACTGAAAATTGAAATTACCTCCCCCATTACTTGACCCTATCTGTTAATTGGTGTACTTTGTAAATTAAATGTCAAAAAAAATTAGTATTGAGATACCTAGATTATAGTACTCCAGAATTGACTGCAGATAAGATAAACACAGAGAAAAGTCTTCACCCAAAATAAAAAAGGAGACTTCACTGCCAAGCAATTAAAAGCAGCTTTACATAAACAAACAAACAAAAAAAAAAAATTAGGAAACGGGAAATGTTATTTGCCATTACAATTGCATTTTTGCACCAATGGGATGAGATTAGGTACTTGAAACTAACTGAAGGCTGCTATTGGATATATTTTATGTTTGAAAGCCTGCAGTTATTAAAGTGACTTGAAATCCAGATAGTAATAAATGAACCAAGCTCCACTATAAAGAATTATATAGGATTTTTCTTTTAACAATCTAATTATTTGATTTTCTGTATCTGTGTAAACATTAAAGTTAAATGCACCATCACTGACACATAATATTTAAAGCAAGTATGTTCATAACAGTAAAGTAAAAGTGAAAAGTAGAATATACACATGTATAAGACTTCTATTTCTATGTGCATTGACAACTGGCAAATTTTAGCCAATATCAACTCCCTGAAAATTTATAAATTCCAGTAGGGATAGAATGGAAAATAGAAGAGATGGAGATTCGAAAGACCTGGAGTATATTCTCAAGTTCTACCTCTAACCAGCTATATGGCATGAATAAGGATGATGTGAGATGAATGCCCTCCACTGTAAAGGTGTTGTATAAAACACACTGATTTTTAGTGCTATATACACCTATTTTTTCATATGAAAAAAATCTCATGGTTTTAATGAAACAGAAAATCTGCTAGGTGAATTGGAGGTTGCTGTGGTAACTGTTTCCCACCTAGCAGTGGAATATATAGATGAAAATATGTATGCAAGTTGAAGGTTATTAATGCCTGAGGGCAGCAGAAAAACCCACTGTCTATTTCAGGATCTATTTTCAGGATTTTTGCAGGTTTACTCAAATGAGTTTGCACTCAAACACTTCCTCTTTCCTCCCTTCTTTCATCTAACCCTGTGTGGGTTCCTGCACCCTTCTGACCTCCAGAGGTAAGGTGATAATGGAGAAGGGCAGGGGGAGAAAAAGATTGGTAAATTTTCTGAATTGGTCTAATTGAAAAACAAAGCTAGCTACATTTTATCCTTCCTGGTAAACATTTGTTGAACAGAGTAGAGATAGAGATTTCTTTTCCTTTTAAAATCAATGACTGCTTTGTGGTTTAATGAGAAATTTATTAGTCTTTTAATTCAATAGGTTTTCATCACTAACATGAGCCAAACCATTCCAATCTGTTCAAATACTTTTTTTTTTCTTTCTCTCTCTTTCTTTTTTTAAATATAAATTTATTTATTTTAATTGGAGGTTAATTACTTTTCTGGGATATATGTTCTGCACATGCAGGTATTATTGAACTGAAAACTGGTCCAATGGCAATGGATATCTTCTCTACAACTAGCTTCCAGTTTCAAATTCAATATCTCACTAATTACAATTAGTGTTTTATTTATATTTAAACATGCAAGTTTCTTAATTTATACTCTTAATTTTACAAATGGAGCCTTTATTGAACCTTTTTTCTTACTTGCCTCTCTACGCTACTTTAAAATTCTCTTCTGAAGTTTTCTCCCCTTCTCTACCACAGTGCTTGGGCTTTGCAAAGTTTTTCATGAATGCAGTCAAAGAGAAGTCTTTAATAGCTAATCTGCATTTTTGTTTTAGCACAATATCATCTGACAGTTTGCATAAGGTGTACTTTTTGCTGGGTGGAGCAAAGAGTAATAAATTAGTTTTGAACTTTTATGATCTTGTATATCAGTCTACAACAGACCCTTATTCAAATCAATTATGAAAGTGAAAATGAATTAATACCTGTTGTACTATATAACCTTTTACATAACTATAGCCTGAGGAAGTGCACACTTTAAGAGCTACTACCTTATTTCATTGTTGTAATTCTTAACAGAAGACCCTTTCTATTATAGAAAAAAAAAGCAAAAGTAAAAAATACATAAATAAACAACTGATTTGTTTATAGATTTATTTATGGAATGTATTTTAATAAAATATCTCTATTTTTTTTTGACATGATTGGGAGATGCAGTGGAAAGGAGGCTCAAATAAGAAAACTATCAAAAGTAATTTGATATTAAAGGACATATTAAGTAGTAGAGATGCTGCTTTTCAAGAGACATCATATTATATTATATTGTATTTTTATAGATTTATTATCAATGATATGTCATTTGTCTGAAAATTTAAAAAAATAGATGCAATAATTTTCATGGGCCACAAGACTGTAAGTAGGTGAGCCCAGAACCAATATAGTTATTTTCCAGAGAAAGAGACTGGTATTTAGTGACTCCCCCACAATAATTACCCAGCCCTATTGTGAACTGTTCTATATTTTAGTAGCTAAATGAAAAAGAAAACCCAGATCTTCAGACTCCTGTGTTTCCTCTCTGTCTCTAAGAATGTTTGCACAATAAAGTCAGAGACATCTCTTTTAATGCCAGAAACCACTAGATTCAGTGCAGCAAAAGTAAGGAGGCTCTTCATTTCAAACTGTTCAAAAATTTCAAAGGTGTGAGAATTGAAGAGCCCCCTCAAGATGCTTAGACTTAAAATAATACAGCGACAGTCTAAGATGGACTTCAGAACCAACATCACGGTAAGGATAAAGAAGTTAGGAAACAAATTCCACACCCTAACCAGCTGTGAGACTAGGCAATCCCCTTCCTTTTGCTGGTTTTAGTTTTCTTATCTTAAATAGGGGAAAGTTACACTAGAATTAGTAATTTTTTGTGGAAGGGATAGCAGTTTAGTCTCAAAAAAAAAAAATTTTAAACTGTATATAAAATTCAGGACCCTCCTCATCAGAAAATGGGAAACAGTCATAGAGCCACCCTCACTCACACCCATATTTATACATCATTTGTTTACACCTAAAGCTCTTATATAGACTCCAGTTTAAGAATGGTGTGGTGAATATTCGTTCAGTTCTAACAATTTGATTTTGTTTCTCTAATTCAGTTAAGTACAATTTATTTCTGTACACTGCATACCAGTGAAGATGACTACCCAGTCAAAATATTTAAAACCTAGGGCAGGCAAGGGTTTTTCCCAGGATTATTATTCCCTTTGATGGTCTCATATTGTTATGTCCAGACTAAGAATCCATAATGACAAAACCTGAGAAAAAAATCTATTAGTTTTAGAAAATGGCAATATCAAAGTTGAAACAATTGTTTAAATTTACTCACTCAATTCTTAAATAATTATATATAAATTTAATGAAGCTAAAATCACAAGTATTTTTCTTAATAAAACTCAAAATTATAAAATTAACAAAATTCTTTAGACTTTCATCAAAATTATATTTAGCATAAATTAGGTATATTTAATTTTGTTGTTGTTGCTGATATTATCTGGGAGAGGGCTTTCACATCTGAGAGTATATAAGGCTTAAGAAGGTCTTGTATGACAAAACCAATACAGTATTGTAAAGTAAAATAAAGTGAAAAAAAAAAAACAAAAAAAACAAACCTGTTATCTTACTCCTAGTCTCTGGTTTTCTGCAAGGAAGTAGTGTTTTTGTATCAGGGCCGTAAGATTCACATATACTACGACCCTATCTTGAAAATACTTTTTGTTAATAAGAAATGAGAAAGCAGCTTCAGGCACAAGGAAACAATAAATCTTAGTCTCTTGATCCTGAAATTGCGGGTATGGGAGTTGGTATTGGAATGCCACCTAAAGTGCAACCAGAGAGGAGAGAAAACAGGAAATTGTACTGCTGTTAGAATTTCAATGTTGACTCAAATAGTTTCTGCTTTCTGTAGGTCTTTGGGTGTGTAGTTTTTTGTTTGTTTTAAACTCTTTACTATACAATCATTTCAATATAAAAAAGCTGAGAGAATCATATAATCAACTCCACTTCTAAAATTTATTCATATTTTGCATATTTGTTTCATCTGTTTTTGTGAATTATTTTAATTTTAGATATGATGGTTTACTCATAACTTTATCCATATGCATCTCTGAAAAATGAGGGCATTTTTCTAAATCACCAAACTATCATTATTACACTTATTAATATTTAGATATAATTTCATTTCTAGGTCATATTTGAAATCTTCTATCGTCCAGAAAATGTCTTTTAGGGCTTACTCAAATCAAAATACAATCAAACATCACACATAATTTTTTCTAATCTAACAGACTCCCATTTTCTTTTCTTTACAAGCTTGAACTGTTAAAAGAGGTAGAGACTTTGATTATACAGAATGTTTGATCTTAATTTAGTTATTTCCTTTCTGGTGGTATTTAATTCATTCCTCACATCCCTGTATTTCCTATAAACTGAAAGTTAGGTTTAAAGGCTGGGTGAGATTTTTGGCAACTCTGTTGCATAGATGCTGCTGCATATCTCTTATTGCATTTTATCAAAAGGGATATACTGTCTGGTCGATACACTATTAGTAATGGTGAATGTTTGTTGGTTAGAGTGGTAACAACTTGGTCCCGTAAAATTTTATTTTCTTTCTTACGACTAGCAAGTAGAATACTTTTGATTATGCAAGCTTTAAAGGATGAAAGCCAGAATAAATATAAGTGTAATAGAAGTACCCCAGAATGTGATTTAAGAATTAACCCTTTTAATTCTTTTCAAAGAATCTTTTTTCATTTTTGATGCTTAAGGCTGTCCTTTCTTCTTTCCTATTATCACCAGCTTTCTCTATAAAATTTTGGGAAGTTGCTGGTGGTATATTATTCTAGAAATGAACTTATGAGAAAATTAAAATGTTTGCTCTTAATTACAATAAAAAATGACAGGAAATTACTTTAAAATTCACTTTGTCAAGCAGTTGTTTTAATAGAAAACAGTGTGTTTCATGACCATAATGTAAGACAGGAAAATATTTTAGAAAATTTCTTGTTTTTATTGTTTATCACTTTTCATTTTGCAGTATACTGTACTATTAAACACTATGAATGCTTATACATTTTATCAAGCTCAGTTGTAACAAAGCACTTGTATAACTACAATAATATCCTTCTCATATTTATACAATGCTTGTGCTGATTTCACTGACTTAGGTGTTGCTAATACTGCAGAACTATTAATATATAGCTTAGGTCTGTTTTCAGTAAATTGAGTTGCCTTACCAATTGATTAATCACAACTAGTTGTTATTTTTAATGGAAAATAATTTAAGTTTTATAACTAACATCTGTGGAAAATCTCAAAAATTGCTTCTGAGGAATTCTTTTTGATGATTTTTTTTTTTTTTTTTGTAAACACACCTACTTGACTGAAGAATTTAAGCACAGAAACAAAAGAATCTGAGATTGCTCTAAGGAGTGAGGTCAGGTGAAGGTTAATCAAAGGAAATGACAGTGAAAATACATTCTTAGCTTTTGGTAAATTTTTAATCATTACAAACATGTTCAAGTGCATGACTCTGGGCATGCATGCACACACAAACAGCATTGAAACATACATACCACAGATACAGTTTTACAAAATTAGATGACTCTTTTATTCTTATGATTTGGCTTTATGCCTATATTTCTGCTTCAAATTAGAATTTTGAAATTTAAAAATTGGATAGCCTAAATTAGGTAGAAGGTATAGAAGAATTCAAATTACTCTTTTTTGGCTTGGAATGAAAATGAATTTTGGGAGAACATTGAAACAAAAGATCTTACATATTTAGAATTTGTAGAAGATATTAAAGGGAAAATATACAGAACTTTTAGAATAACATATTATGGTCCAGAAAAAATCTAGGAATAGGCAATGAATGTTTTCTACACACCCTTAGCAGGAAAGTAAATATTTGAGCAAATTTTTTTTAAAAAATTTAACTTGTTATACATACAAATGGTTTATTCACAAAAAAGGAATTATTTTTTTAATTAAGAAATCCAAGTAGATTGTTAGATACATTCTCAAATAATATTTAGTGATTACAAATGTCTGGTTAAATATTAATTCAATCCCATTTTATTGTTTTTGATTCTACTTTATCTAGATAAAATATAAAGTAAAAATAAAATGTATAAACCAAAAAAAAAAGGGTGTTTAATACTGAAGATATTCTTTCTTTGAAAGACATCTGTTAGCTGTAACAATCACTTGGTAGTACTTTGATTTAACAGGATGTATTCAACTTTTAGTAACTATATCACTGCCTGAGACAACTGCCTGAAAGTAAGGAGGCTTCTTTTTTTTTTTTTCTTTTCATTTGAACTATATACAATTAATGTTAAAAGGCATACCTCAGAGATACTGCAGATGGGGTTCCAGACCACCCCAATAGAAGGAATATTGCAATAAAGTGAGTCACACATTTTTCCCGTGCATATAAAGATTATGTTTGCACTATAGTGTAGTCTAGTAAATAGTAAATGTTCTTTCCTTAATTAAAAAATACTGCTAAAAGATGTTAATCACCATCTGAGTTGTCAATGAGTCATATAGTGTTTGTGCAATAATAACATAAAAGATCACTGATCACAGATTACCATAACAAACATCACAGTAAGGAAAAAGCTTGAAATATTGTGAGAATTACCAAAATGCGACACAGATGTGAAGTGAGCAAGTGTTGTTGGAAAATGTACCAACAGACTTACTTGACACAGGGTAGCCACAAACTCTTAATTTATTTAAAATAAAACAAAGTATCTATCAAGTATAATACAGCAAAGTATAATAAAATAAGGTTTATCTGTATTTAAAAATTTTGTGGTTGTGTGACAAAGACTTTCTGTTCCAATTTTCCCCAGGAAAGAAAGAAGAGACTAAATTTCCACTTCATTGATAATTACTGACAGAAAAGAAAAAAACAAATCTCTTTTCCCACTCTCTAAAAGTGTTAGATCACCAACAGCTATTAGATTTCTAAGATCTTCTGAAGATGTTTTTCCTTGTATTAACATGGATAACTGTAGTGCAATCTATCCAAAGACACATTGGCAGACCTTTGCAAAGTTAATCTGAATGGATTACAAGGAACAGAAAGCATTTCATGTGAAACAAAACTGATGAATTTTATATCTTGGTGGACCTGCAAAAGTATGAAAATGAAAAAAAGAAAAGGGGTGTTTCTACTGTAATCTTGGTGGGTCTGTTCTTCTGAAAAAGTCTGTTTCTCTCTTCAGTTTTTCCCCTTGTGTTAGAAAATAAAGCTAGTGAGATGTACAACATACTAGTAATTAGTGTACTTTAGTATCTATACAATCTGTATTTTCCATGTAAAATCCTTTGGTATGTCACCTGGAGGATGCTACTAAAAGTAAGGTGTTAGGACAAAATGGGGCTTAAAAAAATAGGACATCAGAAGAATTAAGTATTTATTAACTTAATTAAACTTTTAATTTAGTAATAAAAATTTCAAAAAAAAAAAAATCCAGGAAAAATGTTAGTCCAGCTGTTAGTCCAGCTTCTAACATTGTTCTTTAACTCATTTTTCTTTTATTTTGCAGTGAGAAAGTAAATACTCTTTTACACTTAAACAAAGAGAAAAGGCATTATTTAGAATATTTTAGAACTGCAGGGATTACAGAAGAGAAGGTTGGTCATAAAAAGAGGTTAAGAAAATAATTTGAGAGTACCTTATGCTTATTTTTCAAAAGTGCTTATAATTTAGTCTTGTTCAATAAATTATGGATGACTCAAAGTGAAACTAAATATCAGAGAGGCAGGTCTTATTTGATGGCCAATAATTTAATGTAGTATGAGGAGTGCTTTCACTATTTATGGATGTTTAATTATCTAACTCTCAAATGCAAATGAGTAGTATACCTAAAGATAATGAACATGTCTCATAATTTCTGAGTATGTTTCTTTATCTAAGAAATAGAGCAAACACTATTTACTTCATGAGGCTATTGTGTTAGAATGGAAAGAAAGAATTTTAAGCCTTATCTGATTGGAAGCCTTTGTACATGTGCCCATGAAAGTGATAAGTCAAAGTAATTGTTTAGAGAAACTGGGTAGAAAATTTCTTTCACTTTTAGATAATTTTAAAGGGAATGCTACTTGTAACTTGAGCCAGCTTTATCTATATTTCTCTTTTTATGCATTTTCTATCAGAAATACATTTTGATTCCCTTATAAAATCTTTTAAAGCTGAAAAATATATTTTTATTTGTTTTTTTAAATTTTAACTTTTTGAATTATGAAAGTATGATAATACATTTTCAGGAGACTTGGTAAATATGGAACAAGGTTACATATAGTTCTACTATAAATTACAATTTTTTGAATAGATAAATTAAGATTTTTAATTGGAGAAGTGTCAATATCAAACTCTCAAAAATTAATAGGATGAATATACAGAGAAGTAGAAGGATATAGTAGACCTGAAAAGCACTGTGAACTAATTCAACATAATTAAGATTTATAGAACTTTCACACCACAATAGGACATAAATTCTATTCAAGTTCTCATAGACTGTAAACTAGGAGACAATGGAACATATCCAGGGACATAAAACAAGGTGTAAAAGTTTCATGGTCTAAAGATATTGAAATCATAGTCTGTTCTCTTATCACTGTGGAATTATGTTAAAATCAATATCAAAAGATACTTGAAAATAACCCACATATTTTCAAGTGCAGTGTGACATTTACCAAGAGACATTTTCCAACTTAGCCATCGAAAGCCTCAATAAAGTTAGACTGAAGAAAACAAAGAGGGTGACTGCAGAGAAGAAAACATTTAAATGAGAAATTAGTATCAAAATGAGAAATTAATATGAAAAATATTTTAAACAAAATCCCATGTATTTGGAAACTAAATGTCCACTTTCAAATGATGAGTGTATCTAAGAAGCCATAACAGGAACATTAGAAAATGTTTTTAATAGAAGAAAAATGAAAAGAGAATTTACCAGAATGTGTTGCATGCAGCTGAAGCTGCTCAATGCAATTAAGTACAATGTGGAGTCTTGAATAAAGTATGAAAACAAATAATGGATACTAGCATAAAATTTTGTAAACTTTGAACAAAATCTGTTCTTTAGTTAATAATATTTTTGCACACATGCAAGATAAGTCTCTTCAGTCCTGTCCAACTCTTTGCAACCCTATGGACCTTACCCAGCCAGGCTCCTCTGTCCATGGGATTCTCCAGGCAAGAATACTGAAGTGAGTTGCCATGCCTTCTTCCAGGAGATCTTCCAGACCTAGGGGACCTAACTTGCATCTCCTGCATCTCCTGTACTGGCAGGTGGGTTCTTGACCACCTGCACCACCTGGGAAGTGCACTAATACTGTATCACTTCTTAATTTCTTGTTTGTTTACTTTCTTAAAAACATAGTATTTATATATATTAGAAGAATTGGATCAGAAGTTTCAAGCCTCATTCAAAAATTTTTTTAATCACAAAGATAATAAATTTTCTAGATTTTAGCAGTAATACTATATGCCATAAAACATGGTATTATATCAAAGTTTTGTGTGAATATAAATTAGAAATCTATCATTTTGTTCATACTAAGTCAAATAAATGGAATCAAACGTCATGAACATTTTTAGCTAGGTAAAAGTTCATAAATTTTCCAAAATATATACATTATATATAATATATATATATACACACACACAATAACTTTTCTACTAGGCTTGAGAAAAAAAAAACAACAAAAAAAGAGATGGAGATCATATTCAGTGCTCCTGTTTCATTTAGTTTATGTTTTCCAATTAAACTTCTTAATTAAAACTGTGAAATTCCCTTTTTTCTGGTAGGGCTTAATAGAGTTCATCAAAGCCTGAAAAAGATGTATATATATATATATTTTTTTCTTCTTTGTAAAGTGAAAGTAATAAATTCTATCTCATAAAACTGTTGTGAGGATCAAGTACCATAATATATGAGTATGCTTTACAGATGAAATGATGTTATTCTAATGTTCATGGGTTTCACTTCCTATTTATGCTGGCTTTTGTACCCAGGGAGTTTATCAGCAAAGCTTGCTCTTCAAAAGAAATTTCTTGATTGTGCCTGAGTTTGCACCGAGACAGTCACACTCACTTGATTTTTCTTGTAATAAAATTAGATATTTGCCTTTGGTTCACTAAGATGATAGTTTCAATTCATGTTATTCAAGAGAAGTGATGCTAATTGGCCCTTGTGGAAATAAGAGTTGTCTTACTAATAGTTTTACTAATAGTCTTACTAATGTCATGATTTAGTCACAGAGTGAACTGGCCACAGACTAATGACAGAACGACTGACTTCTTATTACGATTTTCCCACACTCTCTGCTTTTTCACTTTAGATTTTACTATATTGACAAACAAAAATATATTTATGCTTGTAAATATTCTTCAGATTTTAAGAAGACTGAAAGTGAACTTTATTGTACAGAAAGTGGTTTTCAAACTTGTTTGAAAAATAATAAAAATGTTTAGTTTTAGAGACTTGACAGTATTTTAATATATGCACCTCCCAAGTCATACCCAGCTGGAAGGAGGAACCCCTGGTGAATTTTCATATCTTCTGGAGAGCTAATGACAGTATTTGTTGGTGTGGAGATTCTTTTGGGAACTCTGCAAGACAAAACTCTTCTTGAGCTGGTGAAATTTGAGGAAAAACTTCAAACAGTAAGACTGTTGTCAAAAGAAACAGATGGGGCAGTAACTTAGGTCATTTCTTACACTATCAAAAATTAATCTTGAGTGAAATGTCTACCTAACTATGGGCTAATTTCTTTCAAGAACTCTGAACTGGAAAATGAGCTCACCAACTTCCTGCTTCAAATTTCTCTTTGTAGATTTGATCAAGCGAAAGGATGGGTATTATCTGCAATGTAGATCTGGAAAAAGAACATTAACAATAATGGCATTGCTTCATTTAGAAATATTAGTGTATAGATAGAAGATGCCTTCACTTACAGCCCATCTGTCCTCAGTGGGGTCATCAGAAGGTCAGATGTTGTGCCACTTTAGTCCATTTAGCAAAAACTAAAGCCTTTGCTCCAAACTCTACAACTTCTTTTATTTTCTTGGAGATTTGTTTCCCTGTGGCAACAATTCAAAGTGCTAATTCCATGAGTTGAAGACTTTTAAAATGGAAAATAAAGATCCCTCTTGACTTCCAATGATGGATTAATTTGATACTAGAGGTAGGTAGGTGAGGGACCAGAAAAGCTGCCAATTTTTCCCAAAGAAGAAAGGAACAATGGGATACCTAGGTTGTATACTGATTGTAATTAATATATGTTTTAAGGAGCTTGAGAGAAAGAGTAAGAGAGAACAAACATGTGCATATGTAATAAGGGAGATCTTCCAGTTTATAATTTATTTTACTAATATTAAATAATATAATTTTTATGTTTATCATCATGCTGTCCTTTGACTCATATTACAGACACAGGAAACATTTATGTTTTTCATTTTTGCTTTCTGAACTTCTGCAGAGATATGTTATGTCTGGGAAAAAGTTTATCCCTACACACTAATGGTACATAATATCTCAGTGATGCAAAACAACTAAGGCATGTATGTGACTCGGAGTTTTCATTGTTAAAAACTCCTCCTTGACCTGTAGGTTGAAATGAATGGGTTCGGCACTAATGAAGGATGTAGTCTAGTCAAATGCTTGATCAACAGGCAATTTTGCATGACTGTGATGTTATGGAAGAAGAGTGACTGATTTTTTTGTTTGTTTGTTTGTTTTTTGTTGGCTATCAATGATGCCATAGGTAAATGGTGTCCCAAGACTGAATAGGGTGCTTTAAGAGACAAAAGGGACCTTAAAGTCCATATAGTCCAAATCACTTATTTTAGAGATAGAAAACTGAGATCAAGTAAAAGTAGATATCTCCTTATAGACATAGAGGTAACTGGTTTATAATTTTTCCAAACCTATGTTCCTTTCACTATATTCTGCAGATGTATATACATCAACTCCATGTGTTATCTTTAGTCACTTACCATCCTTATCCCTTATTGATCAGTTTGGTTCTTTGTTGTGTAGATAAATACTATGGAATTTTAAAAAAAAAATTGTAGTTCAAAATAATATTTATTTGCTTCATGTGAAGAAATTCTCTGTTCTATAGAGTCAGAGAATGGTAGAACTGGAAACAACATGGCTCTACAAGTATAGGAATCTGGTTTTCAGCATCCTTAATGAGAAATTACTGGGCTTATACCTGGGTATCTTCAAAATAAGGAGCTCATTTATTTTATTTTATTTATTTATTTATTTATTTATTTATTTATTTATTTATTTATTTTGCTGTGTTTCTCTTTATTTATTTATTTTTAATTTTTTACTTTACAATTCTGTATTGGTTTTGGCATAGATTGACATGAATCCACCACAAAGGCAGCCTAATTTGTTATCTGATAAAATTGTTAAAAATCTTTCTTAATACAGAATTGTAAAGTAAAAATTAAAAATAAATTAATTAATTAAAAAAAATAATAAAAATAAAAAAAAGATTTTAAAAAATCTTTCTTAATATGAAACTAGTTGCCTCTTTTAATTCACATCTATATTTTCTTAATTTTTCCCCCATATGAGACCATACAAAATAGATTTAATTCTTTTTTAAGTTAGTTTATTTATTTAATTGGAGGCTAATTACTTAAAAATATTGTGGTGGATTTTGTCATAAATCAACATGAATCAGCTATGGGTGGACATGTGTCCCACCATCATGAACACCTGTTCTACCTCCCTCCACCCCCCCGACTCCAGCCCTTTGAGTTGTCCCAGAGTACAAGCTTGGATGCTTTCCTTCATGCATCAAATTTGCACTGGAAATCTATTTTACTCTTGGTAATATACATACTTCAATGCTACTCCCTCATATCATCCCACCCTCGCCTTCTCCCACATAGTACAAAAGTCTGTTCTTTACATCTGTGTCTCTTTTGCTGCCTTGCATATAGGAGTGTTGTTAACATCTATCTAAATTCTATGTATATGCATTAATATACTGTATTGGTGTTTCTCTTTCTAGCTTACTTCACTTTGTATAATAGGCTACGGTTTAATCCACCTCATTAGAACTGACTCAAATGTGATTTTTTTTTTTTTTAGGCTGAGTTATATTCCATTGTGTATATGTACCACAGCTTTCTTATCCATTCGTCTGCCAATGGACATCTAGGTTGCTTTCATGTCCTGGCTATTGTAAACAGTGTTGCAGTGAAAATTGGGGTACATGTGTCTCTTTTAACTCTGGTTTCCTCAGTGTGTATGCCCAGCAGTGGAAATACTGGGTCATATGACAGTCCTATTTCCAGTTTTTTAAGCAGTCTCTACACCATTCTCCATAGTGACTGTACCAGTTTGAATTCCCACCAAGAGTGTAAGAGGATTCTCTGTTCTTCACATCCTTTCCAATATTTATTGCTGGTAGACTTTTTGATGGTGGCCACTCTGACTGGTGAGCTTCCCTTGTAGCTCAATCGGTAAAGAATTTTCCTGCAATGCAGGAGACCTGGGTTTGATTCCTGAGTCAGGAAGTTCCCCTGGAGAAGGAAATGGCAATCCACTCCAATATCCTTGCCTGGAAAACCCATGGATAGAGGAGCCTGGAGGGCTACAGTCCACGGAGTTGCAAAAGTCAGACATGACTTAGTGACTAAACCACCACTCTGACCAGCATGAGATGGTATGTCATTGTGGTCTTGATTTGCATTTCTCTGATAATGAGTGATGTTGAGTAACTTTTCATGTGTTTTTTAGCCATCTGTATGTCTTCTTTGGAGAAATGTCTGTTTAGTTCTTTGGCCCATTTTTTCATTGGGTCATTGGGTGATGGTGGGCTCATAGAATGAGTTTAGTGGTTTCCATTTCTCTTCAATTCTGGAAGAGGTTTAGTATAATAGGTGTTAGCTGTTCTCTAAATTTTTAGTAGAATTCACCTGTGAAGCCATTTATTTTTTAAAAGGCAGTGTAATTTGTTATCTGATAACATTGTCAAAAATCTTTCTTAATATGAAACAAGTTGATTCTTCTAATTCATATCTATAGTTTCTTCATTTTTCTCCCATATGAGACCATACAGATCAAATTTAATTCTTATTTTATGTGCTGGCGTTTCAACACTTAAGAAAATACAGTCATGCTCTCTTGCCTTCTGCCGGGGTCCAGCCCTAGTGGATCCAGGGAATTTGAAGCAGGGACTGTATTTTTTAATTCTTTATATGAGAGAATTAACAGATCCTTTAGCATCCATCCAATCGGCTCTTCCTACATTGTCCCCAATAAATCAACATTCCTCAAAAAAAAAAAAAAAAAACAAACACAGGGATTATGTTAGAAACTTTTTTTCTGATCAGATGAGGAAAGATAACTTTCATCCATATATACTTATTTTCCTGCCTTGGTCTATCATTATTTTGAGTGATTACTATGTATCAAAAACTCCTATGCCTTTTACATGGATTACTTAAAATTTAATCTTCAACAACTTTATGACATAGGTGCTAATATTATTCTCATTTCATAGACTAAGACACATAGAACCATATATATTGAATAAGATGTTCAAGTATTCATAGCTATTAGTTGGCAGATTTGAACTCAAGCTTGCTTAATTAAAAAATGGGTATATAAGCTTCTACTTTATACTGCTTCTCATACCAACTGAGTGATTTATTTTTCTTTAGTGTCGGCTCATTTTAATCTTGTACATAATTTTGAAGTCTTCTATTTTGCACAAATAACAATTAAATTTAGTCTGTATTTGCAAAATTGACTTTTATTTTTTTATTTTATTTTTTTTTCACGGTGCTTCACAAAAATTTAATAAATTAATGTATATTGTTGTTGTTCAGTTGCAAAGACATGTCTGACTCTTTGCAACCCCATGGGGCTGAAGCAAGCCAGTCTTCCTGTCTCCTTCACTATCTCCTGGAGTTTGCTCAAGTATTCAGAGCTTGAGCAAAATTGACTTTTAATCCATCCTCAGCTGAGAACTTATGCCTTTTCTTGTTCATTTTACATCCTGTGAGTTTTGGTCTAAGCTTCTAGACTTTTGAATGATGCTTTATCTTTTAGGTTTTTGTCATCCATTAAGTTGAAAAAAAAAAGCCATTAATATCTCTGCTTAAATTATCTATAAATGTTGAACAAGACAAGGGATTTCTTCCAGGGTAATATGGGTTCATTAACTCATATTATTTCTTGTTCAACTAGGTGTAATTTCACCTAATAGTACTGTCTTATAACTTAAGTTTTCCATCTTGTTCACAAGAATATTGTGTAAAATTATCAAGAATCTTGTTAAAAGGGTGCTACATCGTAGCTACAACATCCTGCAACTGATGCAACAACTATTTTTAAATCATTTACTAGACAACAATGGGATACAATGATGACTACTGATCTTAAAGCAGTCTAATTTTAAAAATATAATAAAATTGACTTTAATGCCCAGTTTTTGTTGTGCTCAGTCAGTCATGTCCAACTTTTTGTGACCCCATGTGCTGTAGCCTGCCAGCATGGTATTGCCTACAATGCAGGAGACCTGGGGTTCGATCCCTGGGTGCAGAAGATCCCCTGGAGAAGGGAATGGCTACCGACTCCAGAATTCTTGCCTGGAAAATACCATGGACAGAGGTTACAGTCCATTGGATCACAAAGAGTTGGACATGACTGAATGACTAACACTTTAGGTAATATACTTGGATGGGTCAAGAGAAGCAAGAGTTGTTCGAGTTCGTGAAGAGAAAAGTGATGATGATTAATCTACAGACCATTCAAAAAGGGAGATTTACTTAGTTTGGCAGGATTACTTGTTAACGAACCCATGTTAAATCTTAATGATCATTTCAACCTGAGCTAGAAAACATAAAATCTCAGATGCACTTCTCTGTAAGAACCACTTGTTGAATATTTGATATTGTGAAAGTGAAGTCACTCAGTCGTGTCTGACTCTTTGTGGCCCCGTGGACTGTAGCCTGCCAAGCTCCTCTGTCCATGGGATTCTCCAGGCAAGAATACTGGAGTGGGTTGCAATTTCCTTCTCCAGGGGATCTTCCCGACCCAGGGATTGAACCCAGGTTTCCCGCATTGGAGGAAGACACTTTAACCTCTGAGCCACCGTAATCTAGAGTAAATCAATTTGTCAGGCTTAGCACCTTAGAATGAAGGGGACTGAGATTATGTGCTCAAATATAGGTTATTTCCTTAAACTGGGAGAGAGTTGGCTACTTTCAGATTTCTCTTTTCCAGCAACCTCAGTGAGCATTTATTTCTCTTTATGAGTCATTTACATCATCATGCTGCTGCTGCTAAGTCGCTTCAGTCATGTCCGACTCTGTGCGACCCCATAGATGGCAGCCCACCAGGCTCTCCCATCCCTGGGATTCTCCAGGTAAGAACACTGGATCGGGTTGCCATTTCCTTACATCATAAAGGATCATTTTAACCAAACTCTACATTTTCCAATCTGGCTTCCTCTCAGAACCCTACTGCCTCTCACAGGGGTCTCTGTTCCTTTGTTGTTCTGATATTTTAAACACTTTAAAACAGACTGAATGGGAACATTTTTAAAAACACAGCTACACAGTGCTTTCCTGAAATATGCATATAATCTTTACAAGTTAAGTCTGGGTTTGCATGATACTAAAACATCTGTCAAATCAGTCCTTATTTTTTCTTGTTATATAGATATACTGACCATATGCTCTGGGCTTTCCAGAATGGTTCTAGTTTTAAATATTGTGTCCCATTGTCCCTATAATTACACTCATATCTGTAGAAGCATGTGTCTTAGTTCAAGAGTGAGAAATTATATTGCCAGACTTTGCAAAATATTTTGAGAACTAATTGAGCCAGATGATTTGGTGTACTATAGAAGATGAGATATCTTTACAATCTGATATGTTGCTTTTCTTATCCATATTCCTCTCCTCAACATAATACATTGTTCGAGAACTCATGAACAAATCAAAAGCTAAAAAAGAAGTCTTGGCAAAATTAAAGATTATTTAGCTCGTATACAATAGGATGTATATAAGAATATAAAATTTATTTTGAGAAAAGATAAGGACAAAAGTACAGAAAAATTTTAAGCATTCCTTAAGGTTCCACAATGACAGTTCACTACACTGGAGGTACATAAAAATTGCTCATTTTTAACCATGTTCTCAGCATTAAAGGTGCAGTCTCTAATCATCCCTAAGCTTCAGTTCTTCTATAAAATGAGTATGACAATAATACTACTTAGCCCATCAAGGCAATGTAAAAGCTAAATAAGTTAATTATAAATTGCTTAGAATTGATTCTGCCATACAGAAAGTGCTCTATGAATCAGTTGAGTTCAGTCACTCAGTCAGGTCCGACTCTTTGCAACACTATGAATCGCAGCACGCTAGGCCTCCCTGTCCATCACCAACTCCAGGAGTCCACTCAAACTCACGTCCATCGAGTCAGTGATACCATCCAGTGATCTCATCCTCGGTTGTCCCCTTTTCCTCCTGCTCCCAATCCCTCCCAGCATCAGAGTCTTTTCCAATGAGTCAACTCTTCACATGAGGTGGCCAAAGTACTGGAGTTTCAGCTTTAGCACCAGTTCTTCCAAAGAACACCCAGGGCTGATCTCCTTCAGAATGCACTGGTTGGATCTCCTTGCAGTCCAAGGGACTCTCAAGAGTCTTCTCCAACACCACAGTTCAAAAGCATCAATTTTTTGGCACTCAGCTTTCTTCACAGACCAACTCTCACATCCATACACGACCACTGGAAAAACCATAGCCTTGAATAGACGGACCTTTGTTGGCAAAGTAATGTCTCTGCTTTTGAATATGCTATCTAGGTTGATCATAACTTTCCTTCCAAGGAGTAAGTGTCTTTTAATTTCATGGCTGCAGTCACCATCTACAGTGATTTTGGAGCCCCCCCAAAATAGTCAGCCATTCTTTCCACTGTTTCCCCATCTATTTGCCATGAAGTGATGGGACGAGATGCCATGATCTTCATTTTCTGAATGTTGAGCTTTAAGCCAACTTTTTCACTCTCCTCTTTCACTTTCATCAAAAGGCTTTTTAGTTCCTCTTCACTTTCTGCCATAAGGGTGGTGTCATTTGCATATCTGAGGTTATTGCTATTTCCCCCGACAATCTTGATTTCAGCTTGTGCTTCTTCCAGCCCAGCATTTCTCATGATGTACTCTGCACATAAGTTAAATAAGAAGGGTGACAACATACAGCCTTGATGTATTCCTTTTCCTATTTGGAACCAGTCTGTTGTTCCATGTCCAGTTCTAACTGTTGCTTCCTGACCTGCATATAGGTTTCCCAAGAGGCAGGTCAGGTGGTCTGATATTCCCATCTCTTTCAGAATTTTCCACAGTTTATTGTGATCCACACAGTCAAAGGCTTTGGCATAGTCAATAAAGCAGAAATAGATGTTTTCTCTGGAACTCTCTTGCTTCTTTGGTGACCTAGGTGATGAATATTAGCTGTTAATAGCATAATGAGAAAAAATATATTTAATTCAATAGAATGATACATTGAAAGAGAAAGAAGGGTATAGAGTTAAACTAATAAAGAATAGGTAAAGCTTGAGAAATATGTATGCATGTCAGGAAGCAACAGTTAGAACTGGACGTGGAACAACAGACTGGTTCCAAATAGGAAAAGGAATATGTCAAGGCTGTATATTGACATCCTGCTTATTTAACTTATATGCAGAGTACATCATGAGAAACGCTGGACTAGAAGAAACAAAAGCTGGAATCAAGATTGCCAGGAGAAATATCAATAACCTTAGATATGCAGATGACACCACTCTTATGGCAGTAAGTGAAGAGGAACTAAAAGGCCTCTTGATGAAAGTGAAAGAGGAGAGCGAAAAAGTTCGCTTAAAGCTCAACGTTCAGAAAACGAAGATCATGGCATCCGGTCCCATCACTTCATGTCAAATAGATGGGGAAACAGTGGAAACAGTGTCAGACTTTATTTTTTGGGCTCCAAAATCACTGCAGATGGTGACTGCAGCCATGAAATTAAAAGACGCTTACTCCTTAGAAGGAAAGTTATGACCAATCTAGATAGCATATTCAAAAGCATAGACATTACTTTGCCGAGTAAGGTCTGTCTAGTCAAGGCTATGGTTTTTCCTGTGGTCATGTATGGATGTGAAATTTGGAGTGTGAAGAAGCCTGAGCGCCAAAAAATTGATGCTTTTGAACTGTGGTGTTGGAGAAGACTCTTGAGAGTCCCTTGGACTGCAAGAAGATCCAACCAGTCCATTCTGAAGGAGATCAGCCCTGGGTGTTCTTTTGAGTTACTGATGCTAAAGCTGAAACTCCAGTACTTTGGCCACCTCATGTGAAGAGTTGACTCATTGGAAAAGACTCTGATGCTGAGAGGGATTGGGAGCAGGAGGAAAAGGGGACAACCGACGATGAGATCACTGGATGGTATCACTGACTCAATGGACATGAGTCTGAGTGAACTCTGGGATTTGGACAGGGAGAACTGGCATGCTGCAATTCATGGGGTCGCAGAGTTGGACACAACTGAGTGACTGAACTGAACTGAACTGAACTGAACTGAAAGCTAGTGAGAGGAAAGGTTTAGGATGATGCAGATCTTGAAGAGTAAGTTAAAATGAAGGAATACATAAATTAGTTTTCCCTGGTGGCTCGCTGGTGAAGAAACTGCCTGCCAGTGCAGGAGACACTGGTTCAATCCCTGGGCCCAAAAGATCCCCTGGAGAAGGAAATGGCAACCCACTCCAGTAGTCTTGCCTGGGAAATCTCATGCAGCCTGACAGGCTATATATACTCCATGGAGTCCCAAAACTGTCAGTCACGACTTAGTGTCTAAACAACAATGACAAAGGGTAAATTGAGTGGATGAGTGAAAGAAAAGGAGAAGCCAAAAAGACAAGAGATACCATCTTCTCTATGATGGGAAAATTAATTTGTTATAATAGACAAAGTATTCCATTTAGTAATATGGTATTTAGATAATGAAGTATTATACTTTAGGCTTCTTCTTGTTGTTTTTCCAGGTAGTCTTTTTTAAGTCATTAATAATAATAAGATTTAATGATTGAAACATTGCAAAGAGATAGAGGAAAACAATAGAATGGGACAGAATATAGATCTCTTCAAGAAAATTAGAGATACCAAGGGAACATTTCATGTGAAGATGGTCACAATAAAGGGCAGAAAGGGTATGGACCCAGCAGAAGCAGAAGATATTAAGAAGAGGTGGCAAGAATACAGAAAAGAACTGTACAAAAAGATCTTAATGAACCAGATAACCACGATGGTGTGATCACTCTCCTGGAGTGTGAAGTGAGCCTTAGGAAGCATCACTATGAACAAAGCTAGTGGATGTGATGAGATTCCACCTGAATTATTTAAAATCCTAAAAGATAATGCTGTTAAAGTGCTGCACTCAATATGCCAGCAAATTTGGAAAGCTCAACAGTAGCCACAGGACTGGGAAAGGTCACTTTTTATTACAATCCCAAAGAGGGGAAACACCAAAGAATGTTCAAACTACCATACAATTGTGCTCATTTCACATGCTAGCATGGTAATGCTCAAAATCCTTCAAGCTAGGCTCCAGCAGTATGTGAACCAAGAACTTTCAGATGTACAAGTAGGATTTAGAAAAGGCAGAGGAACCAGAGACCAAACTGCCAACATCCATTGGATCATAAAAAAGCAAGAGAATTCCAGAAAAACATGTACTTCTGCTTCATTGACTATGCTAAAACTTTTGACTGTATGGATCACAACAGACTGTGGAAAATTCTTCAAGAGATGGGAATACCAGACTGCCTTATCTGCCTCCTGAGAAATCTGTATGCAGATCAAGAAGCAACAGTTGGAACTGGACATGGAACAATGGACTGATTCAAAATTGGGAAAAGGGGTATGTCAAGGTTGTATATTGTCACCCTGCTTATTTAACTTCTATGCAAAATACGTCATGTGAAATCCAGGGCTGGATGAAGCACAAGCTGGAATCAGGGTTGCCAGGAGAAACACTAACAACCTCACATATGCAGATGATACTACCCTAATGGCAGAACATGAAGAGAAACTAAAGAGCCTCTTGTTGAAGGTGAAAGCAGAAAATAGTAATGATAACCCTATATGTGAGACAGCAAAAGAGACAGATGTATAGAACAGTCTTTTGGACTCTGTGGGAGAGGGCAAGGGCAGGATGATATGGGAGAATGACATTGAAACATGTAAATTATCACATGTGAAATGAATTGCTAGTCCAGGTTCGATGCATGATACAGGAGTTTGGGGCTGGTGCACTGGGATGACCCAAAGGGATGGGAGAGGGAGAAAAGTGGGAGTTGGGTTCAGGATGGAGAACACATGTACACCCATGGCAGATTCATGTCAATGTATGGCAAAACCAACACAATATTGTAAAGTAAAAAATAAATAAATAAAACTGAAAAAAAAATAAAAGCATTTTGAATGGCAAACTGAGCTTATAATGCTCTAAGGTTTGCCTTTATCTTTGAAATTCCCTTCATTAATCAATCATTTTGATAGTAACTAGCAATGAAAACTCTTCTTTATTTAAAATTGCATTATATATTTGAAAGGGCATGAAAGAAAGTATTAATCCATTATCCCACTAATTATGATAGCAAATATATATAAGAGTAAAAGGGGAGTTGATAAATACTATTTGAAATTCTAGATTCCTGTGAAACTTAAAAACCTAAAAAATTAAAATAAATCTCATACATTTGAAATTTTCCCAAGAACTACTGCTTGTGCCTCACTTATAATCATTTTTAATTCCTTCTCCTAAAAATCAGAAATTGATTAGATTGTATGTCTAAAATTATGCAAGAAGTTTCTACAAGTAGTTGTAATTTATGGTTACTGAAGAACAATCTCAAGAATAAAACTATTAATAAAAGCAAAAGTTATGTTTAAAAAAAAGTTGGCTTAAAACTTGAAATTCAAAAAACAAAGATCATAGCATCTGATCCCATTATTTCATGTCAAATAGATGGAGAAACAATGGAAACAGTGACAGACTTTATTTTCTTGGGTTCCAAAATCACTGCAGATGATGACTGCAGCCATGAAATTAAAAGATGCTTGCTCCGTTGAAGAAAAGGCAGGAGAAACCTAGACTGCCTATTAAAAAGCAAAGATATCATTTGCTGAATAAAAATCCATCTTGTCAAAGCTATGACTTTTCCAGTAGTCATGTATGAATGTGAAAGTTGGATTATAAGGAAGTCTGAGAACCAAAGAATAGATGCTTTCTGACTGTGGTCCTGGAGAAGTCTCTTGAGAGTCCCTTGAACAGCAAGGAGATCACAGGAGTCAATACTAAAATAAATCAACCCTGAATATTCATTGGAAGAACTGGTGCTGAAACTGAAGTTCCAGTACTCTGGCCACTTGATTCAAAGAGCTTACTCATTGGAAAAGACCCTGATGCTGGGAAAGATTGAGGGCAGGAGAAGAATGAGGCGACAGAGGATGAAATGGTTGCATCACATCATTGACTCAATGGACATGAGTCTGAGCAAACTCTGAGAGCAAAGGACAGGGAAGCCTAGCATGCTGCAGTCCATGGGGTGGCAAATAGTCAGACATGACTGAGGAACTGAACAACAACAAAGGTTAAAATGACCATCTGAATCCAAACTTGCTATGGTCTCTCTTATATAGGAGATTCATATTCCCCTCCTCTGTTTTTTTTTTCTATCTATCAAAATATTATTTAAGACTGTAGACATTGTCATCTTTGGGCTGTAGTACCAGTCTTTACATGTTTTATTGATGATTCATCTGTATAAATAATAATGATGCTAAAAATACTTTCTAACATTTATTATATGACAATTTTTGGATTGATTGCTTTAAACCAATTACCTAATTTAATCATTAAACACCCTATGAACAGGTAATATTATCATCCTCATTTTAGAAATGAGAAAAGAGAAGCAAAAAGAAGATAAACAAATAAGGCAAGACTACACAGCTCTATTAAATGTAAGAAATGGATTTTGAACTCAGGCAGTTTGGCATTAGACTCCATGATACTATGAAAGTGAAGTTGCTCAGTCGTGTCTGACTGTAGCCCACTAGGCTGCTCTGTCCATGGGATTCTCCAGGTAAGAATACTGGAGTGGGTTGCCATTTCCTTCTCCAGGGGATCTTCCCAACCCAGGGATCGAACCCAGGCCTCCTGCATTGCAACAGACGCTTTAACCTCTGAGCCACCAAGGAAGTGTACTACTTACTATTAGAAAGCTTTGTACCTGATGAGCCAGCTGATATACACAATAAATGCTTGATAAAAACTTATTCAATTAATAAGAGCAAAATTAATGAATTAATGTGGATGTGGGCTAAACTTGTAGCACCATCTGATCATGTTAGTAGAGTAGTGTAGAAGAAAGCTAGGTAATTATCCCTTACATATAATCAATGCAAATGACCAGGCAAGACGAATTTCTCACTTTTGATTCAGTAATACCTTCTTTTCCTGAGTTATTCTTATAATTTCCTAAACCACACAATAAGAATTTACTACACAAAGTAAATGGAAGAAAGGATAATTTCAGATTCATTTCATACCTAACTCAAGACCAAAATTCACATTTCAAATTATTCCATAGCCCAATGCAATCTGAATTTATTATTAAAGATGGCAGTATAACTACTGTCAAGGTAGACAAGATGAAAGAAAATCTTGGAACTTAACACTCAGCTTTCTAGACCAGTTCATGAGATTGCTATTTGGAAGCATTCCTTTATATACTATGTAATTTAACCTTTACCTCATAGAATGTGTGTATATTTCTGTTTGCTTCTGTAGTGAATTTTCTAATTTGACATTAGGCATTATTCCAGTTATTCGACTAATTTCTAAGTCTAATTTTATTTATTGATTGATTTAGTTTTATAGTGGATAGAAACAATCCTAATTTCTGCAAAACACAGCCAGTGCATGGATACAAAATCTCTTTCTGTTAGAGAAGAAAAAAGGACTACCATGTAGGAAATGGATTTCCAGAAGTGTTCTCGTTTTTGAGAAGATGGTATTACTCACTAACAGTAATGTAATTAAAGTATCCATCATAAGGCAGACAAGTTTAGTCATGGATTTTACTGAGTTACTGCCACCTGGATTCTTTGAATTCAATATGAGACTGCTTCTGACAAGGGACTCATATGTATAACTCTATCTTTCTATCTGTCTGTCTGTCTATCTTATACTATCAACATAATCAGCCTCATCATTTATTTATATAAAGAGATCTTTAAAACAAGTGAAGTGAGGAATCTAAAATTTGGGTACTGCTTTATTTTTTGTTTGTTTTAGATAAAAAGAAAATACAGCTAGTCATTATAAATCAGATCAGTAAAAGATGCATAGTGGCATTTTACTTCCCCTTTTCTCTGTTTCTTTCTTTTCTGGAGATAAATCAGGCAATATTCATTGAGTTAATGCTCATTTGGAAAAAATAATCAATTTTCAGTTTCACTGCAGAGGAAAATTGAATATTCTCTCAGCTTGCTGATTATGATCTCATAAACAAACTAATAGCAACATATTCCATTTTACTGAATTTGTTTTTGCATTAGTAAATATTCCTTGAATGTTTGCTGATGTGCATAGTCCATCTATGTTGAAATAATGACCCTTTGAGAGATTTTCATGCTGTAATATTAATATTTCTATTTTTTTTTGTATTTTCTACTCTATATTTGCATGCTCTAAAGTGTATGTAAGTTCAGCGGCTTCATATTTGAAACTTGATTTTTCTCTACATAGTTGCATTAGCATTCAACTGTGAGTTTGTAAGATAATAGTATTAAAAGAAAACTTCCATTCTGTTATGGATGCAGTGCAACCCAATACTGGTAGCACTTACCACTAGTCTTTGTACAATATCATTTTTATTAGCCAATTTTAGTTTTATTACATAAAAAATTCAATCTCTACACTTAAAAAATTTGAAACACTAAAATATTAGAATCAATTGATGATCTTTTAATGTGATAATATTTTAATTTTTTAAAGCAAAGTATTTCTGTTATTGTTAGTTGTAAAAATCAGAAGCAAAAATCATGAAATACATTGATTTTTATTATCAAGAGATTGTTTTTTTTCTTGATGGAATCAGTGAATCAGTGTATATTCTTTTGTGGGTATGTTATCTGGGGAGAAGTCAGTTCAGTTCAGTCTCTCAGTCTTGTCCAGCTCTTTGCTACCCCACGGATTGCAGCACATCAGGTTTCCCTGTCCATCACCAACTCCCAGAGCTTGCTCAAATTCATGTCCATCAAGTTGGTGATACCATCCAACCATCTCATCCTCTGTCTTCCCCTTCTCCTCCTGCCTTTAATCTTACCCAGCATCAGGGTCTTTTCAAATGAGTCTGTTCTTCACATGAGGTGGCTAAAGTATTGGAGTTTCAGCTTTAGCATCAGTCTTTCCAATGAATATTCAGGACTGATTTCCTTTAGGATTGACTACTCTGATCTCCTTGCAGTGCAAGGGACTCTTAAGACTCTTCTCCAACACCACAGTGCAATTCTTCAGTGCTCAGCTTTCTTTATAGACTAACTCTCACATTCATACATGACCACTGGAAAAACCATAGCTTTGACTAGATGGAAATTTGTTGGCAATGTAATGCCTCTGCCTTTAAATATGCTGTCTAAGTTGGTTAAAACTTTTCTTCCAAAGAGCAAGTGTCTTTTAATTTCATGGCTGCAGTCACATCTGCAGAGCTTTTCGAGCCCCCCCAAATAAACTTTCTCACTGTTTTCACTGTTTCCCCATCTGTTTGCCATGAAGTGATGGGACCAGATGCCATGACCTTAGTTTTCTGAATGTTGAGTTTTAAGTCTACTTTTTCACCCTCCTCTTTCACTTTCATCAAGTGGCTCTTTAGCTCTTCTTGGTTTCTGCCATAAGAGTGGTGTCATCTGCATATCTGAGCTTTTTGATATTTCTGCTTGCAATCTTGGTTCCAGCTTGTGCTTCATCCAACTGAGCGTTTCACATGATGTGCTCTGCATATAGCTTAAACAAGCTGGGTGACGACATACAGCCTTGACGTACTCCTTTCCTGAACTGGAACCAGTCTGTGGTTCTATGACCAGCTCTAACTGTTGCTTCTTGACCTGCAGATTTCTCAGAAGGTAAGTAAGGTGGTCTGCTATTCCCATCTCTTTAAGAATAGGAGAAGTAGTAGTATCTATAAATAATTTATGGAAGTGGTATGTCAATCTTCTAAATTTGTAAATCTTTTTACAAAATGTATGTGTCAATTCTAAAGAACTTATAAGTACACATCCTCTTGCTACAAGTAATTTGGTAGTTAAAATAATTGGTCACAAGAATGTTTGTTCCAGTCTTGGTGGGCATATCTTGGCCTTAAAAAACAATACATAATTCTAGAGAATCTAAGAATTTCAGAATTTATAAAAAATATACTTTTTGTTATCTAATAAAAATATATCTTTAAGGACAGGGTATGCTGCTGCTACTGCTAAGTCACTTCAGTCATGCCCGACTCTGTGCGACCCCATAGATGGCCTCCTACCAGGCTCCTCTGTCCCTGGGATTCTCCAGGTAAGAACATTGGAGTGGGTTGCCATTTCCTTCTCCAATGCATGAAAGTGAAAAGTGAAAGTGAAGTCGCTCAGTCGTGTCTGACTCTTAGCGACCTCATGGACTGCAGTCTACCAGGCTCCTCCGTCCATGGGATTTTCCTGGCAAGAGTACTGGAGTGGGGTGCCATTGCATTCCCTAGAAGGAGTTAATTCTTTCCTTTTCAGTTTACTTAAAAATAATTTCAGTAGCCCATTCATGCATTCAATAATGCCTGTCCAGTAAGGTTGTGAGGAATACCTATGATGTGTTTAATATCCCATAGACAAAAGAAATCCCTAAGTTTGTGTGATGTATATGCTGCAGCATTATCAGTTTTAATGGTTTGAGGGTGTCCTAGAATAGCAAAACATTCAAGGTGAGCTTGCTCATGATGTGCTTATTCTCCATGTTGTGTGGTAGCCCATAAAAAGTCTGAAAAAGTATCAACAGTTACATGCACAAAGTGAAATGGTTTAAATGAAGGATTATGAGTCACATCCATCTGCCATAACTCAGAACAAAGACCACAAGGGTTATAATGCCAGCTTCTGGGAGAGAAGGAGTTAATAACTGACATGTGGGACAGGTACTAACAATCTTTTGGTTTCCTGTAAGGTTAGAGCAAATTGTTTATGTAGTGCCTTGGCACCCTGATGGAAGAATTGATGTGACTGAAAGGCAGCAGTAAACGATGATCCTATAAGGTAAAGAGATGAGTCAGCTTGTTGATTTCCGAAAGTGAGAACTCCGGGAAATTGTGTACGTCCTCCAATATGAGCTATGAAAAAAGGATGTTGTCATTTAGTTAAAAGAGTTTGAACAGAAACAAAGAAGGAAAGTAATGGTTTATCGATTGAAGTATTTAAAATAGAATCGGGCAATTATTGAATGATATTAACAACATAAAAGGAATCTGTTAATAGAATAAAGTTTGCAAGGTTTGCAATGCAAGCAACACAGCCAGCTAATTCAGAATGCTGTGGGGATGTTTTGGGGCTGGTAAAGATCTTTATCCATCCTGATGTTTCCTTCCAGATCACTATTCCTCAAGTTTGACTGCCATCTGTATAGTGGGTAAGCAAGTTAGGAACAGGATGTCTAGAGATAAGAGGATGTAAAGAAAAGGGCACTAATTGTAAAACAGAAGTTATTTTATCCATCAGTAAGTTGTAAATAATTCCCCTGTAAAATATGATATGGCGATTTGAAATTGTTCATTAGTTTGATATAATGATTCCACATTTTCTTTAGATATTCCCTCAAAATTGTTTGTGGATCTGAGCCAGTAAGGCAACAGAGGGCTAAGTGTCCTTGCTGTAATAGATGTAGTCTCTCCTGTAAGCAGGGAAGAACACAGTATTTTGGTTGATTAGGATAATGTAGCCATGCAATGCTTTTCATCTCTTTAAGTAAGATGTGGGCAAATATTGCTGTAGGAGTGTGTTTGATAGAAAGAAGAATCAGTGAAAAAGGATGTGAAGGAACATACAGTCAAGAAAATGTTTAACATACGCAGCGCTGAATTGTGGTAATAAAGCATAATGTTAAGGAGAAAAACAGCAGCGTGAGGTAGGATCTTCTACTATTCTGCAAATAGCCAAAACCATAGTTGGTTGCCTAGAAATTGTAATGTCCAGTAGTTTTTCTCCTTATTTGACAGTATACATTTATTTGTTCTTATTTTGAGTAAAACACTAGTTTGTGATTTTTTTTTTTCATAAAAGAGGTTTATATCCTTTTTTCTTTTTCTGAAAAGAGACAACTGGTGTTTCAACTTTAATAGATAAAGAAATCTATATGTACTAAAAATAATATTTTTACTTCTCTATTTATTTCGGATAATCTGAATTTACATGATGTAAAAGAAAATTTTGATATGCTAAGTGTTTTCCAATACTTTTTTAATGATTTTTATTTGATCTTAATTTTTCTGCACAAGTTGAAAAAATAAAATAAAAATTGATAATTCAGAATTTTATTTATTCATTTTTAAAAATAGCATCTGATGTTTACTTTTGATTTTTTAATAATATAATAGCTTGATTTTATATAATTAAATTTATCTTTCTTTTCAATAATGTAAACTATACAGATGGGCTCTTTTGTTATGATTACATCAAACATCTATTACCTTATTTACAAAGAAATACCTCAGATTATGTGTTGTTTTGGCTGATGGTGACTAGAAAGAGGAAAGTTTATGAGGTAGGGAAAATCTGTGCCCCCTCATAATTAAACAACCATGAAGACACATGCATCAGTCAGCAAAAGCAGGCATTATGGAGTGAAAATTAAAGAGTCAAACACTGGAGTGTCTACTCTATATGCCTGCTGTTAGACACTGAAGCATGGAGAACAGGATACACCTCTATGGATGGATAGCTTTCCTTATTAAAAAAACATAGTGGGAAGCACAGTAGGGGAACATACTAAAACAAGGCTTTGTAGTAATTTCCTTGACAGAAATTTCCCAAGATAGCAACTTGAAAAGCTTTTAATCTTATGACCAGCTATAGAGTGCTCTTTGCATTAGGTGGTATTTAAAAATTCCATTAGTTTGCAACAGATCTTACAGAGTTTCCCAAACTCTTCTCTTTTCCTTTATTTTTTTTCCTTATAACACATTTGCTATCCAGGCTCATTAAAATGCATACATATTTGAGAGTCTGAATCCCTTTGAAAAATTTTCTCAATGATATGTTAGCTATTTTAATTTTGAACAACAAATTTGACTTAGAAACTGACATAATACTATAAGTGGATGAAATTATGAACTTTTATGGCTGCATTTTCTGCATCATTCAATTTAATGTCTCATGTTTCATTGGGTGAATCCTGAAGGCCGTGTGATATCCATTTACTTCTTATAAACAGCATAGAAGGAAGACTTAGGTGCTATAAACATGACTCAGTGCAGAAGATTCATTGCTAGTGTCTGAAAATAAATATTTTAAAAGCCAATTTTGAATGTCTGCTCACACCCTGAAATATTAGTTTCTATTCTATTGTGGTTTTTTTTTTTTCCTTTTGCCTTAGATGCTTACTTGAATTTTTGGAAAATTATTTTTTCGTTTCGAATTTACATATACCTATTCTCTACATTGTCCATTAAATATATATGAAAAGTCAAGATTTTGAAAAATTCCCGTCTAAAATTATCAAAAGATTTTGTGACTTCTGACCCATTGACAGAGTATTGGTCATTAAATTTTCCTTGGTTATTTAATTTCCTTTGGTTATGTAATTTTCCTAAAGTGAATCTTTAGTAAAATCACCAAAGTTTTCTAATACAATGAATCTACTTACATACATTGTACTTTTAGAGAAATGTTAAAATTTTGATTACAGTAGACAGAGTGAAAACTGATGTAATTTGAAGTAAGTTAACCAACAGCAGGCTCAGACACTAAGGATGCAAAAAGAAAACATATAATTTCATATAAAAATATGCATTATATTGTTATTTATTAATCTTGGATTTACAGAATTCAAATCAAAAGCATGGATATGCTCTAAATTTCTCATGATTCTTTCAGAAACTTATGGATACAAAATAGCAAATCTAATTTGCCTAGGTAGTGAATAACATATAGTGAAGTAACAGCAGCATGCTTTCTTGCCAATTATGACTTGCAAACATTTTATTTTTATGTAGCCATTAGTAGGAACACTTTAAAATTGGATTTCCCCTTTTGAGTACAGATATTTCAAAACTACACAGACACAAAGCTTTGTTGCTGAAGTAGTATTTTTTAACCTTTGTTTAGTAATATGACTATGATCTTAGGTATCTGCATTTTCCTTATAAAGAGAAGCCACAAGAAAAAATATTCTCAAGAAACTGAACTCTATGCCTTCTTACAGTTGTTCATAAGACAAAGACAGATCCTCTCCAGTGATCAGAACTAAAGATTTAAAATAAAGCCTCTTCCATTACACAAAAAATATTTTGTAAGTATAAAAGTAGAGATGAAAATGAATGAAAATTTACTTCTTTGTATTTATTTTAATGGAAAGATAATATTTAATATGCTAATACTAATTCTGTAATTGGTGCACCCCGGAAATTTTTTTAATAAATTGTTCTTCACTTAGAGTAACATTTGTAAAATTTAGTTGTATAATATTTGGTTTCTGCTCATTTTTGTAACAAATTTAATCTGCAACTTATTTACCTTCCTTAGGAAAGAGTGTCTAAAATGACAGGATAATCCATTTAAACTCTGCATTTTACCCACTTAAATTTTTTGTGGTCTAGAATTGTATTAGAAACACTTTCCTTTTTGTTTTCTTTTTTCTTTTTACTGTGGGTATGTTCCTCTCTATCAGAAAAACTGCTTCTACTTTAAGGTAGCAGGGACTCAGATTTCAAAAAAGAATATTTAATGACACAAAATCAAATTGTTGATTTTATTGAAAACTTTATAATATGCCACATCTGATGATGTATATATTTAGATGATTGCAAGTCATTTTTGTATAGTTTTAAATAATTCTGAATTCTAAAAGAATTATTAAGGGAAAGAGCTAGTGAGATAATTACTTGGTAATGGGATTATTTCTTACTATACAAGTCATGCAACCCATCATTTTTAGTACTTTTATTTAATGTAAACTTACAATCTGTATACACTTTAGCAGTTAAAAGATTCAGACAAAAATATATCCATTGTTTCTTAAAAAATAAAAGCACATTTTTGGTTTTGACTTTTAAGTTAGAAATCTGATGCTCATAAAGTAATGCAAAACAGCTTTCACATCACTATTGTACAGTTGCTACCATAACAAATGTTTTCTGTGGCTCTCATGCGAAAACAAATTCTTAGACATGTGGAATATTTTCATGGATAGGGAGTGCACATGCATTTCTACAATTCCAAAGCATCAATATGGCTGTGAAGGGAAAACATACTTCAGCTTATATGCATACGCTCCCCAAAATGATTAGATCTAATTTTATTTGTTATATATATATATATATATATATATATATATATATATATATATATATGAGTTCCTGTAGGGAAAGAGTTAATCTGTTTTTAACTAAAGCTTTACTTTTGTAATCTATCCAGTACTCCAAGTTCTGTCATTGATCTATGATTTATGTGATTTAAACCACCTCTTGGCTGTTACACTCGTTTCTGTCCAAGATGCTGAGTTGAATACTAATTACAAGATCAAATTTATGCTTTTGGGCTAAGCAGCTGAATGAGTTCTCCACGTAGGATTCCCTTCTCCATTCCTGCCACAGTTGACTTTTAAAAAAGTATTTGTCAGAGAAAAGGATAAAGGGAGAAACAAATAAAATTTTAAATGTTTTAATTAATATATTTTAATATACTAAATAATTGTTTTTTTAATCACACATATGCAGTCCTGAATGGAGATGTGGTCATGTGCATAGAAGACATAAACTGTATATTTTATTGCTTCTGTGTGTGGGTGTGTATGTGTCCATGTCTGGGAACATTAGAATAAACACTCAAATGAATATTTATGGATTTATTTAATATACTAGTTGAATTAATAGTAAGATCCAGTCCACAGAGTGCAAAGCTTTCATTCTACAACTGTACTCCAAAATTTCCAAACAGTAACCAGTATGGGCCACGGATAACCAATTACCCCATTGGAAGAGAAAGAGAATTTGTTAAAGGAGTAATTGAAGAAATGTAGCTGACTAATTTTCTGTGAAGAGCAGTGGTATTCAACTGGGAGTTATTAATATATTGTCTTACAGGGGACATTTAGAAATGTCTAGAGACATTTTTGAATATCACAGCTGGGATGCAAGTTGTTTGGTATCTAATGGATAGAGGCCACTGATGATGCTAAACATTTACAATGTAGAGGACAACTCTCCACAACAAAGAATTGTCTGACTCCATGTGTGAATAGTGACACTGCTGAGAAACCTTGATCTAGAAGTACCATAAACCTGTCACCTATTATGCATATTCATAGATATTGCTTTAATTTAGAAAGATGGTAATGATAACCCTGTATGTGAGACAGCAAAAGAGACACAAATGTAGAGAACAGTTTTTGGACTCTGTGGGAGAGGGAGAAGGTGGGATGATTTGGGAGAATGGCATTGAAACATGTATAATATCATATAAGAAACTAATCACCAGTCCAGGTTCAATGCAGGATACAGGATGCTTGGGGCTGGTGCACTGGGATGACCCAGAGGGATGATATGGGGAGGGAGGTGGGAGGGGGGTTCAGGATGGGGAACATGTGTACACCCGTAGTGGATTCATGTTGATGTATGGCAAAACCAATACAATATTGTAAAGTAATTAGCCTCCAATTAAAATAAATACATTTAAATTAAAAAAAAGAAATAGGGAAAGAATTGAAATACTTGCTATTGTTCACTTCATAAAGAAAAGTCACACAAAATAACTGGGCCAAAGAAATGGCAGAATCAGAGTGGTTGGATCTAGCTGTGATCCAGAAGCACAATTGTAGAAGAATGTAAAACTAGAAATGCCACTATCTGAAATGTGTTTTTTTTTTTTTTTAATTCAGTGAAGGCTCTGAGTCTGGTTTGGATTTTAGAAGATGCTAGCTCCTTCTTTTTTTTCCTTTTTCATATATACATGCATACTAACTTAAATTATTTTCTTTGAGTCTTCCCAAATATACATTTATATGTTGTTGATATATGTACTCACTTTTATTTTGGAGACCTATATTTTTATTTGGATATGAGTCAGAACCCTTTAGGCATCTTTGTAATTCATGGCAATTATACAATTGTATTATCCTTGGGGTCATGGACATTTATTCTTAAGACAGTTGTGTTATTTAGCCAAGTCATAATTTCCTGCAGGAAATGACTACATCTTAGATTGAACTCACTCGATAAAATGTCAGCACAAAAAATCCTCATTTCCAAACTGGAATAAAAGCTGTTTGTTCTGATTGGTCCATTAAACTTAAGACTTCCGAAGTTGTTTTGTGTGTGTGTGTGTGTGTGTGTGTGTGTGTGCACGCGTGTGACTTTAATGATGTTGCTGCTGCTGCTGCTGCTAAGTCGCTTCAGTCGTGTCCGACTCTGTGCGACCCCATAGACGGCAGCCCACCAGGCTCCCCCGTCCCTGGGATTCTCCAGGCAAGAACACTGGAGTGGGTTGCCATTTCCTTCTCCAATGCATGAAAGTGAAAAGTGAAAGTGAAGTTGCTCAGTCGTGTCCGACTAGTAGTGACCCCATGGACTGCAGCCTACCAGGCTCCTCCGTCCATGGGATTTTCCTGGCAAGAGTACTGGAGTGTGTGTGTGGGGGGGCATTTAGATGATATTAAACATTAGTAATATTTAATACCTATCCATTACATCTTGTGACAAAATGGAGATGTCACAGCTACCACTATGGAATGGGGATGACTAGAAGGAAATGGAAGCTGAAGTTAGACCAGTTCCTACTTCTGTTGCTTATACTAACTAGTTAAACTGTTTGACTATTAGTTTTCTCATCTATAAACTCAGAATAAAAGCATCTACACAATTTGACTGTTCATGAGTAAAATGGGCCAATGTATCTAATTCTGTAGTTAATAAATTTAAAAAAAACTTCTATTATTATTACAGTATTAGCTTCTCAAGCCTGTAATTTACATTAAAAAGGAACAATTATTCAGAGAAAATTTTTCAGGGGTAACAGTTGTAGAAAACAATTCTTCAGGATAAAAGTTGTTTAAAGAAGGGGATAAGTTTAATATGATAGTTGGCAAAAGAGAGATACAACATGGATTAATAGCATGCCTTGGTAAGTCATCTGACCATAGCAGTGGGGGAAGTCGGAAACAGCTGACGTTTGGAGATTCAAATAAGCAGTTAGAAATTTGGCATCAGGGAAGGAAATGTATAGGCTTTCAGTTCGGTTCAGCAGCTCAGTCGTGTCACATTAGGCCTTGGCAAAGAACTAGTGTCCAGGGAAGAGATTCTATGTCCTGAAAGAGAAATGGCAAAATTCATCAAAATTAATCACTATCACAATGGATTATCAGGAAAGCCATTCTTTCAGAGAAATGAGACTGGAAGCAAATAAAGGATATTCTTTACTAGATTTTAAATAATACCACTTGAAGTCTAGTAGTACAGTTCTTTATAAGCAGCAATACTTCTCTACTTAACTGCTGTTTTTTTCTATAATGATATAAAGTACAATATATTCAAAGTTAATTTAAATAGAGAATAGAAGAGATTCACATGGCTGTAATAGTATATGAGATTTCCTCTAAATAAGTCTGTTAATCTTAACTCTAAGGAAGTTTTAGCCAGTCCTATAGTAGCGATTTGGTTTTAAAAATTGTCTTTAAAGTGAATAAAGCCATGCTATCACCTGCAAAGGATTTCAAGGGTAGATATGAATGGTCTATTAAAAATACTTTAAGCAATCTCTAAATATCAAGATTGGTATTAATAGGGGAGATTATGAACATTTTACCTGTGTCCTGTTCTCTTTTGCTGGTTATGTATATAACCAGTTCTGTGACTAATATAGATTACAGGAAGGTGGAATTTAGGATCTTCTGCTGCAAATACTTTGAATTTAATCTGTTATTGTACTTTAAGTGTGATTGTTGTTCTTCAAATGGTGTGTGGTTCAAGAATACACTTAGTTGACTAATCCTTTCTTATTCTGTTAAATGAAGATACTACTACATATATTCAAATATGATTTAATCTAGGATTTTATTTCTATGAAAACTTCAACAATGGTCAAGTTACATTGCAAAATGATTTTTGATTCCACATATGAAATGTTCAGACCTTCATTATCTCTCACTTAGATTATTAAAATAGCCCCTTAAATGGCTTCCATGATCCCAGTTTCTCACCTTTCTATTTTTTTTTTTTTACATCAAAGCCAAAATCTGGTTAAGAATAGTCTACGTACCCTCCTCCATTTGCCAAGAAGTAGTCAACTTTTACTATGCATCAGTATCACCTAAGAAACTTTCTAAAATGTAGATGTGAGGCATCCCCACTCCCAGGGATATGACTTATAACATGGGATAGAGCTAACTTATCTGAATTTTAACTAGCTTTTGGGTGACACCAATGTATGAGTTTCTTTTGCCACACCTTGAAAAACAGTAGCATAGTGAGTAAACTTCAAAATCTTTTTCAGGGCTTTCAGCATTCTCTAAAGAGTAAGATGATAATTCCTATTTTGGAATTCAAGGAGTTCACTTCTAATATATTATCAAAGTCAATATACTGGAAACTACTGCAACTACTACATAACAATGAATGCCAATTTTTATAAATCTTTAATGTCCTAGAAAGTTAAAAGGTTACTTATTGGTTGTCTTAGTCCATTTGGGCTGCTATAACATAATTCCACAGAGTGCCTTATAAATAACAGAAATTTATTTTTCATAATTCTGGGTGCTGGAAAGTCTAAGATTGTGATGCCAAAATGGTTATGTTTTGGTGAAGTCCTTCCTTCTTCTTGGTTTCTTACTCATGCTTACCTACTGTGTCCTCACATGGTAGAAGGAGTGAAGCATCTCTGTGAGATTTATTTTGTAAGAATTTTAACCTCAATCTAGTTCATGAGAGTTCCAGCCTAAGAATTTCAACATATGAATTTGGGATGGACACAAACATTCAGACCATAGCAGTGGCCTCTGGGCATTATAGAGTTAGAGAATATTGATGACCAAAATAGTTTTGTATTCTGTGTGCGGAAGTCTTGCATTTGTTTCTTCCCTAGAAGTAAGTATAATTAGCCTTGTTGACATTCACTGCCAACACTACTCCTACCCTCTAGCTCTAGGTCTCACTCTACTCTGATGGGCCAATATCACTCCTTTCTCTTACTGCCTATTCCTTTTGGGGCCTCCAATTGGTCTGATGAGAGACTGGTTTAGGAGATATTGGGCAAATCAAGCAACATTGGGTACTAGACCACATGATATGCATTCAGCTAAGAATGTAGGGTAGCCAAAACTTAAGAGTCATTAAGAGAGGGTGCAAAAATATCCAGGTAGATTAGTTTGCCTTCAGATGAACTAGTTAACTTTTCAAAGTCTCATTGTAGAAGGAAGCAAAATGAATTCTACCTCGTTTGAATCTGATTATTTCATCAAATAGCTACAATTTAATTGCTAAAACACTGAATACATTTACTGAAAGCTGTTTATACAATAAGGCTTCATATGTGTTTGCTGAAATACATTTTCTGCAAAACATCTTTTCTTTGTTGATGTTTCTACACAGTGATGTTGTTGCTAAGTGACTATCAAATGAAAAATACTGTGCAAGGTTTTCTTTCATTTTAGTTGATCCTAATTAGACATTGGTCTTTCCCTTATGTTTTTTTTCAAAATTCATGTCTCAATTGATATATTTCCCCTTCTCTATTAGTAGTGTTGCATCATTTCTTCTCCCTCAGTTCTTGTCTTGTTGTAGCAAAGAATTGAAACAACAGAACAGAACAGCATAAGCAGATAGGATTTAATAAGCAAGCAGCAAGCAGTACACTCTTGAGATATGAGAGCAGATCAACTCCCATAGGAATTGCCTACTGTGTCCTCACAGTACATACACAGGGTGGAGCCCTCATGAATGAGATTAATATTTTTATAAAATAAATCTCACAGCAATCCCTCACTCCTTCTACCATGTAAGGACACAGTAGCTAAACTTGTCTCAGTTTTCCTTCTTATATTCCCTCCATTTCCTTTTGTTCCCTCCCCTAAGCAGTCCCCAGAGCCTGATTGATTCTATCCCATGCAAAATAAAGCTTAAGCCTGAGATCAATCAGGGAAGGGAGTGTTTTGGGTGTGTTTTCCCATCAGAGGTCTTCACTCCAGCCCACAGTTTCTCTTTTTTGAGCTATTTTTCTTTTCTTTGTTTGCCCTCCATGTGGTTCTTCTAGTTGCTGCTTCCTCTGACTGCCATCTTTGACCCTGTTCCCCTATTCTAACTACCTAACACCAACTTTGGAAATAATAACTAAATGAAAGTATATTGAATTTGCTTAACTTTAGAGTAATAGATGAAGGAAGGAGACATCATAACACCATAAAAACCAAAACAGACATTAAAAAGTTTCTCATAATGCTTGACCATTAGGGTCTGTCAACTTGAAATGCAATATCCGTCTGCAAACCAGACCTTCTGGAGGGTGTCCATCTTTCTGCCAAACACAAATATAAATGTGCACAAATTCATTCCCAGTTGTATTCTGTTTTGATGCCTGTGAATGAAAAAGCATATATATGTTAATGAGGATCACCCTCAAATTCCTTCCTTCCAGTCATAACTATGTCTGTTACTATGAGAAAGCTTTAAGATAATGCTCTCCTAACTGGAACATTTCATCAAATAGCTCTAACCAGACAGTTTGGAAGGCAATGATAACTGGTGTTTATAGTGATGATTCTGGGGCATTGTAAATCCTCAAAATAAAATGCAGGTAGGCCCAGTATAGTTTTAGTGTTCTTTTCATTTATCCTATTCTATGTCTTCAAAACTTGGGGATGTATGTTATGTGCATTGTATGTTAAATGGGTAAACTCATTTTTAAACAATACTATGTTAAATCAAATGTTCCACTTTTCAACTTTTTTTGAGTAAAAGTACATCTACTGTATTTCATTTGAAGTTCTCATTTATCTACATTTTCAGCACTTCCAGATACTGTATTCTCCTGAATCTTCTGTTTCTTAAAATTTAAAACTCTAAATTCCAGTTTCTGGTTGCAAAGCAAATGTGGAAATCTTGATCTTTCTGTTGTTTTTAATGTTTAAACTACGTTCCAACATCAAGCAATAGGTTAAAGTGGATTGACAATGTTACTATACTTTCAGCATTGTGTATGATAATGCTAAGTATTATAAAAAATATTAAACACTTGATTCATTCAGTAATACAACAAATACCTGTTGAGCAGTTACTATATGCAAGGCACTGTGCTAATAGAAACGATTACTATATTTCTCTTCTAAAACTTAAATGTTTTCTGTAGTTGTTGTTGTTGGCTAGAAAGCATATGTTAATCAAAGAATCACACACATAACTAAAATTCTAACTGGCAGAGAGGTCCATAGTGTTATTAAAACATATAAGAGAGGGATTTTACCCAGTCTAGGGAGTAAGGGATTTCTGCCCTTTGGGGATTATCATGCAAAAAATGTAAATGTAATATTGTTGATGAAAACAATCCTAGAAAATTATTATGGTAAGAATAAAAAAAGAATGAATCATTGTTTGCCTTACTATTCTTTGGAATGAAATAATTATTTGATTATATATTCTGAATTTTTCAAAGCTCCTTATAAAAGAAAAACTTATATTAAATAAGTCCAAAGTTTATAACTTAAATGACTGCATTGATCATTATATATTTTAGTGAGATGAATCATATACCTAAAATAGTTGGATATAAAACCAGTTCAGCATTAGAAATTGTTTTGAATTTCATTAAAGTGACACATATATATGGAAATTACACAGAGGGTACTGACGAACCTATTTGCAGAGTAGCAATGGAGATGCAGATATAGAGAACAGACTTGTGGATATTGGACTGGGGGAAGAGAGGGTGGTAGGAATGGAGAGAGTAGCATGAAAATATATACATGACCATATGTAAAATATAGTCAGTGGGTATTTGCTCTATGACTCAGGGTGCTCAAACTGGTGTTCTGTGGCAACCTAGAAGGGTAGGATGGGGTGGGAGGTGGGAGAGGGTCAAGAGGGAGCAGACATATGTATCCCTATGGCTGATACATGTTGATGTATGGCAAAAACCAACACAATCTTGCAAAGTAATTGCCCTTCAATTAAAAATAAATACGATACAGTAAGGCAATGATCTTCCAATTAAAAATGAATTAATTAATTTTAAAAATGTAGGCTATTTTACATACATAAAAATAAATAAAAAAGAAAGTAAGCCAATCAAAGCATATGCAATAAATAAATAAATAAAACTGTCTTTGGAAAAAAATATCTTTGATACAAATAGATTTTAAGCCACTCTCCTGTTATTCTTATAACCCAATTAAAAAGCAGCACAACGAGCACAAAAATAATGAAAATTTCAGAATCTTTTGTTAATAAAATACATATTAGATGTTCAAATTATCATACGGATTAGTCTTAAGTTTCATCAAGGCAAGAATTCCATTTCTGACAAGGGCATTTGTCTCAGTTTTATTTCACTTAATATGTCAGCAGATTTGGAAAAATCAGCAGTGGCAACAGGACGGGGAAAAAGTCAGTTTTCATTCTAATCCCAAAGACGGAAAAGGACAAATCCTTAAACTACTGAACAATTGAATAAGGTTATACTCAAAATCTTTCAAGCTAAGCTTCAGTAATACATACACTGAGAAATTCCAGGTGTACAAACTAGGTTTTAGTAAAGAAAGAGGAGCTAGAGATTAAATTGCCAGCATTTGTTGGATCATGGAGAAAGCAAGGAAGTTCTAGAGAAACAAATGTTTCTGCTTCACTGACTTTATTAAAGCCTTTGACTGTCTGGATCACAACAAACTGCAGGAAATTCTTAAAGAGAAAGGAGTACCAGACCACCTTATCAGTCTCCTGAGAAACCTGTATGTTGATTGAGAAGCAGCAGTTAGAACGGAACATGGAACAAATAACTGGTTCCAAATAGGAAAAGGAGTATGACAAGGCTGTATACCGTCATGTTACTTATTTAACTTCTATGCATAATCAATTCAGTTCAGTCACTCAGTCGTGTCTGACTCTTGTTGACATCATGGACTGCAGCATGCCAGCCTTCCATGTCCATCAACCAACACACAGAGTTTGCTCAAACTCATGTCCATCAAGTCAGCGATGCCATCCAACCATCTCATACTCTGTCGTCCCCTTCTCCTCCTGCTTTCAATCTTTCCCAGCATCAGGGTCTTTTCCAGTGGGTCAGTTCTTTGAATCAGGTGGCCAAAGTATGGAGCTTCAGCTTCAGCATCAGTCGTTCCAATGAATATTCAGGACTGATTTCCTTTAGGATTGACTGGTTTGATCTCTTTGCTGTCCAAGGGACTCTAAAAAGTCTTTTCCAACATCACAGTTCAAAAGTATCAGTTCTCCAGTGCTCAGCTTTCTTTATGGTCCAACTCTCATATCCATAAATGACTACTGGAAAAACCATAGATTTGACCATACAGTCCTTTGTGGTAATGTCTCTGCTTTTTAAAATGCTGTTTAGGTTTGTCAGAGCTTTCATCCCAAGAGCAAGCGTCTTTTAACACCGTGGTTGAAGGCACCATATTCAGTGATTTTGGAGCACAGGAAAATAAAATCTGTCATTATTTCCATTGTTTTCCTATCTATTTGCCATGAAGTGATGGGACCAGATGTGATGATCGTAGTTTTCTGAATGTTGAACTTTAAGCCAATTTGTTCACTCTCCTCTTTCACTTTCATCATGAGGCTTTTCAGTTCCTCTTCACTTTCTGCCATAAGAGTGGTCTCATCTGCATATCTGAGTTTATTGATATTTCTCCCGGCAATCTTGTTTCCAGCTTCTGCTTCTTCCAGCCCAGCGTTTCTCATGATGTTCTCTCCATATAAGTTAAATAAGCCGGGTGACAATATACAGCCTTGACGTACTCCATTTCCTATTTGGAACCAGTCTGTTGTTCCATGTCCAGTTCTAACTGTTGCTTCTTGACCTGCATATAGGTTTCTCAAGAGGCAGGTCAGGTGGTATTCCCATCTCTTTCAGAATTTTCCACAGTTTATTGTGATCCACACAGTCAAAGGATTTGGCATAGTCAATAAAGCAGAAATAGATGTTATTTTGGAACTCTCTTGTTTTTTTTGATGATACAGTGGATGTAGGCAATTTGTTTTCTGGTTCCTCTGCCTTTTCTAAAACCAGCTTGAACATCTGGAAGTTCATGGTTCACATACTGCTGAAGCCTGGCTTGGAGAATGTTGAGCATTACTTTACTAGCATGTGAGATGAGTGTAATTGTGCGGTAGTATGGGCATTCTTTGGCATTGCCTTTCTTTGGAATTGGAATGAAAACCGACCTTTTCCAGTCCTGTGGCAGCTGCTGAGGGTTCCAAATTTGCTGGCATAGTGACTGAAGCACTTTGACAGCATCATCTTTCAGGATTTGAAACAGCTCCACTGGAATTCCATCACCTCCACTAGCTTTGTTCGTAGTGATGCTTTCTAAGGACCACTTGACTTCACATTCCAAGATGTCTGGCTCTAGGTGAGTGATCACACCATTGTGATTATCTCTGTCATGAAGATCTTTTTTTGTACAGTTCTTCTGTGTATTCTTGCCACCTCTTCTTAATATCTTCTGCTTCCATTAAGTCCATATCATTTGTGTCCTTAATCATGCCTATCTTTCCATGAAATGTTCCCTTGGTATCTCCAATTTTATAGAAGAGATCTCTAGTGTTACCCATTCTGTTGTTTTCCTCTATTTCTTTGCATAGATTGCTGAGGAAGGCTTTCTTATCTCTCCTTGCTATTCTTTGGAACTTTGCATTGAGATGCTTATATCTTCCCTTTTCTCCTTTGCTTTTTGCTTTTCTTTCTTTCACAGCTATTTGTAAGGCATCCCCAGACAGCCATTTTACTATTTTGCATTTATTTTCCATGAGGATGTTCTTGATCCCTGTCTCCTGTACAAAGTCAGGAACGTTCATCCATAGTTCATCAGGCACTCTGTCTATCAGATTTAGTCCCTTAAATCTATTTCTCACTTCCACTGTATAATCATAAGGGATTTGATTTAGCTCATACCTGAATGGCAGAATGGTTTTCCCTATTTTTTTTAATGTTTGTTAATATGAATTTTTATTATTAACACATCAAACATTAGCTAAGGTATTATTAATGCCAATATCAGAGTATTGATAAAAGATCTATTTTATTCGTATGATTCATAGTCTCTTTTGATTTATTTATTTTTTTTTCATGGTTTCCCACTGCTTTATTTTTTTATTTTTTTTATTTTTTAATATAATTTATTTTTTTTACTTTACAATTCTGTATTGGTTTTGGCATACATTGACATGAATCCACCATGGGTGTACATGCGTTCCCAAACATGAACCCCCCTCCCACCCCCCTCACCACAACATCTCTCTGGGTCATCCCCGCGTACCAGCCCCAAGCGTGCCATATCCTGCATCGGACATAGACTGGCAATTCGATTCTTACATGATATTATACATGTTTCAATGTCATTCTCCCAAATCATCTCACCCTCTATCCACAGTCAGATCCCAGTCTTGTTTTTGCTGACTGTATAGAGCTTCTCTATCTTTGGCTGCAAAGAATATAATCTATCTGATTTTGGTGTTGACCATCTGGTGATGTCAATGTGTAATGTCTTCTCTTGTGTTGTTGAAAGAGGGTGTTTGTTATGACCAGTGCATTCTCTTAGCAAAACTCTATTAGCCTTTGCCATGCTTCATTCTGTACTCCAAGGCCAAATTTACCTGTTACTCCAGGTGTTTCTTGACTTCCTACTTTTGTGTTCCAGTGCCCTATAATGAAAAGGACATCTTTTGGGGGAGTTAGTTCTGAAAGGTCTTGTAGGTGTTCATAGAACCGTTCAACTTCAATTTCTTCAGCATTACTGCTTGGGGCATAAGGTTGGATTATTGTGATATTGAATGGTTTGCCTTGGAAAGGAACAGAGATCATTCTAGTCAGAGAGAAAAAAGAGAGAGAGAGAGAGAACTTTCTCTCTAAAATCTCTGAGGCACTGCCTGGCCTGCTCACAGAACAAAGGATTGAGTGAATACCAGAAGGCTGGGGACCGGCCTCTCCCCTTGTCCAAAGCAGAGAAGCAGGCAAGGGGCAATCTCAGCCCAAGAGACAGCATCCTCCACCAAACTGTAAGCAGGCTCCCAGTTATTAACGAAGCCTTCCCACGATGCTGGATGGTTGGCATCTGCCAGGAGGGTCGCAGTCAGTGATCAGCTCTCCAGAGGAGACACATGGCACATCTGAGATGGTGCTCTCACTGTGCACCTAAGAAACTAAGGGGCTGGGACCGGGGAGGTGATAAGACACACTACCCAGCTAGGAGAGTGTGCTCACCAAGCACCTAGTCACCTGAGCTGCTCAGACACAGGAAGGGCACAAAACGCAGGCACAACCAAGTCTGTTCCTTTGTGGAGTACCTGAGAAACTGAACCTGCTCAGCTTAGACCTGGGAAGTGCACGCAACCCAGGGCCAGTGTTAGACAGTTTCCCTGCAGTGCAACCTGGAGCCTGAGTAGTGTAGACTGGGAAACCACACACACTATGAGTAGGGGCAAATCCATTGCAGCTCAGACACTGCAAGCACTCCCCACATAAGCCAGTGATATTTGTTTGCAGTGTTCCTCCCTCCCCACAGCACAACTGAACAAGTGAGCCTAAATAAGTGACCACCTTTGCCCCTTATGTCAGGGTGGAAATTAGACACTGAAGAGATTTTCAAACAAAGGAAGCCAAAATAAAAAAAGAAGAGGGAACTTCTCTGGAGTGACAAGTGCAACAGATTAAAACACTGTGAGTGAGTGAGTGAGTGAGTGAGTGAGTGAAGTCGCTCAGTCATGTCCGACTCTTTGAGACCCCATGGACAGTAGCCTACCAGGCTTCTCCATCCATGGGATTTTCCAGGCAAGAGTACTGGAGTGGGTTGCCATTTCTTTCTTCAGGGGATCTTCCCAACCCAGGGATCGAACCCAGGTCTCCTGCATTGCAGACACACGCTTTACTGCCTGAGCCACCAGGGAAGCTAGTTAGCACTAATTGCATTGGAAGGGGCCTATAGACGTTGAGAAGAATTATAAGCTGGAACAGGAATTATCTGAAACTGAACTGACCCTCAGTGCCCTCAAGAGTTCCGGAGAAATTCCTAGATATATTTTACTATGATCATTTTGTAATTTTTAAAATTTTTATTACTCCTTTAACTTTCATTTTTGTAACCTACTATTACCTTGCAAAAAACAGACCCTATTTTAAGGCAAATTTCATATATATATAGTTTTTATAATTTTTGTGATTTTGCTTTCTTTTTAATATTGTATTTTTGAGAGCCTAACCTTTACTCTAAATTTTTAATCTTTGCTTTTTGATTTTTGTTATCAATTTTTTACCTTTAATAATTTAATCTTCAGTACCCATTTTTACTTAGGAGTGTGATTAATGGCTTTATTGCCCTCTCCCCCTTTTGACTCTCCTTTTTCTCCCCCAGGTCACCTCTGTCTCCTCTATTCTCCTTCTCTTCTGTACCCAACTCTGTGAATCTTTTTGGGTGTTCCAGGCTGTGGAGAACACTTAGGGAACTGATTACTTGGTAGATCTGTCTCTCTCCTTTTGATTCCCCCTCTTCTCCTCCTGGTCCCTTCTATCTCCTTCCTTCCTCTTCTCTTTTCCATGTAACTCTGTGAAGCTCTCTGGGTGTCCTTCACTCTGGAAGATCTTCTCAGCATTAAACTAGTTGTTTTATCACCAGTGCTATATGGATGGAGAAATCTTGAGACTACTGCAAGAATAAGACTGAAAGCCAGAGGCAGGAGGCTTAAACCCAAAACTTGAGAACTCCAGAAAACTCCTGAATCCAGAGAACATTAATTGACAAGAGCTCATCCAAAAGCCTCCATACCTACACTGAAATCAAGCTCCACCAAAGATCCAACAAGTTTCAGAGCAACACATACCAAGATAATTCAACAAAAGAGGAACATAACCCTGAGCATTAAAATACAGGCAGCTGAAAGGCCCACCAAACTCATAGACGCCTGAAAACTCACTGCTGGACACTTCATTGCACTCCAGAGAGAGGAGATACAGCTTTACTCACGAGAACACCAATACAAGCTTCCCAAACTAGGAAACCTTGACAAGTCACTTGTCCAACCCCACCCACAGGGAAGGATCTCTACAATAAAGAGGAATGACAAACTACTCACTTACAGAAAGGCCACCCAAAACACAGCAATCTAAGCAAAATGAAAAGGCAGGGACATGTTCAGCAGGTAAAGGAACATGATAAAAGCCAACCAAACCAAACAAAAGAGGAAGGGATAGGGAGAATATCTGAAAAATAATTCAGAATAATGATAGTAAAAATGATCCAAAATCTTAAAAACAAAACGGAGTTAAAGATAAATAGTCTGGAGTCAAGGATTGAGAAGAGGCAACAAATGTTTAACAAGGAACTAGAAGAAATAAAAAAGGGTCAGTCAATAATTAATAATACAATAACTGACATCAAAAGCACTCTGGAGGTAACCAACAATATAACTGAGGTAGAAGATAGGATAAATGGTAGAAATAAAGAGAGCATAGAGGGAGAAAGAAAAAAGAATTAAAACAAATGAGGACAACCTCAGAGACCTCTGGGACCATGTCAAACTCACTAATGTTCAACTCATAGGAGTTCCAGAAGAAGAAGACAAAAAAAAAAAAAAAGTCATGCTAAAATTCTTGAGGAGATAATAGTTGAAAAGTTCCCTAAAATGGGAAAAGAAATATCAACCCAATTCCCAGAAACCCAGAGAATCCCAAACAGGATAAACTCAAGGTGAAACAATCGAAGACACATATTAATGAAATTAAGGAAGGTCAAACACAAGAACAAATATTAAAAGCAGCAAGGGAAAAACAACAAATAAAACACAAGGGGATTCCCATAAGAATAACAGCTGGTCTTTTAATAGAAATTCTTCAGGCCAGAAGGGAATTGCAGGACATACTTAAAATGATTAATGAGAAAAATCTACAACCCAGATTACTGTACCCAGCAAAGACCTCATTCACATATTAAGGATAAATCAAAAGCTTTACAGACAAGTAAAAGCTGAGAGAATTCAGCACCACCAAACCATCTCTTCAACAAGTGCTAAGGGATCTTCTCTAGAAAGAAAACACAGAAAAGGTTTATAAAGTCGAACCCAAAACAACAAATTAAATGGCTATGGGATTATACTTATCAATAATTACCTTAGATGTAACTGGGTTGAATGCCTCAACCAAAAGACAAAGGCTGGCTGAATGGATACAAAAACAATACTGCTATATATATGCTGTCCACAAGAGACACATCTCAAAACATGGGACACATACAGAATGAAAGTGAAGGGCTAGAAAAAGATATTTCACTCAAATGGAAACCAAAAGAAAACAGGAGTAGCAATACTGATATCAGATAAAATAGACTTAGAAATAAAGACCATGAAAAGAGACAAAAAAGGACACTACATAATGATCAAAGGATGAATCCAAGAGGAAGATATAACAATTATAAACATATATGCACTGAACGTAGAAGCACCACAACATATAAAGCAAATGCTAACAAGTCTGAAAGGGGAAATTAACAGTAACACAATAATAGTGGAAGACTTTAATATCCCACTCACACCTATGGATAGATCAATTAAACAGACAATTAGCAAGGAAACAAAGACTTTAAATGATACAATGGACCAGTTAGAGCTAATCAATATTTACAGGACATTTCACACCCCCAAAATAAATTTCACCTTTTTATCAAGTGCACATGGAAACTTCTTCAGGATAGATCCCATCCTGGGCCATAAATCTAGCCTTGGAAAATTAAAAAAAAACTTTTTTTTTTTTAAATCATTTCAAGCATCTTTTCTGATCACAATGCAGTAACATGAGATGTCAGCTACAGGAAAAAAAAAAAAAACTATGAAAAATACAAACATATGGAGGCTAAACAACACGCTTCTGAATAACCAACAAATCACAGAGGAAATCAAGAAAAAAATTGAAATATGTATAGAAATGAATTAAAATGAAAACACAACAACCCAAAACCTATGGGAGTCAGTAAAACAGTGCTAAGGGGACAGTTCATAGCAATACTAAGTTACCTCAAGAAACAAGAGAAAAATCAAATAAATAACCTAACTCTATAACTAAGTCAACTAGAAAAGGAAGAAATGAAGAACCCCAGTGTTAGAAGAAGGAAAAAAAAAACATAAAAATTAGGGCAGAAATAAATGAAAAAAGAAACAAAGGAAACCATAGCAAAAATCAACAAAGCTAAAAGCTGATTCTTTGAAAAGATAAATAAAATAGACAAAAGATTAGCCAGACTCATCAAGAAAAAAAGGGAGAAGAATCAAATCAACAAATTGGAAATGAAAATGTAGAAATCACAATAAACAACACAAAAATACAAAAGATCATAAGAAACTATTATCATCAACTATATGCCAATAAAATGGACAACTTGGAACAAATGGGGAAATTCTTAGGAGAGTAAAACTTTTCAAAATTGAAGCAGAAAAAAAATAAAAAATTTTGACTGACCCATCATAAGCATGGAAATCAAAACTATAATCAGAAATCTTCCAGCAAACAGAATCCCAGGACCAGACGGCTTCACAGCTGACTTCTACCAAAATTTAGAGAAGAGCTATCACCTATCCTACTCAAAACCTTCCAGAAAATTGCAGAGGAAGGTAAAATGCCAAACTCATCCTATGAGGCCATCATCACCATAATACCAAAACCAGACAAGGATGCCACAAAAAAAGAAAACTACAGGCCAATATCACTGATGAACATAGAAAAATCCTAAAAAAAAATTTCTAGAAAACCGAATCCAACATATTAAAGATATCATACAGCATGAACAAGTGGGCTTTATCACAGGGATGCAAGGAATCTTCAACATTCACAAATCAATAATTGTGATACACCACTTTAACAAATGGAAAGATAAAAGTCATATGATTATTTCAATAGATGTAGAGAAAGCCTTTGACAAAATTCAACATCCATTTATGATAAATACCCTCCAGAAAGCAGGCATAGAAGGAATATGCCTCAACATAATAAAAGCCATATATGATAAACCCACAGCAAACATTATCTTCAGTGGTGAAAAATTGAAAGTTTTCCCCTAAAGTCAGGAACAAGACAAAGGTACCCACTGTCATCACCACTATTCAACATAGTTTTGGAAGTTTTAGCCACAACAATCAGAGAAGAAAAAGAAATAAAAGGAATCCAGATTGGAAAAGAAGTAAAACTCTCACTGTTTGCAGATGACATGATCCTATATATAGAAAACCCTAAAGACTCCAACAGAAATTACTAGAGCTAATCAATGAATATAGTAAAGTTGCAAGATATAAAACTAACACACAGAAATCCCTTGCATTCTTATACACTAACAATGACAGAACAGAAAGAGAAATTAAGGAAACAATTCCATTCACCACTGCAACAAAAACAATAAAATACTTAAGAATAAATCTACCTAAAGAACCAAAAGATCTATACATAAAAAACTATAAAACACTGAGGAAATAAATCAGATGACACAAATAGATGGAGAAATATACCCTGTTCATGGATCAGAAGAATCAACACAGTGAAAATGATTATACTGCCCAAAGGAATTTATAGATTCAATGCAATCCCTATCAAGCTACCAACGGTATTTTTCAGAGAACAAGAAAAAATAATTTCATAATTTGTATGGGAATACCAAAAAAAAAAAAAAACCCTGGAATAGCCAAAGCAATCTCGAGAAATAGAATGGAACTGGAGGAGTCAACCTGCCTGACTTCAGACTATACTACAAAGCCACAGTCATCAAGACAGTATGATACTGGCACAAAGACAGAGAAATAGATCAATGGAACAAAATAGAAAGCCCAGAGATAAATCCATGCACCTATGGACACCTTATCATCGATAAAGGAGGCAAGAATATACAGTGGAGAAAAGACAATCTCTTTAACAAGTGGTGTTGGGAATACTGGTCAACCACTTTTAAAAGAATGAAACTAGAACACTTTCTAATACCATACACAAAAATAAACTAAAAATAGATTACAGATCTAAATATTATACCAGAAACTATAAAACTCTTAGAGGAAAACATAGGCAAAACGCTCTATGACATAAATCACAGTAGGATCCTCTATGACCCACCTCCCAGAGTAATGGAAATAAAAACAAACATAAACAAATGGGACTTAATTAAACTTAAAAGCTTTTGCACAATGAAGGCAATTATAAGCAAGGTGAAAAAATAGCCTTCAGAATGGAAGAAAATAATAACAAATGAAGCAACTGACAAAGAATTAATCTCAAAAATATACAAGCAACACTTTATCTCAACTCCAGAAAAATAAGCTGCCCATTCAAAAAGAAAAAAAAAAAAAAAAAGGGCCAACAAACTAAACAGACATTTCTCCAAAAAAGACATACAGATGGCTAACAAACACATGAAAAAATGCTCAACCTCACTCAAATGCAAATCAAAACCACAATGATGTACCATCTCACACCAGTCAGAATGGTTGCTATCAAGTATTCTACAAACAATAAATGATGGTGAGGGTGTGGAGAAAAAGGAACACTCTTAGACTGTTGGTGGGAATGCAAACTAGTATAACCACTGTGGAGAACAGTGAGGTGACTCCTTAAAAGACTGCAAATACAACTGCCATATGACCCAGCAATCCCATTGCTGGGCATACACACTGAAGAAACCAGAATTGAAAGAGACACATGTACCCCAATGTTCATTATAGCACTATTTACAATAGCCAGGACATGGAAGCAACCTAGATGTCCATTGGCAGACAAATGGATAACAAAACTGTGTTACATATACACAATGGGTTATTACTCAAGTATTAAAAATAATGCATTTGAATTAGTTCTAATGAGGTGGATGAAACTGGAGCCTGTTATACAGAGTGAAATAAGTCAGAAAAAAAAATAGAGTATTTTAATGCATATATATGGAATTTAGAAAGTTGGTAATGACGACCTTATATGCCTGATAGCCAAAGAGACAGATATAAAAAACAGACTTTTGGACTCTGTGGGAGAAGGTGAGGGTGGGATGATCTGAGAGAATAGCACTGAAACAAGTACATGATCATATGTGAAATAGATTTCAAGCCCAGGTTTGATGTATGAGATAGGGTGCTCAGGGCTGGTGCACTGTGATGATGCTGAGGGATGGGAGGGGGAGGGAGGTGGGAGGGGTGTTAAGGATGGGGAACGCATGTACACCCATGGCTGATTCATGTCAATGTATGCAAAAGTACAATATTGTAAAGTAATTAGCCTCCAGTTAAAATAAATAAATAAATAAATAAATTAGAAAAGAAAATGGAGAAACTACCACTGCTACTGCTAAGTCACTTTAGTCGTGTCTGCCTCTGTGTGACCCCATAGACGGCAGCCCACCAGCTCCCCTGTCCCTGGGATTCTCCAGGCAAGAACACTGGAGTGGGTTGCCATTTCCTTCTCCAATGCATGAAAGTGAAAAGTGAAGAAAGTGAAAAGTGAAGAAAGTGAAAAGTGAAGTCGCTCAGTTGTGTCTGACTCCTAGCGACCCGATGGACTGCAGCCTACCAGGCTCCTCCATCCATGGGATTTTCCAGGCAAGAGTACTGGAGGTTGCCATTGTCTTCTCCGAGAAACTACCACAGACACACAGAAATACAAAGGATCACAGGAGAGAACTATGAACACCTATATCTTAATAGAATTGACAACCTGGAAGAAATGGACAAATTCTTAGAAAGAAAGATCTTTCCATGACTGAACCAAGAAGAAACATAAAATGTAAGCAGGCTTATCTCTAGGAATGAAATTGAAACTATGATTAAAAATATTTCAGTGAACACATGTTCAGGATAAGATGGCTTTACAGGCAAATTCTATCAAACACTTCGAAAAGAGCTTAAAACCCATTCTTCTCAAACTCTTTCAAAAATTGCAGAGGGAGGAACAATCCCAAGCTCATTCTAGGAGGCAACCATCATCCTGATACCAACACCAGACAAAGATATCACCAAAAAAGGAAATTACAGCCTGGAGAATCCCAGGGAAAGGGGAGCCTGGTGGGCTGCTGTCTATGGGGTCACACAGAGTCGGACATGACTGAAGCGACTTAGTAGTAGTAGTAACACTGATGAACATAGATGCAAAAACTCTCAACAAAATACCAGGAAGCTAAAGCTAACAACACATTAAAAGGATCATACTGGGGCAGAGCCATGACGGCGATGAGGGAAGACATGGAGTCCATGTCTCCCCATGCCTTGGATACTCACCAGTTGTTGTTGGAGGACCTTCCTCAGATAGGCTGATGGGAGGAATCCCAGGGATGACCAGGTACTGGGAAGCAGGAAGTAGGGGAAGGTCAAGGTCACTGGCTCAATTGAGGGGTTTCTGGGGAAGGTGGAGTGGTTTGACTGCTGGGGGCAGCACACTTGCTTAGCAAGAGGGGTGAGGCATCCTCGGGGATTGGAGGGTGTTTTAAGGGAAGCCACTGAGGCCCCTTACGCATGGTCTTGGGGAGTTTCCTGGGACCCAGATCTGGTACTCAACCCTTGGGGATCTCCTCTGCCCTCTGAATCCCTCTCCACCTTCCCTGCCAAGCTCTATGACCCCTGGGCCACCCTCCACTTTTCACGGCCTCCTCTACCCATGCGGGTCTTGACAGTTTGAGAGGGAGTGGTAGAGAAAAAGCCAGGCGAGCAGGGAGGTTCCTTTGAGGTTTGAAGTTCAGGGTACTGCCTGGTGTTCTCTCATACACTCAGCCCTGAGGAGCCCCCTGAAGCCACTGGCCGAGCCCTCTGCCCTCCTGGACCACTTCTGATCTTCAGGGTACCCTCTCCATTCTGGGCCCTCTCTGTCCTTCAGTACTCCAGGGTCCTCTGTGTTCATCAGGGCCCAGTCAGCCAGGGTGTGGGGGGACGTCCTGTGGATGTGAGGGGAGAGGGGAGAAAATGGCAGGCCAGCTAAGGGAAGATACTGTGGGTTCCAGGTGCAAGGAAATATCCCCCAGCTGCTCAGCCCCTAAAAGCCTCCTGAAGCCTCAGGCCAAGCCCTCTGCCCTTTGAGAACTCCACCTTCCAGAGCCAATCCCACTCTTCAAGTTATCTTCTGCCCTCCAAATTCCTCCTCCTTGCAGGGCTCCCACCTTCTGGGGCCCCCCTCATCCCTCTCTGGACCTCTTTCTGCCTTCTGGATTGGGCCTTCTGCCCTCTGGGAGCCCCCCCCCTCCATGATGAGCCCTTCACCATCTGGGAAACCTCTCCACTTTCTGGGGTCCCATTCCATTCTCCAGCTTCCTATTTGCTTCAGGGCCACCATCTTCTGAGGACCTCCTCACCCTCCAGAGTCCACATACCCCTCTTAAGTTGAAGGACCCCTTCTTCCAGGCCTCCCTCTTTCCAATATGATAAGCCCTCCACTCTCTAGGGATCCACCTCAGACTTCTGGGACACCCTCTGTCCTTCAGGGTCCTTCTGAGGGCACTCTCTGGTCAAGTAGGTCCTGTGGGGACAGGAGAGAGGGAAGACAGGGCCACAAAAGCCAGAGGAGGGTCCCTCCTGGTGTGAAGGAACAGGGAACCACTCTGGTGTTACACCACCCACTCATCCTTAGGGAGCCTCCTGGGGACCAGGGCCTGATCCTCTGTACTTCAAGTCAGAGGAGTTGCAGAGCCCCCCTTGGCTGGGTGGAGACCTGGCTGCCCTCCAAAGTCACCCAGGACCTTCTCTGGATGTATGGGGCTTGAATAAGGACCCCACCCCTGTTCAAATCTCACTTCCATATAAACACCACCACTTTTAAAGGCCTTCTTGACATAAACCCTACCTTCACACCCAAGGCTTTCTTCTGCCTTTTTTTTTTTTTTTTTTACTGTTTGCCAGTGGAGTTTGGTTTTACCCTCTGGTGGGTTGTTTCATACACACACACACACACACACACATATAATCTTTTATATAATTTCTGTTAGTTTTCTGTGTGTCCTGTGTGTTCAGTCACTCAGTCATTTCTGACTTTTTGTGACCCTATGGACTGTAGCCCACCAGGCTTCTCTGTCCATGGGATTGTCCCATCAAGAATATCTGAATAGGTTGCTATTTTCTCCTTCAGGGCATCTTCCCAACCCAGTGGCCAAGCCTGAGTTTCCTGTGTCTCCTGCATTGCAAGGAGATTCTTTACCACTGAGCCACAGAGAAGTCCTGTTAGTTATCTATACTTATTTTATTTTTTACTCTTTATTATTTACTCTGCTTCTTGTTATTTTTACCATATATATATATATATATATGCATATATATGAGTATTTTAGAAACTATATATATGTACATATATGAGTATATTAGAAACTATATATATATATATATATATATATATATACTTTTCTTCCATTGCTTATATATATATATATATACATATATGCTTTGTATTCCTTTGCTTTTTCCTTTGCTATGTGTGTATATATATATACACACATACACTTTTCTTCCATTCTTTTTCTATTAGAGTCTGGTTTACCCTTCAGGGGTTCTTTCAAACATACTCTTACTTTTTCTAATATATCTGCTACAATTCTAAATTTATTACATTTTTTATTAGCTGTTTTTTTTTTTTTTTCTTCTTCTCTTTTATTTCCCCTGAACCACATGGCTTGTAGTATCCTCATTCTGGGTCCAGAAATCAGGCCTGTGGTGGGAGCATTGAGTCTAAATTGCTAGAATAACAGAGAATGTCAGGCCCCAGGGGATATTAATCAGAGCGAAGTGTCCCAGAGGTACATATCTCAACAGTAAGACTTGGCTCTACCCAACTGCTTGAAAACTCCATTGCTGGAAGCCTCAAGTCAAACAACTAGTAAGGCAGAAGCACAGTCTCCATCATCAAAATAAATAAACAAATGGCAAAAAAATATGTTACAGATGAATGAGCAAGTAAAAATATGTAAGACTGAATAAATGAAAAGGAAATAGGCAATGCATCTGTAAAATAATTTAGATTAATGATAGTAAAGAAGTTTCAAAATACCAAAAATAGAATGGAGAAAATGCAAGAAACGTTTAATACATTTAACAATGACATGGAAGTAAGAAAAAAAATCAAACAGTGATGAACAGCACAGTTACTGAAATTGATATATTGTGTAGTTCATGGGGTTGCAAAAGTCAGACATGACTGAGTGACTTGCACTTTCACTTTAGAAAATAACTGAGACAGGAGAATGCATAAGTAAGCTGGAAGATAGAGTGATGGAAACAACTGTTGAGGAAGAAAATAAAGAAAAATTAATGAAAACAATTGAGGACAGTCTCAGAAACCTCCAGGACAATAACAAACAAACACTTAAATTACAGGGGTTCCAGAAGAAAAAAAAAAAAACAAAATGCATAAGAAGATATTTGAGGAGATTATAGTCAAAAACTTCCCTAACATGGGAAAAGAAATAGCCACCCTAGTTCAGGAATCCCAAAGAGTCCCATAAAATATAAACACAAAGAGAAATACTCCAAGACATATATTAAACAAACCAATAAAAATTAAACACAAAGAAAAACTATTAAAAGCAGCAAAGGAAAAAGCAAAAAGTAACATACAAAGGAATCCCCATACATATAACAGATGATTTCTCATCATAAACTCTGCAGGACAGACGATAGTGGCAAGATATACTTAAAGTGATGAAAGAGAAAAAACTGCAACCAAGATTACTCTACCCATCAAGGATCTCATTCAGATATCATGGTAAAATCAAAAACATTAGAGACAGATAAAAACTAAGAGGATTCAGCATCACAAAAATGAGCCATATGAGAAATGCTAAAGGAAATTCTCAAAGACAGGAAAACCAAGAGAAGAAAAATACCCACTGAAATGCACACACACAAAAATTAAGAAAATAACACCTGATTCGATGCATGATACTGGATGCTTGGGGCTGGTGCACTGAGACGACCCAGAGGGATGGTATGGGGAAGGAGGAGGGAAGGGGGTTCAGGATGGGGAACACGTATATACCCGTGGTGGATTCATGTCAATGTATGGCAAAACCAATACAGTATTGTAAAGTAAAATACAGTAAAAATAAATTTAAAATAAATAAAATAAATAAATCAATAAATAAATTTATATTAAAAATTAAAAAATACGTATAATTACATTATTTGTGTCTGGATTAAATTCCTCAAACAAAAGACACAGACTGGCTGAATGAATAAAGAAACAAGACTCATAAATATGCTGCCTACAAGAAACTCATTTCAGACCTAAAGAAACACACGAACTGAAAGTTAGGGGCTGGAGAAAGATATTCCATGCAAATAGGAATCAAAAGAAAGCAGGAGTAGCAATATTAACATAAAATAAAATAAACTTTATAATAAAGACTGTTACAAAAGATAAGGAAAGGCAATATATAATGGATTATGAAAGACAGTATATAATGATCAAAGGATAAATGCAAGAAGAATACATAACAAATTTAAATATTTATGCACCCAAAATAGAAGCACCTCAATACATAAGCAAATGCTAAGAACCATAAAATGGGAAATTGACAGTAACACAATAATAATAGTGGACTTTAATACCCCACTTACACCAATGGACAGATCATCCACACAGGAATAAAGAAACGCAAGCCTTAAATCACACATTAAATCAGACAAACCTAATAGATATGTTCATGACATTTCACTCCAAAACAGCAGAATACACATTTTTCTTAAGTGCACATGGACAATTCTCTAGGATAGATCACATCATGGGTCAAAATTAAAGCCTCAGTAAATTTAAGATAATTGAATTCATATCAAGCAACTTTTTTGATCATTACACTGAGACTAGATGTAAATTACAGGGAAAAAGAAAAAAAACTCAAAGAACACAATCATATGGAGTTGGTAAAAATCACATTTCTAAATAAAGAAGAGGACACTGAAGAAATAAAAAAAATGAAATTAAAAAAAGAAAAACTAGAAACAAATGACAATGAAACATGGCAACCCAAAATCTATGGGACGCAGCAAAAGCAGTTCTAAGAGGGAAGTTTATGGTAATATAAGCCTGCCTCAAGAAATGAGAAAAATGCCAAATAAACAACCTAAACTTATACCTAAAACAACTAGAAAAATAACAACAACAACAACAAAAAACAAAGTTACTAGAAGGAAAAGAGTCATAAACATCAGAGCAGAAATAAATGAAAAAAGAAATGGAGACAATAGCAAAGATCAATAAAACTAAAAGTTGTTTTTTGAGAAGATAAACAAAATTGACAAACCATTAAACAGACTCATCCAGAAAGAAAGACAGAAGACTTAAATAAATAAAAATAGAAACATAAAAATAGAAGCTACAACAGACAACATAGAAACAAACAAAAAAAATCATAAGACTACTATGAGTAACTCTATGCCAATTAAATGGACAACCGGGGAGAAACTGACAAGTTCTTAGAAAAGTACAACTTTCCCAAACTAAACCAGAAAAAAAATAGAAATCATGAACAGAACAATCACAAGCACCAAAATCAAAACTTAAAAAAAAAAAAAAATCTTCCAACAAGCAAAAGCCCAGGGCCAGATGGCTTCACTGGTAAATTCTATAAAATGTGTAGAGAAGAACCTAGACCTATCTTGCTCAAACTCTTCCAAAGACTTGCAGTGGGAGGAACACTGTCAAATTTATTCTATGAGGCCACCATCACCCTGATACCAAAAAGAGACAAAAATATCATATAAAGCCAAATTATAGGCCAATATCACTGATAAACATAGATGCAAAAATCGTCAACAAAATTCTAACAAACTGAATTCAGCAACACATTAAAAGGATAATATACTAGGTAGGCTTTATCCCAGGGATGCAAGGAGTCCTCAATATATGCAAATCAATCAATCTGATACACCATATAAACAAATTGAAAGATATAAACTCTTCAGAAAGTAGGCATAGAAGGAAACCATCTCAACAAAATAAAGATCATATATGAAAAACCCAGAGTAAACATTATTTTCAATGGTGTAAAACTGAATGCATTTCTTCTAAAATCAGGAATGAGTCAAGGGTGCCCAGACTGTCCACTATAACTCAACATAACTTTAAAAATCCTAGTCATAGCAATCAGAGAAGAAAAGGAAATGAATGGAATCCAGATTGGAAATGAAATAAAAATGTCATTATTTGCAGATGACGTGATACTATACATAGAAAACCCTAAACACACCACCAGAAAATTCCTAGAGTTAATCAATGAATTTGTAAAGTTTCAGGATACAAAATTAATACATTGAAATCCCTTGTGTTCCTATACAGCAAATATATATACAAAAATACATATATAAATAGAGACAAACACATACATAAAAAAAAAAACCCCATTCACCATTGCAAATAAATGGACAATATACCTAGGAATTAACCTACCTAAGGAGAAAAAAAGATCTGTATACAAAAAGCTATAAGACACTGATGAAAGAAATTAATGATATGAATGGAGAGATATATCATGTTCTTTGATTGGAAGAATCAATATTCTGAAAATGATGATACTACCCAAACAGTCTGACAGATTCAATGCAATCCTTATCACATTACCAATGACGTTTTTCACAGAACTAGACAAAAAATTTTCACAACTTGTATGGAAGAACAAAAGACCCCAAATACTCAAAGCCATCTTGAATAACAAAAATGGAGCTAGACGAATCAACCTCCCTGAATTCAGACTATACTACAAAGCTACAGTCATGAAGACAGTATGGTACTGGTACAAAAAGAGAAATATAGCTCAGTGGAAGGAAATAGAAAACCCATAGATAAACACACCTATAGGAAACTTAATTTTTGACAAAATAGACAAGAATATACAGTAGAGAAAAGACAACCTCTTCAATAAGTGGTGCTGGGACAGTTATATGTAAAAGAATAAAATTATAACACTTCCTAACCCCATACATGAAAATGAAATCAAAATGTATTAAAGACCTAAGTGTAAGGCCAAAATGTATAAAGCTCTTAGAGGAAAAAATAGGTAAAACACTTGATATAAATAACTATGATATCCTCTTTGGCTCACCTCTTAGAGTAATGGAAACAAAAACAAAAATAAACAAGTCAAGCCTAATTAAACTTATAGGCTTATACACGGCAAAAGAAACTGTAAGCAAGATGAAAAGACAATCCTCAGTGGGAGAAAATTGCTGCAAATGAAACAACTGGCAAAGGATTAATCTCTAAAATATACAAGCAACACATGTAGTTCAATACCAGAAAAACAGCCCAACGAAAGTGGGCAGAAAACCTAAACATACATTTCTCAAAAGAACACAGAGATGGCCAACAAACACATGAAAAGATGCTCAATATTGCTCATTAGTAGAGAATTTCCAATCAAACCACAATGAGGTATCACCTCACCCTGGTCAGAATGGCCACCATCAACAAATCTACAAACAATAAATGCTGGAGAGAATTGGGAGAAAAGGGAACACTCCTGCCATGTTGCTAAGAATGTAAATTGATACAGCCACTATGGTGAACAGTATTTGTTGTTGTTGTTCAATCATGCCCTACTCTTTGTGACCCTGTGGACTTAAACTAGGAATAAAACTGACATATGACCCAGCAATCCCACCACTGGAAATATACCCTGAGAAAACCATAATTGAATAAACACATGTAGCCCATTATTCATTGCAGCACTGTTTACAATAGCTAGGACATGGAACCAACTTAGATGTCCATCAACAGAAGAATGGATAAAGACATTGTTGTACATATATACAATAGAATATTACTCTGCCATATAAAGGAATGCATCTGAGTCAGTTCTAGTGAGGTGGATGAACTTAGAGCCTATTACACAGAGTGAAATAAGTCAGAAAGGGAAAGACATGTATTGTATATTAATGCCTATATATGGAATCTAGAAAAATGGTACTGATAAGCCTATTTGCAGGGCAGCAATGGAGATGCAGACATAAAGAACAGACTTTGCACACAATAATGGAAGGAGTGGATGGAGTGAATTGAGAGAGTAGTGTTGAAACATACACATTACCATATGTAAAATAGCCCATGGGAAATTGCTGTATAATACATAGAGCTCAATATGGTATTCTGTGACAACCTAGAGGAGTGGAATGGAGTGGGGGGTTTGGGGGCAGGGTTAGGAGGGTGGGAACATATTTATAATTATGCCTGATTCATGCTAATGTATGGCAGAAGCCAACACAACATTATAAAACAATTGTCCTCCAATTAAAAATTGGAAACGTGAAAAAAAGGATCTTACACCACAATGGATGCAAGAATTCTTATATTCAAATCAGTCAAGGTGATATACCATATTAATTACTTGAAAATAAAATCCATTTTATCATCTCAATAGATGTAGAAAAAAAAAAACTTTCAACAATGTTCAAAATCATCTAAGATAAAAACTATCTAGAAATTGGGCATAGAGGGAAGCTACCTCAACATAACAAAGGCCATATAGCACAAATCCACACACACAAAAATCATTCTCAATGGTGAAAAACTGAAATCATTTCTGCTAAGATCAGGAAGAAAAGAAGAATGTTCACCCTCACTATTACTATCCACATAATTTTGGAAATCCTAGCCATGACAATCAAAGAAAAAAAGAAAAAATAAGGAATCCAAATTAGAAAAGAAGTAAAACTTTCATTATTTTCAGGTGATATGAAAGTATACAGACAAAATCCTAAAGATTCTACCAGAAAATTGCTTTAGTTAATCAATGAATTTGGTAAATTCTCAGGATACAAAATTAATGCACAGAAATTTCTTGCATTCCTATATACTACAATGAAATTTCAATGAAAGAAATTTAGGAAACAAATCCCATTTACCACTGCAACAACAACAAAAGAATAAAATATCTTGGCATAAACCTACCTAAGGAAGCAAAAGACCTTTAGGCAGGAAACTAATAGATACTGATGAGTTCAGTTGGGTCCTGTTTATTTATTTGTTGTTTTTATTCTCATTATTGTAGAAAGTGGGTCAAAAAGATCTTGCTGCAATTTATGTCAAACAGTATTCTGCCTATGCTTTCCTCTAAGACATTCATAGTATCTGGCCTTACATTTCAGGCTTCAGTCTGTTTTGAGTTTATTTTTGTGTATGCTGTTTAGGAGTGTTCTAATTTCTTCTTTTATAGGTAGTTGCCTAGTTTTCCCAGTACCACATATTGAAGATGCTGTCTTTGCTCAGTTGTATATTCTAGCCTCATTTGTGATAGATTAGGTGATCATAGATGCATGTGTTTATCTCTGGACTCTCAATCCTGTTCCATTGATCTATATTTCTGTTTTTGTACCAAAAACATACCCTTTTCATTACCGTAGCACTGTAGTATAGTCTGAATCCAGAGATCCTGATTTTTCCAGCTCACTATTTTTTCTCAAGATTGCTTTTGCTATTTAAATTCTTTGCATCTCCATAAAATTATAAATGTTTTTATTCTAGTTATGTGAAAAAGGCCATTTTATAAGAATTGTCATCTGATGAGAATTGCATTGAATCTGTAGACTGTTTTGGGTAGTATAGTCATTTTCACAACATTGATTCCTCTAATCCAAGCACATGCTATCTCTTTCCATCTGTGTTGTCTTTGATTAATTTATCAGTGTCTTAAAGTTCTCTGAGTATAGGTATATTTACTACTTAAGTAAAATAGTAGTGGCTAGGTTTATGCTTAGGTATTTTATTATTTTTGTTTCAATGGATTAAAATTAAGGATTATTTCTTTAATTTCTTTCTGATTTTTCATTTAAGTGTATAGGAATGTAAGTAATTTCTGTGTATTAATTTTATATCTTGTGATTTTACTAAATTCATTGATTAGTTCTAGTATTCTCATGGCATCTTTTTTATTTCCTATATATACTATTATAGCATTTGTAAACAGTGACAAGTTTATTACTTTTTTTGGACAATTTAGACCCTTTTTATTTCTTTTTTCTTCTCTATCGTGGCTAAGATTTCTAAAACTATGTTGAATAATACTGACAATGGTGCTCATCCTTGTATTTTTCCTGATTTTAAAGGAAATTATTTCAATTTTTCACCACTGAGAATGATATTTGCTGTGGGTTTGTTGTATATGGCCTTTTTTATATTGAGGTAGGTTCTATCTGTGCTCGTTTTCTGGAGGATTTTTTTTTTAATCTTAAATGGTTTTGAATCTCATCAAAAGCTTTTTCTTCATTTGTTGAAGTGATCATATGGATTTTATTCTTTAACTTGCTAATACGGTGTATTGCATTGATTGATCTACATATAATGAAGAGCCCTTGTATCTTTTGGATAAATCCAACTTGATCATGGTATATGATCCTTTTAATGTGTTGTTAGATTCAGTTTGTTAATATTTTGTTGAGGATATTTAGTTCTGTTTTCATTAGTCATATATCAGGAATTTTTTTTTTAATATCTTTATCTGGTTTTAGCATTAGGAAGATGGTGGTCTTATAGAATGAGCTTGGAAGTGTCCCTCACTCTTCAATTTTTGGAAGACTTTGAGAAGCGAGCAAACCATAAACCCAATGAAAAGACAACCCTTAGAATGGGAGGAAGTATTTGCAAATTAAGCAACTGACAAATAATTAATCTCCAAGTTATATTAAACAGCTTATGCGGCTCAATATCAGGAAAAAAAGCAAACAACCCAATAAAAAATTGACAGAATACCTAAACAGACATTTTTCCTAGGAAGACACACAAATGGCCAACACATTCCTGAAAAGATGTTTAACATTACTCATTATTAGAGAAATGGAAATCAGAACTACAATGAGATACCACCTTGCACTTGCTAGAATGGCCACCACAAAAAAATCTACAAAGAATGAATGACATAGAGGGTATGTTGAAAAGATAATTTTTGGCAGTGTTGGTGGGAATATAATTTGATATAACCACTATGGATAATAATATGGAGGTTTATTTAAATGAAGAAAAACTAATCAAACTACCATATAATTTAGCAATTCCACCACTGGGCGTGTATCCAGAGAAAATTATAATTGAAAAAGACACATACAGCCCAACACTTATTATATCACTACTTACAATTGCCAGAACATGGAGACAACCAAAATCCATTAACAGAGAAATGGATAAAGAAGATGTGATGCATATATACAAAGGAATATCACTCAGGCATAAAACAGAACAAAATTAGGTTATTTGTAGAGACATGGATGGACCTAGAGGCTGTCATAGAGAGTGAAGTAAGTCAGAAAGAGAAAAACAAATATCATATATTAATACATACATATGGAATCTAAAACATGTTATAGATAACTCATTTGAAAACAGAAATAAAGATGCAGATATACAGAACAAATGTATGGATAGCAAGGAGGAATGGGTGTGGGTGGGATGAGTTAGGAGATTGGGATTGACCTATATACACTGTTCAGTTCAGTTCAGTTGCTCAGTCGTGTCTGACTCTTTATGACCCCATGAATCGCAGCACGCCAGGCCTCCCTGTCCATCACCATCTCCTGGAGTTCACTCCGACTCATGTCCATCGAGTCTATGATGCCATCCAGCCATCTCATCCTCGGTCGTCCCCTTCTCCTCCTGCCCCCAATCCCTCCCAGCATCAGAGTATTTTCCAATAAGTCAACTCTTCACATGAGGTGGCCAAAGTACTGGAGTTTCAGCTTTAGCATCATTCCTGCCAAATAAATTCCAAGGTTGATCTTCATAATGGACTTGTTAGATCTCCTTGCAGTCCAAGGGACTCTCAAGAGTTTTCTCCAACACCACAGTTCAAAAGCATCAATTCTTCGGCACTCAGCCTTCTTCACAGTCCAACTCTCACATCCATACATGACCACAGGAAAAACCATAGCTTTGACTAGACGGACCTTAGTCGGCAAAGTAATGTCTCTGCTTTTGAATATACTATCTAGGTTGGTCATAACTTTTCTTCCAAGGAGTAAGCGTCTTTTAATTTCATGGTTGCAGTAACCATCTGCAGTGATTTTGGAGCCCCAAAAAATAACGTCTGACACTGTTTCCACTGTTTCCCCATCTATTTCCCATGAAGTGAAGGGACCGGATGCCATGATCTTCGTTTTCTGAATGTTGAGCTTTAAGCGAACTTTTTCGCTCTCCTCTTTCACTTTCATCAAGAGGCTTTTTAGCTCCTCTTCACTTTCTGCCATAAGGGTGGTGTCATCTGCATATCTGAGGTTATTGATATTTCTCCCGGCAATCTTGATTCCAGCTTGTGTTTCTTCCAGTCCAGTATTTCTCATGATGTACTCTGCATATAAGTTAAATAAGCAGGGTGACAATATACAGCCTTGATGTACTCCTTTTCCTATTTGGAACCAGTCTGTTGTTCCATGTCCAGTTCTAACTGTTGCTTAAAGACCTGCATACAGATTTCTCAAGAGGCAGGTTAGGTGGTCTGGTATTCCCATCTCTTTCCGAATTTTCCACAGTTTATTGTGATCCACACAGTCAAAGGCTTTGGGATAGTCAAGCATGACCAAGAGGAGCTACCCCACGTCCAAGGTCAGGGGCAGCGGCCTAGAGTGCCAGGCTGCAGGAACGGCCGAGAGGAGCTACCTCATGTCCGAGGTCAGTGGTGGCCGGGAGAAGACACCTCACGTCCAAGGTCAGAGGCAGCAGCGAGAAGCCACCTCACACCCGAGGCCAGGGGTGGTGGCCCTGAGGAGCCACCCCGAGGAGCCACCCATGCCCGAGGCCAGGTCCGGTGGCTGGGAGGAGCAACCCAAAGAGCAGTGGCTGCGCAGGCACAGGAGGGCCTAGAGGAGCTATCCCACGTTGAAGGTCAGGAACGGCGGCCGTAAGGAAATACCCCTCGTTCAAGGTAAGGAGCAGCGGCTGTGCTTTGGAGCAGCCGTGAAGAGATACCACACGCCCAAGGTAAGAGAAACCTATATACACTACTATGTATAAAATCGGTGGCTAATGAGAACCTATTAAAAAGTTCAGGGAATTCTACTCATTGTACCTAGCTGGCAAGGAAATACAGAGAGGTGATATACATATACATATACAAATGCATGTAGCTGATTCACCTTGAGATACAGTAGAAATTAACACAATATATTAAAGTAAATATAATTAAAAGAATCTTGATGAAAGAAATCAAAGATGCTACATTAGATGGAGAGATATACCATGTTCTTGGATTGGAAAAATCAGTCTTGTCGAAATGACTATATTACCCAAAGCAATCTACAGATTCAGTGCAATCCCTATACAATTACCAATTACACTTTTCACAGAAATAGAACAAAATTTTTACCATTTGTTTTCAATCATGAAAGAGCTGAAATAACCTTATTTTTCTTTTCTTGTGATAGTAAAACAAATCTGGAGGAATCAGACTCCTTGACTTCAGACTATACTACAAAGCTAGAGTAATCAAGACAATATGGTAGTAGCACAAAAACAAAAACGGAGATCAATAGAATATGATAGATGGCCTAGAGATAAAGCCACATATATATGGCCAGCAAATTGGGAAAACTCAGCAATGGTCACAGGTCTGGGAGAGGTCAGTTTTCATTCCAATCCCAAAGAAAAGCAAAGCCAAAAATGTTCAAACTACTGCACAATTGCACTCATCTCATATGCTAGCAAAGTAATGCTCAAAATTTTGCAAGTGAGGCTTCAGCAGTACATGCACTTAGAAATTCCAGATGTTCAAGCTGAATTTAGAAAAAGTAAAGGAAACAGAGATCAAAATGTCAACATCCGTTGGATCATAGAAATAGCAAGGGAGTTCCAGAAATACATCAACTATGCCAAATCCTCTCACTGTGTGGAACACAACAAATTTTGGAAAATTCTTAAAGAGATGGGAATACCAGATCACGTGACCTGCCTCCTGAGAAACCTGTTTACAGGTTAAGAAGCAATAGTTAAAACTGGATATGGAACAATAAACTGGTTCCAAATTGGGAAAGGGTGTGTATTGTCATCCTGCTTATTCAACTTATATGCAGAGTACATCATGTGACATACCAGGCTGGATGAAATGCAAGCTGGAACCAAGATTACCAGGAGGAATATCAATAACCTTGCTATGAAAGGTTAATATCAATATAAAAGGTTATTGAAATAGTTATTGAAAAGGTTATTCCAATATGAAAGGAAATTGAAATATTAATATGAAAGGTTAAATATCAATAACTCCCTTGCTATGTGCAGATGACACCACCTTTATGTCAGAAAGCAAAGAGGAGCTGAAGAGCCTCTAGATGAAAGTCAAAGAGGTGAGTGAAAAAGCTGGCTTAAAACTCAACATTAAAAATCTAGGATCATGGCATCCACTTTCATCATTTTATAGCAAATAAATGGTAAAACAATGGAAACAATCACAGACTTTGTTTTTTGAGGGCTCCAAAATCACTGCACATGATGACTGCAGCCATGAAATGAAAAGACACTTGCTCCTTGGAAGAAAAGTTGTGACCAACCTAGACAGCATATTGAAAAGCAGAGACATTACTTTTCCAACAAAGGCCCGTCTAGTCAAAGCTATGGTTTTACCAGGAGTCATGTATGGATGTAAGAGTTAGACCATAGGAAAGCTGAACACCAAAGAATGATGCTTTTGAACTGTGGTGTTGGAAAAAGCTCTTGAGAGTCCCTTGGACTGCAAAGAAATCAAGCCAATCAATCCTAAAGGAAATCAGTCTTGAATATTGATTGGAAGGACTGATGATGAAGAAGAAGCTCCAAAATTTTGGCCCCTTGATGCAAAGAACTGACTCTGGAAAAGACCCTGATGCTGGGAAAGATAGAAGGCAGCAGGACAAAGAGACGACAGATGACATGGTTGAATGGCATCAACGATTCAATGGACATGAGTTTGAGCAAGCTCCAGGAGTTAGTGATGGACAGGGAAGCCTGGAGTGCTGCAGTCCATGGGGTCACAAAGAGCCAGACATGACTGAACAACTGAACTTGAAATGTGTTCATTTTTTCTTGCCATGCGTTATTTAATCCACACATATCATAGTTCCTTTTCTCTATCTTGAATTTTGAGGTTGAGGTTGAGGTGAAGTTGCTCAGTCTTGTCCAACTCTTTGCGACCCTGTGGACTGTAACCTACTAGGCTTCTCCGTCCATGGAATTCTCCAGGCAAGAATACTGGAGTGCATTGCCATTTTCTTCTCCAGGGTATCTTCCCGACCCAGGGATTGAACCCGGGTCTCCTGCATTGGAGGCAGATGCTTTAACCTCTGAGCCACCAGCCACTCAATGCAGCAAATGAAAACTATTCCTCAGAGCCAATTCACATTTCTTGTCTTACTTTTTTGATATTTCTTTAATGATTTACTCTCTTCAATATCCCACAAGTTGAGATAGTTATGTTTCAGAGTCTATTGCTTTGCCACTTGTATAGTAAATATGATAGGTAGAGAGTAGATTCAGAGCCAGGTAACACTGTAAATGATATATAGTGTAGATATGAACTGTGTGTGTGAGGGGCCATTTCTAAACTGACAGACAAGGTCTGGCAAAATGCAGAGAAAGTTTGTTTCATGATTGTCAAAAATAAATAAATAATAATAATAGTGATAATAATGGTAAAATATTTTACGTACATAAAACAAAGGAAGTTAGCAAAATCTAATTTTAATTACTTTTAATTAACTTCATTTTAATTGGTTTAATAAAATAGTATTTTTCAATTAACTCACTTATTTTCAAGCTCATTTATTGAACTCAAGAAACTTTTTGCTTTATTGCTTAAGCAGTGAACATAGGTTTTCTTCTGAATTTTAGAGAGTTCTTTTTGCTAATTGACAAATGTACTTTTTTTTTAACAAATAAGCCTTATTAATTGCAATAGATTTTATCTACTTCCTCAGTTCTACCCTCCTTTTATATAATTTTATAGAAATGCAAAAATTTATCTTACTAATGCAAAGTTATACACAGTAGTTTTTTTGTTATTTTTTTAAACAATAGCAATAATAAGGAGATCTGTGGTAAGTTGTGAGGATGGTGCTTATTATGGCACTTTCTTCATGCTTAAACTCTTCATGCTTAAAGGGGAGTTTTAAAAGTTATTTTGAAAACCTCCTGAACTATAGATCTTCAGTAAGGACATTGTGCTTTAAATATTGCTAAAATGTAGAATATAGTATTGTTTGAGGTTAACTTTATAGAGAGCTCTGGAAATTGAAGGAAATTAAAATACTAACAAACCCAAAAATTACACAGATCCTTGAAAAGGTAGAAATAAAGAGGACATGACAGTAAGAAATTTCAACTTAATTTTACTTATATTTTAATGAAAATTAGTCTATGTATATGCAATGCTTAGTAAAAAAATAAATGGAAAAAATCAGGAATCTGTTGCTTATTAGTAGTTAGGGTGACCACATGATTTTCTGTTCCTTTTTGGGACTGCTGAAAAAGAAACCTGTAGAAAGTTATCTTTTAACCAGCCATTTTATTGACTACTCTTTTGTTATTGTTGAGAAAAGCTCATTCATTCATTCATTCATTCATTATGCTTTTACAAGTAGATTTTCTCCACTAATAGTACTGGAAATGAAGAAAGTGGGGGGAGAAGTAAGCCTTAAGTGTTATTTAAAATCCTCATTAGATGTTTATTTTTTGTATATGGAATTTCCAGCATATTACAGATTCTCCTATACTGTCTGCAAAATAGATACTTCAAATCTGATAAAATATCAGTCTGAAATTTAATGAGAAGCAGATGGATTTCAAGATATTGCTCTGAAAACAAAGGTTAAGTCAATTTGACTGACTATGGTTTTGTTTATTTGTATCCATGCCTTGTTAGGATAACCTAGAAATGTTTTATTAAGGAGATAATTATTTGAAGATAAAGATAGGTCCTCTTGATCCAAGCTGGTGATCTGACAAAGGGAGACCTTATTTACAAGTCTAGATGAGGCCATGAAGATGTTTTCCTACAAATCCATTGCTACTATTGGAGGAAAACAATTCAAAGCACATGCCATACTTTGGGTGGGCTAGTGTGTCAGCTTTGTGTGCAATGTCAGCATGTCATGATTCTAAACTATAAAATATGCCTGTAAAGATAATTGCCAGTGAAAATCATAGCACATGGCATATGTGTATTTCTCATTTATAATAAATAATAGCTAACCTTTCCAGAACACTTTCTATGTGCTTGGTCCTATGCGAGGGATCTTAACACATATAGTTATAATTTAAAAGTCTAAACCATGTAAAGCAGATACTCATATGTCACCATTTTATAGATAAGGAAACCTGAGACCCAGAGAGATTAAATAAATTGTCTAAGATTCTGGCTTTTGTGAATGGTGAGGCTAAGATTTCAATCAAGTAATGAGACTTTAGAACTCAGGTGTTTAATCACTATACCAGATCAATGAGGGATATTCCAACTGTAATATATCCAAGAATCTATAGTTTATTATTATTATAAATCTGGCATTAACCCAGATTTTCCTCATTCAATTTTCCATGCTTTCAGATTCAACTTGCTAGACTAAGTAACATTTATGTACTTCAGTTTCCTCATCTGAAACTGGCCTAATGGGGTTGTTTCAAATATTGAAAGAAATAACGATGTTTTTGTCAAGTTATATGATATGAGCCAGATAATAAGATATGCCCCTGATAAAAATATCAATGTATTTCATCTTTTTAAGTAATAATTAAGATTATAATAGTAACAGTTCTTGGCATTTACTCATGGATTACAATGAATCCATCATTGAATTAAACACTTGTCATTGCTTAAGTCGGAGAAGGCACTGGCACCCCACTCCAGTACTCTTGCCTGGAAAATCCAATGGATAAAGGAGCCTGGTAGGCTGTAGTCCATGGGGTCACAAAAAGTCAGACATGACTAAGCGACTTCACTTTCACTTTTCACTTTAATGTATTGGAGAAAGAAATGGCAACCCACTCTAGTGTTTTTGCCTGGAGAATCCCAGGGATGGAAGAGCCTGGTAGGCTGCTGTCTATGGGGTTGCACAGAGTCAGACACGACTCAAGTGATTTAGCAGCAGCAGCAGCAGCAGCATTGCTTAAGTCTTATAATCCTCATGAAAATACGAGTCAAATACTATTACTATTTCCATTTTACTTATGAGGCCACTGAGACAGAATGAAATTAAATAACATTCTGAATATTGCACAGCTGGCAAATGATACATCTACAGTAGGAATTCAGTCAGTCTAGTGCATTTTTGTTTTCTGGCAACCACTTTTATCCAATGATGGGGTAAGACTGACCAATAACTATGTCCTTACTGGCCTCTGTCTAAATACTCTGCTATTTGCAGCATCAAATTTTATCTATTCCTTTCTTGAGGGATGGTAAAAGAACCTTGCCTGTTGAAGGAATAGTGAGGAGACCAGTACGGGTAGACTATAGTGAGCAGTGGTGGGAGTGATAGGAACAAAGCAGGAGAATGGACTATAGGGGAAGAGGATGAAAACAGGGAGAGTCGTTAGGCCTTTAGGCAGCTAAAACAGTAATTGCTCCCTTTATCTCCCTTATGTGAAAATGATTGCATGACTTTTATTCCTCTTAAAATTTCCCTATATCTAAATGAAAAGAATTAGTAAAGTTTTCAACTATCCAGTAAATCCAATGACTTTCATACTGTATGGGAGAAATTATTTTTCAAATGTATAGTGGAAGTAGTTGAGTTTTTTCAGAATCACATGCTTTATCTTCAGTATTATTAATTTTCTAGGATATCATCACTTGAACCAGAAAAATAGTTGTTAGATTATGCTCCTTTTCAGCCTCCACAGCATAACTTCAAGTGGTATTTAAGGCCCAAGAAAAAGGTTATTAATGAATAACTGACCTGTGTTTCAATTAGCAAAGAAACTTACCATAGAATTTTACCATCAGTAAATGAACCACTGATGTACTTACTTATATTGCCTGTGATTTACTTATTTATCCATCAATTACTGTGGGGTATGGGGGCAAGATATTTAACTTCTCTCTTTCAATGCTTTCAAATATTAAGCATCTATCTCCCAGTCATTTGTTTGTTTTATAAAAGGAATAAATAAGTTACTGCATGTACAGTGCCTACAACAATGCCTGGTACTTAGTAAACACTCAATAAGTCCTCCTTTATTAGGTATTCTGGTGCTTAGCATTTTTATTAATGAATGATAATTCTGTTTATTTTAAAGAACTATTTATTAAGCACCTTTTATGTGATAAGCAGTTTTATATGCATTGGAGGTAAAGAAAAAAATGTGGCACTTGCTCATTTTTTAAAAAGGACTCATAGATAATGGGGCTTCCCTGGTGGCTCAGCTGGTAAAGAATCTGCCTGAAATGTGGGAGACCTAGGTTTGATCTCTGGGTTGGGAAGATTCCCTGGAGGAGGGAACAACTACACACTCCAGTGCTATGGCCTGTCCATGGGGTCACAGAGTCAGACACGACTGAGAGACTTTCACTTTCATGTATAATGATAGATATGAACATGTAAACTATATATTCTAAAAGTGGTGAACACTAGTGATACGTATATAAATTACAGAATGTAAAATAAACCTGAATTATTAATCCCATCCTAGAGCTGGTGTGTTTTATAGATAAGCAAGTCCTATCAGAGTCTGATTCCTCAATTTTTCAAGGAAAAGCCATGTTTCCTCAAAAATCTGTTGAGGTACCAAGTGGCAGAGAAGCATCTCTGTTTCTTAATGCCAACAATCTGTGCAGTCCCATCATAATATTTATTAAATAGCACATTGTCATAGAATCTTGCACAATTTAAAAGGGTATTTTGATTTGTTCCATGACTCACAGCTGTGTAACATCAGCACAACCACTAATGGGTAACTCCCCAAATGGATGAACAGAATCTATTATTAACATAGAAAAACAGCTCAGCATGTATGCCACGACTTCATCTTCCAACATTTTTTGTTCTTTTGAAAGTTTCAATATGCACTTGAAAGTTCTTTTTTTTTTCTGTCTGAAAAAAGAAATAAATCAAAAAGAATGCTCTTCACTGAAAATTTAAGAGAGAATAAAATACTAAATGACAGGATGCATATTTGTTAGGTATATTTTGAACAAGGGTACAAGACTTTCAGCCTTACTGTCAATAAGGCTAAACCAAAAGATAATACATAAGCATATAAGGCAGAAATCTGTGAGTGAGTACATTTTCTTCCTTTGTATATATGGAGCTCTCCTTTTCAAAAGGAAGACATCTTACTGGTTGAGAATTAGGTAGATTCACTGTTAAGTTCTAGTCAGTTTAGCCATAAAATGTCACAGTGTAATTTTGTATAATAGAATACAATGTTATGGGATCATGTGACTGCAAGTGCTATGATTCAGAATGAATTTCCTCCCAGGCTAAAAGTATTATGTGTATATTTTTATACCAAATATATAAGGGTGAATGATAAAATACAGGTTTAATTTAGAAAATGGGCATGCTATTTTATATGCTTAAAATAATTTTAATAAAAAGAAATTTTGTGGTAAATTTAAATTACATAGAGAATAAAACTTCTAGCATGACAAGTGAGGACCTTTGTAAAGACACTCCTCCATGAAACTAACGAAAAGCCTTGACACATTTTGTCAAAATCAACTTTTGTAGAACTTCTGTAAATAAGCAAAGGCTTTCAAAAAATTGAGAGGTATTTGTTCAGGGGAAAATGCTCCTGAATATTGGTAACAAAATAGGATTTGTGATGTATTAACTTGGTCTACATTTATCCCCCTCTTCTCAGTTCCACAGTAGCATTGAAAATCAACAAGCTAGGAAATATAATGATGTTAAAATCAGTCTGTGGTAACTATAGGAAGCAGGCCAAGCTTGGAGCTCTTTAAAATGCCCCATAATGAAAGTTTTATCACCATTTGAACTGTCTTCAAGCTCCTTGGGAAAACCCTGATATTTGGATTGCTTTTGTATTCAAAGCTGTATCCCCATAGTGTTTGTCAAAAGCAATCAATAGAAATTGTGTAAGATTACATATGCCAGAAGCTATGATATTTGTTTGTGTTAACAAGTGCTTGGTCAAAAAATTACAAAGTCTAGGAAACAAAATGTCCAAAGAGGGATGTGAAAAACTCTAGAGAGCCAGAAGGTTACACACATTTGCAGGGCTACATGTAGCCCCAGGTAAGAAATATCTGTTCAGTTGTTATCTGACCAGTGAGTTAATTGTTCCAAAGATGGAGAAGCTCTATGCAGTCAGCAAAAACAAGACCAGGAACTGACTGTGGCTCAGATCATGAACTCCTTATTGCCAAAATTAGACTTAAATTGGAGAAAGTGGAGAAAAGCACTAGACCATTCAGGTATGACCTAAATCAAATCCCTTATGATTATACAGCAGAAGTGACAAACAGATCAAGGGATTAGATCTGATAGGATGCCTGAAGATCTAAGGACAGAAGTTCATGATGCTGTACACAAGGCAGGGACCAAGACCATCCCCAATAATAATAAATGCAAAAAGGCAAAATGGTTGTCTGAGGAGGGCTTACACACAGCTGAGAAAAGAAGAGAGGCTAAAGGCAAAGGAGAAAAGGAAAGCTATACATACCCGTTTGAATGCAGAGTTCCAAAGAATAGCAAGTAGAGAGAAGAGAGCCTTCCTCAGTGATCAATGCAAAGAAACAGAGGAAAACAACAAAATGGGAAATACTGGAGATCTCTTCAAGAAACTTAAAGATACCAAGGGAACATTTCATGCAAACATGGGCAAAATAAAGGGCAGAAATGCTATGGACATAAAAGAAGCAGCAGATATTAAGAAGAGACGGCAAGAATACACAGAAGAACTATACAAAAAAAGAACTTAATGACCCAGATAACCACGATGGTGTGATCACTCACCTAGAGCCAGACATCCTGGAATGAGAAGTCAAAGGGGCCTTATGAACAACACTAGTGGAGATGATGGAATTCCAGTTGAACTATTTCAAATCTTAAAAGATGATGTTAAAGTGCTGCACTCAATATACCACAAATTTAGAAAACTTAGCAAAGGCCACAGGATTGGAAAATGTCAGTTTTCATTCCAATCCCAAAGAAAGGCAATACCAAAGAATGCTCAAACTACCACAAAATAGAATTAATCTCACACACTAGCAAAGTAATGCTCAAAATTTCTCCAAGCCAGGCTTCAATAGTATATGAAACATGAAATTCCAGATATTCAAGCTGGATTTAGTAAAGACAGAGGAACCAAAGATCAAATTGCCACAATTCATTGGATCATCAAAAAAGCAAGAGAGTCCCAGAAAAAACATATACTTCTGCTTTATTGACTATACTAAAGACTTTGACTGTGGGGATCACAATAAACTATGGAAAACATTTCAAGAGATGGAAATACCAGACCATACCAGACCACCTAACCTGCCTCTTGAGAAATCTGTATGCAGGTCAGGAAGAAACAGTTAGAACTTGACATGGAACAACAGACTGGCTCCAAATAGAAAAAGGAGTATGTCAAGGCTGTATATTGTCACCCTGCTTATTTAACTTATATGCAGAGTACATCATGAGAAACGCTGGACGGGAAGAAACACAAGGTGGAATCAAGATTGCCGGGAGAAATATCAGTAACCTCAGATATGCAGATGACACCACCCTTATGGCAGAAAGTGAAGAGGAACTAAAAAGCCTCTTGATGAAAGTAAAAGAGAACAGTGAAAAAGTTGGCTTAAAGCTCAACATTCAGAAAACGAAGATCATGGCATCCGGTCCCATCACTCCATGGGAAATAGAAGGAGAAACTGTGGAAACAGTGACAAACTTTATTTTTCTGGGCTCCAAAATTACTGCAGATGGTGATTGCAGCCATGAAATGAAAAGACGCTTACTCCTTGGATGAAAAGTTATAACCAACCTAGATAGCATATTCAAAAGCAGAGACATTACTTTGCCGACTAAGGTCTGTCTAGTCAAGGCTAAGGTTTTTCCAATAGTCATGTATGGATGTGAGAGTTGGACTGTGAAGAAGGCTAAGCACCGAAGAATTGATGCTTTTGAACTGTGGTGTTGGAGAAGACTCTTGAGAGTCCCTTGGACTCCAAGGAGATCCAACTAGTCCATTCTGAAGGAGATCAGCCCTGGGATTTCTTTGGAAGGAATGATGCTAAGGCTGAAACTCCAGTAATTTGGCCACCTCATGCGAAGAGTTGATTTATGGGAAAAGACTTTGATGCTGGGAGAGATTGGGGGCAGGAGGAGAAGGGGACGACTGAGGATGAGATGGCTGGATGGCATCACTGACTCGATGGACGTGAGTCTGAGTGAACTCCAGGAGTTGGTGATGGACAGGGAGGCCTGGCGTGCTACAATACATGGGGTCTCAAAGAGTCGGACATGACTGAGCGACTGAACTGAACTGAACTGAACTGACATGATTCCTGAGAAATCTCTATGTAGGGCAAGAAGCAACAGTTAGAACTGGACATGGAGCTGGTTCCAAATAGGGAAAGGGGTATGTCAAGGCTGCATATTGTCACATTGCTCAATTAACTTACATGCAGAGCACATCATGAGAAACGCTGGGCTGGAAGAAGCACAAGATGGAATCAAGATTGCTGGGAGAAATATCAATAACCTCAGATATGCAGATGACACCACCTTTATTGCAGAAAGTGAAGAAGAACTAAAGAACTTCTTGATGAAAGTGAAAGAGGAGAGTGAAAAAGTTAGCTTAAAGCTCAACATTCAGAAAACTAAGATCATGGTATCAGGTCTCATCACTTCGTGGCAAATAGATGGGGGAACAGTGAAAGATTTCATTTTTGGGGGGCTCCAAAATCACTGCAAATGGTGACTGCAGCCATGAAATTAAAAGCTTCTTGCTCCTTGGAAGATAAGCTATGATCAACCTAGACAGCATATTAAAAATCAGAAGCATTATTTTGCCAACAAATATCCATCTAGTCAAAACTATGGTTTATCTAGTAGACATGTATAAGAGTTGGACCATAAAGAAAGCTGAGTGCCAAAGAACTGATGCTTTTGAACTGTGGTTTTGGAGAAACCTCTTGAGAGTCTTTTGGAGTACAAGGAGATCAAAGACGTCAATCCTAAAGAATTTCAGTCCTTAATATTCACTGGAAGGACTGATGTTGAAGCTGTAACTCCAATACTTTGGCCACCTGATGTGAAGAGCTGACTCATTGGAAAAGACCCCAATGCTGGGAAAGATTGGATGCAGGAGGAGAAGGGGATGACAGAGGCTGAGATGATTGGATGGCATCACAGACTCAATGGACATGAGTTTGAGTAAACTTCAGGAGTTGGTGATGGACATGGAAGCATGGCGTGCTGCAATCCATTGGGTCCGAAAGATTAGGACACTTTTGAGCAACTGAAACCATTCAATATCACAATAATCCAAGTCTATGCCCCCAACCAGTAATGCTGAAGAAGCTGAAGTTGAACGGTTCTATGAAGACGTACAAGACCTTTGAGAACTAACACCCAGAAAAGATGTCCTTTTCATTATAGGGGACTGGAATGCAAAAGTAGGAAGTCAAGAAACACCTGGAGTAGCAGGCAAATTTGGCCTTGGAATGCAGAATGAAGCAGGGTAAAGACTAATAGAGTTTTGCCAAGAAAATGCACTGGTCATAGCAAATACCCTCTTCCAACAACACAAGAGAAGACTCTACACATAGACATCACCAGATGGTCAACACCAAAATCAGACTGATTATATTCTATGCAGCCAAAGATGGAGAAGCTCTATACAGTCAACAAAAACAAGACCAGGAGCTGACTGTGGCTCAGATCATGAACTCCTTCTTGGCAAATTCAGACTTAAATTGAAGAAAGTAGGGAAAACCGCTAAACCATTCAGATATGACCTAAATCAAATCCCTTATGATTATACAGTGGAAGTAAGAAATAGATTTAAGGGCCTAGACCTGATAGAGTGCCTGACGAACTATGGAATGAGGTTCGTGACACTGTACAGCAGACAGGGATCAAGACCATCCCCATGGAAAAGAAATGCAAAAAAGCAAAATGGCTGTCTGGGGAGGCCTTAAAAATAGCTGCGAAAAGAAGAGAATCAAAATGCAAAGGAGAAAAGGAAAGATATAAACATCTGAATGCAGAGTTCCAAAGAATAGAAAGAAGATATAAGAAATAGAGGAAAACAACAGAATGGGAAGGACTAGAGATCTCTTTAAGAAAATTAGAGATACCAAGGGAAAAAATCATGCAAAGATGGGCTAGATAAAGGACAGAAATGGTATGGACCTAACAGAAGCAAAATATATTAAGAAGAGGTGGCAATAATACACAGAAGAATTGTACAGAAAAGATCTTTACGACCAAGATATTCACGATGATATGATCGCTCACCTAGTGCCAGACATCCTGGAATGTGAAGTCAAGTGGGCCTTAGAAAGCATCACTACGAATAAAGCTAGTGGAGGTGATGTAATTCCAGTTGAGCTGTTTCAAATCCTGAAGATGATGCTGTGAAAGTGCTGCAGTCACTATGCCAGCAAATTTGGAAAACTCAGCAGTGGCCACAGGACTGAAAAAGGTCAGTTTTCATTCTAATCCCAAAGAAGTGAAGTGAAGTCGCTCAATCATGTCCAACTCTTTGCGACCCCATGGACCGTAGCCTACTAGGCTCCTCCCTCTATGGGATTCTCCAGGCAAGAGTACTGGAATGGGTTGCCATTTCCTTCTCCATGGGATCTTCCCTACTCAGGGATTGAACACTGGTCTCCAGCATTGCAGGCAGATGCTTTAACCTCTGAGCCACCAGGGAAGCTGGCAAAGAAATCTCAAAGAAAGGCAATGCCAAAGAATGCTCAAACTACTGCACAATTGCACTCATCTCACATGCTGGTAAAGTAATGCTCAAAATTCTCCAAGCCAGAATTCAGCATTACTTGAACTGTGAACTTCCAGATGTTCAAGCTGCTTTTAGAAAAGGCAGAGGAACCAGAGATCAAATTGGCAACATCTGGTGGATCATCAAAAAAGCAAAAGAGTTCCAGAAAAACATCTATTTCTGCTTTATTGACTATGCCAAAGCCTTTGACTGTGTGGATCACAATAAACTGTGGAAAATTCTGAAAGAGATGGGAATATCAGACCACCTGACCTGCCTCTTGAGAAACCTATGTGCAGGTCAGGAAGCAACAGTTAGAACTGGACATGGAACAACAGACTGGCTCCAAATAGAAAAAGGAGTATATCAAGGCCGTGTATTGTCACCCTGCTTATTTAACTTATATGCAGAGTACATCATGAGAAACACTGGGCTGGGAGAAGCACAACCTGGAATCAAGATTGCTGGGAGAAATATCAATAACCTCAGATATGCAGATGAAACCACCCTTATGGCAGAAAGTGAAGAGGAACTAAAAAGCCTCTTGATGAAAGTGAAAGAGGAGAGTGAACAAGTTGGCTTAAAGCTCAACATTTAGAAAACGAAGATCATGACATCTGGTCCCATCACTTCATGGGAAATAGTTGGGGAAACAGTGGAAACAGTGACAAAATTTAATTTGGGGGGCTCCAAAATCACTGCAGATTGTGACTGCAGCCATGAAATGAAAAGACGCTTACTCCTTGGATGAAAAGTTATGACCAAACTAGATAGCATATTCAAAAGCAGAGACATTACTTTGCCGACTAAGGTCCGTCTAGTCAAGGCTATGATTTTTGCAGTAGTCATGTATGGATGTGAGAGTTGGACTGTGAAGAAAGCTGAGTGTCGAAATATTGATATTTTTGAACTGTGGTGTTGGAGAAGACTCTTGAGAGTCCCTTGGACTCCAAGGAGATCCAACCAGTGCATTCTGAAGGAGATCAGCCCTGGGATTTCTTTGGAAGGAATGATGCTAAAGCTGAAATTCCAATACTTTGGCCACCTCATGTGAAGTGTTGACTCATTGGAAAAGACTCTGATGCTGGGAGGGATTGGGGGCAGGAGGAGAAGGGGATTACAGAGGATGATATGGCTGGATGGCATCACTGACTCGATGGACATGAGTCTGAGTGAACTCCAGGAGTTGGTGATGGACAGGGAGGCCTGTCATGCTGCGATTCATGGGGTTGCAAAGAGTCGGACATGACTGAGCAACTGAACTGAACTGAACTGAGCAACTGAGCTGAACTGAGTAATTTAATCAAGCAATGAGTGTAACAGGTAAGAAGGCTAGAGCTCCCTAAGCAACAGGAGGATATAAACTGCAAGTGGCAGATTTTTTTCCCCCTTCTTTTTTGATGAAACAGGTTCTGCCTAATATTAACATTTATTTCTTTTCTCAAACCTTGTGCTGATAATGGCTCAACAAATCAGTATTCATATCATCTGCTTTATGGCTGGGGATGACATCGCTTGTGCCATTCTATCTCAAAAGTGTATATTGTGGGAAAGTGGCCTGGTGAAACTCCCTCAGCCTTGAGATGTCTCTCTTGTCTGATTAGAAGCTTGCCAACAGACTTAAAATGCCTTGCTAAAAGCTAGCAATCACACACTCTTTCTGTCCCCTTCTGCTGTCTGTGTCAGAAGTTTTCCCTATCTCTATTATACTATAATGAAACTTTGCTACACGAAAAGCTCCATAGTCAAGCCTCATCTCTGATCCTAGATGGAAATCCTCTCCTCTGGAGGTCATGAACCCTGGTGTAACACACAGCTCACAGCAGCAACCTTTCATCTTGGGGTTCATCTGGGATCTTCAAGACAAGATAAGGACGTTTGGCACTGTAGTTCTTTGTTTACTAGTAAACACATTTTCCACATAACAATATGGTGTGCCTATGTGTATGAAAGTAGTATGAAAGAAACATGGAGTTGGCCATGAAGTGAGCGTTGAGCCCTGCTCTCCAGTTTCTTGGTGCCTTGTAATGACTGAAGGCAGCCCCAATGGGAGCCTCGTAGTGGGTGTATACAGACTTGCCAATGCCAAGAGGCACACAACGTCCCTGTGGACCAAACTTTCCTTTCTCAGTTACTGTTTCCTGGTCTCTTCGACCATTTTGTAACTTTCTGAGGAATTAGAACTACTAACCAAACCTGTCAGATCACAGACTTTCAAGGGACTTGTGATTTATTGTTGGTTGTTTAATCGCACACTGCAGACAAGAGCATGTTTGGTTGCTAGGTGGAGCTCTAGCTCCAAGAAAGCCTCTCAGGGTAAAAGGCGCTTCCTTAGCGGCCTGCTTCAGGGGCTAGTGACCTGAAAGTGAGTTTATCACAGCTGTGCCTCTGATCTATGTGGATAGGAGCACTGCTAGTGGCCATGAGGTTTTTGAGAACACAAATTGGGAATCCCAGGATCTGGTCAGATTGGAATTGGAATGGCCTTCTTCCTTTGGTAACACTAGCTGTTAGTGGACCAGAGGAGTCTCTCTGGTGGCTTTGGAAGAATTGGCCCTAACAGGTTGAGGACAAAAATCACTGGCCAGTGGTCATGAATCCCAGTGTAACACATGGCTCACAGCTGCAATCTTTCAGTAGAGACTTCAGTGGACACACACAATAAAGAATATAGACTTTATAGAAGTTGTCCCTAAAAGTCACTAAACAAACAGCAATGATAACTAAGAATCAAAATCAGCAATAAGAAATCTTGGGGGGGATTATGATTTCCATAGTTGCCATATTATTTTGCCACATAATATTTTAAATATCCAGTTTTTATGAAAAAAAGATTTGAGTTATATGCAAAGAAACAGGAGATTAAAGCCCATATTCAGGATGAAAATAGAAACTTTCTTTTAGGAAGTCCAGATTTTGAATTGACTAAAGACTTTAAATTATCTATTATAATATAATTAAAATTTAAAAGAAAACTTGTTCATTAAAATAAAGTATAAGAATGACATCACACCAAATAGAAAAGAATCAATGCAGAGAAAACAACTTCCTTTTACAAAGAACCAAACCATCTCTGCTGTTGAAAAGTAAAATTAACTGAAATGAAAAATTTATGATATAGCCTCAAGAGCAAATTTGACCTGGCTATAATAAGAACCATCAAACTTCAAGATAAGTCAATGAAGTTTCTCTAATTTGAGAAAAAAAGAAAAAGGAATGAAAAAGAGTCAACAACAACAACAAAAAGAAAATACTTGCAAACCATTATCAGATAAACAGTTAATATCAAAAACATAAAAATAAGTCTTACAACTCAATGACTTAACAATCCAATCAGTTCAGTTCAGTTCAGTAGCTCAGTCGTGTCCGACTCTTTGGGACCCCATGAATCTCAGGATGCCAGGCCTCCCTGTCCATCACCAACTTCCGGAGATCACTCAGACTCACGTCCATTGAATCAGTGATGCCATCCTGCCATCTCATCCTCTGTCCTCCCCTTCTCCTCCTGCTCCCAATCCCTCCCAGCATCAAAGTCTTTTCCAGTGAGTCAACTCTTTGCATGAGGTGGCCAAAGTACTGGAGCTTCAGCTTTAGCATCATTCCGTCCAAAGAAATCCCAAGGCTGATCTTCAGAATGGACTGGTTGGATCTCCTTGCAGTCCAAGGGACTCTCAAAGGTGTTCTCCAACACCACAGTTCAAACGCATCAATTCTTCGGCACTCAGCCTACTTCACAATCCAACTCTCACATCCATACATGACTATTGGAAAAACGATAGCCTTGACTAGACGGACCTTAGTGGGCAAAGTAATATCTCTGTTTTTGAATATGCTATCTAGGTTAGTCATAACATTTCTTCCAAGGAGCAAGCATCTTTTAATTTCGTGGCTGCAGTCATGATCTGCAGTGATTTTGGACCCCCCCCCCAAATAAAATCTTTCACTGTTTCCACTGTTTCCCCATCTATTTCCCATGAAGTGATTAGACCGGATGCCATGATCTTCGTTTTCTGAATGTTGAGCTTTAAGCCAACGTTTTCACTCTCCTCTTTCACTTTCATCAAAAGGTTTTTTAGTTCCTCTTCACTTTCTGTCACAAGGGTGGTGTCATCTGCATATCTGAGGTTACTGATATTTCTCCCGGCCATCTTGATCCCAGCTTGTGTTTCTTCCAGTCCAGCGTTTCTCATGATGTACTCTGCATATAAGTTAAATAAGCAGGGTGACAATATACAGCCTTGACGTACTCCTTTTCCTATTTGGAACCAGTCTGTTGTTCCATGTCCAGTTCTAACTGTTACTTCCTGACCTGCATATAGGTTTCTCAAGAAGCAGGTCAGGAGGTTTGGTATTCCTATCTCTCTCAGAATTTTCCACAGTTTATTGTGATCCACACATTGAAAGGCTTTGGCATAGTCAATAAAGCAGAAATATATGTTTTTCTGGAACTCTCTTGCTTTTTCCATGATCCAGCGGATGTTGGCAATTTGATCACTGGTTCCTCTGCCTTTTCTAAAACCAGCTTGTACATCAGGGAGTTCATGGTTCACATATTGCTGAAGCCTGGCTTGGATAATTTTGAGCATTACTTTACTAGCATGTGAGATGAGTGCAATTGTGCAGTAATTTGAGCATTCTTTGGCATTGCCTTTCTTTGGTATTGGAATGAAAGCTGACCTTTTCCAGTCTTGTGGCCACTGTTGAGCTTTCCAAATTTGCTGGCATATTGAGTGCAGCACTTTCACAGCATCATCTTTCAGGATTTGAAATAGCTCAACTGGAATGTCATCACCTCCACTAGCTTTGTTCATAGTGATGCTTTCTAAGGCCCACTTGACTTCACATTCCAGGATGTCTGGCTCTAGATTAGTGATCACACCATCGTGATTATCTGGGTCGTGAAAATCTTTTTTGTACAGCTCTTCTGTGTATTCTTGCCGCCTCTTCTTAATATCTTCTGCTTCTGTTAGGTCCATACCATTTCTGTCCTCTATCAAGCCCATCTTTGCATGAATTCCCTTGGTATCTCTAATTTTCTTGAAGAGATCTCTAGTCCTTCCCATTCTGTTGTTTTCCTTTATTTCTTTGCATTGATCACTGAAGAAGACTTTCATATCTCTTCTTGCTATTCTTTGGAACTCTGCATTCAGATGCTTATATCTTTCCTTTTCTCCTTTGCTTTTCACTTCTCTTCTTTTCACAGCTATATGTACGGCCTCCCCAGAGAGCCATTTTGCTTTTTTGCATTTCTTTCCATGGGGATGATCTTGATCCCTGTCTCCTGTACAATGTCACGAACCTTATTGCATAGTTCATCAGGCACTCTGCCTATCAGATCTAGTCCCCTAAATTTATTTCTCACTTCCACTGTATAATCATAAGGGATTTGATTTAGGTCTTACTTGAATGGTCTAGTGGTTTTCCCTACTTTCTTCAATTTCAGTCTGAATTTGGTAATAAGGAGTTCATGATTTGAACCACAGTCAGCTCCTGGTCTTGTTTTTGTTGACTGTATAGAACTTCTCCATCTTTGGCTGCAAAGAGTGTAATTAATCTAATTTTGTTGTTGACCATCTGGTGATGTCCATGTGTAGAGTTTTCTCTTGTGTTGTTGGAACTATCCACCAATCCAATAATACAATCCAAAACCAACAATCAATTAAAAATGGGCAGATAAAATAAATACACATTTTTCCAAATAAGACACCCAAGTGAACAATAGGTGCTCAATAAAATTAATCTTCAGGTAAATTGAAATGGTGATTGTAGTCACAAAATTAAATGATGCTTACTCCTTGCAAGGGAAGTTATGACCAAACTAGATAGCATATTCAAAAGCAGAGACACTACTTTGCCAACAAATATCCATCTGGTCAAGACTATGGTTTTTCCAATGGTCATATATGGATGTGAGGGTTGGACTATAAAAAAAGCTGAGTGCAGAAAAAAATGATGCTTTTGAACTGTGGTGTTGGAGAACTCTCTTGAGAGTCCCTTGGAGTGTGAGAAGATCCAACCAGTCCATCCTAAAGGATATCAGTCCTGTGTGTTTATTGGAAGTACTGATGTTGAAGCTGAAACTCCAATACTTTTGCCACCTGATGGGAAGAGCTGACTCATTGGAAAAAACCCTGATTCTGGGACAGTTTGAGGGCAGGAGGAGAAGGGGACAACATAAGATGATGTGGTTGGATGGAATCACTGACTCAATGGACATGGATTTGGGTGGACTCTGGAGTTGGTGATGGACAGGGAGGCCTGGTGTGCTATGGCTCATGGGGTCACAAAGAGTCGGACACAACTGAGCGACTGTACTGAACTGAACTGAAAGTGAAATGCAAAGTATAATGGTTTATTTTTTCACTCTGTTCGAAGGATAAGAAAGCAAGAGGTAAGTGTTGATGAAGATGTGGAAATAAAACTTCTATACTGTTGGTGGGAGTGTAAGTTGGTTCAGCCAATATGGAGAAAAGTGTTAAAGTTCTGGTAAAAAGTAAACATAGATCTATTGTATGATTTATTAAACCCACTGATGAGTACATATCCTAAGGAAATGGAAAAATAATATCAAAGACATATTTGTACTGCCATGTTCATTGCACCATTAGCCTAGTCATGTAAACAAAGTAAATGTCAGAAAATGAAAAGATAAAGAGGATATATATATATATATATATATATATATATATATATATTGTTGCCGTTCAGTTGATAATTATTTTCCAACTCTTGGTGACCCCATGAACTAGCATACTAGGCTCCTCTGTGCTCCACTATCTTCACAGTTGCTCAAATTCATGTCCATAGAGTCTCCTGTGCAGGCCCCTTCTCCTTTTGCCTTCATTCTTTCCCAGGATCAGTTTTTTTTCCCTTCCCCCAATGAGTTGACTCTTCACATAAGGTGGCCAAAATATTGGAGCTTTAGCTTCAGCAACAGTTTTTCCAATGAATATTCAGAATTGATTTCCTTTAGGATTGATTACTTAACATTTCATGCAAATATGGACTTGATAAAGGACAGAAATGGTATGGACCTAACAGAAGCAGAAAATAGAAGAGGTGGCAAGAATACACAGAACTCTACAAAAAAGATCTTAATGACCCAGATAATCACGATGGTGTGATCACTCACCTAGAGCCAGACAACCTGGAATGTGAAGTCAAGTGGGCCTTAGAAAGCATCATTACAAATAAAGCTAATGGAGGTGATGGAATTCCAACTGAGCTTTTTCAAATCCTGAAAGATGATACTGTGAAAGTACTGCACTCAGTATGCCAGCAAATTTGGAAATTCAGCAGTGGCCAAAGGACTGGAAAAGGTCAGTTTTCATTCCAATCCCAAAGAAAGGCAATGCCAAAGAATGCTCAAACTACCACACAATTGCCCTCATCTCACATGCTAGTAAAGTAATGCTCAAAATTCTCCAAGCAAGTCTTCAGCAGTACGTGAACCATGAAATTCCAGATGTTCAAGCTGCTTTTAGAAAAGGCAGAGGAACCAGAAAACAAATTGCCAACATCTGATGGATCATGGAAAAAGTAAGAGAGTTCCAGAAAAAAAACATCTATTTCAGATTTATTGACTATGCTAAAGGCTTTGACTGTGTGGATCACAATAAACTGTGGAAAATTCTGAAAGAGATGGGAATACCAGATCACCTGACCTGCCTCTTGAGAAACCTATATACAAGTCAGGAGGCAACAGTTAGAACTGGACATGGAACAACAGACTGGTTCCAAATAGGAAAAGGAGTACGTCAAGGCTGTATGTTGTCACCCTGCTTATTTAACTTATATGCAGAGTACATCATGAGAAATGCTGGGCTGGGAGAAGCACAAGCTGGAATCAAGATTGCCAGGAGAAATATCAATAACCTCATATGTGCAGATGACACCACCATTATGGCAGAAAGTGAACAGGAATTAAAAGGCCTTTTGATGAAAGTGAAAGAGGAGAGTGAAAAAGTTGGCTTAAAGCTCAACATTCAGAAAACAAAGATCATGGTATCTGGTCCCATCACTTCATGGGAAATAGATGGGGGAACAGTGGAAACAGTGTCAGACTTTTAATTTTTAATCACTGCAGATGGTGATTACAGCCATGAAATTAAAAGACCCTTACTCCTTGGAAGAAAAGTTATGACCAATCTACATAGCATATTCAAAAGCAGAGACATCACTTTGCCAACAAAGGTCCGTCTAGTCAAGGCTATGGTTTTTCCAGTAGTCCTGTATGGATGTGAGAGTTGAACTGTGAAGAAAATTGAGTGCTGAAGAATTGATGCTTTGAACTGTGGTGTTGGAGAAGACTCTTGAGAATCCCTTGGAATTCAAGGAGATCCAACCAGTCCATCCTAAAGGAGATCAGTCCTGGGTGTTCATTCTAAGGACTGATGCTGAAGCTGAAACTCCAATACTTTGGCCACCTCATGCGAAATTTTGAGTCATTGGAAAAGACCGTGATGCTGGGAGGGATTGGGGGCAGGAGGAGAAGGGGACAATAGAGGATGAGATGGCTGGATGGCATCACCGACTCGATGGGCATGGGTTTTGCTAAACTCCGGGAGTTGGTGATTGAGAGGGAGGCCTGGTGTGCTGCGATACATGGAGTCACAAAGAGTTGGAGACGACTGAGCAACTGAACTGAACTGAACTGAACTGAGGATTGATTAGTTTGATCTCTTTGCAGTCCGAGGAACTCTCAAGATTGTTCTCCAACACTACAATTCAAGAGCATCAAATCTTTGGCAGTCAGCCTTCTTCATGGTCCAACTCACATCTGTTCATGTCTACTGGAAAAATTTTATCTTTGACTACCCTTGTCAGCAAAGTGAATTTTCTGCTCTTTGATACACAATTTAGATTTGTCATAGCTTTCCTTCCAAGGAGCAATCATCCATCCACAGTGATTTTGGAGCCCAAGAAAATAAAATTTGTCACTGCTTCCACTTTTTCCCTTTCTATTTACCATGAAGTGATGGGACCAAATGCTGTGATCTTTGTTATTTTTTAAATTAATTTGTTTTGTAATTGAAGGATAATTGCTTTACAGAATTTTGTTGCTTTCTGTCTAACATCAACATGAATCAACCATAGGTATACATATATACCCTCTCTTTTGAAACTCCCATCTCCCTCCCCATCCCGTGCCTCTAGGTTGAGATACAGAGCCCCTGTTTTAGTTTCCTGAGACATAAAGCAAATTCCCTTTGGCTATCTATTTTACATATTGTAATGTAAGTTTCCATGTTATTCTCTTCATGCATCTCACCCACTGCTCCCCTCTCTCCATGTCCATAAGCCTGTTCTCTGTCTGTTTCTCCATTGCTGCCTTGAAAATAAATTCTTCAGTACCATGTTTCTTGATTCCGTATATATGCATTAGTATAGGATATTTATCTTTCTCTTTCTAACTTACTTCACTCTGTAAAATAGGCTCTAGGTTCATCCACCTCATTAGAACTGACTCAAATGCATGCCTTTTTACGGCTGAGTAACGTTCTATTGTGTATGTGTAGCACAACTTCTTTATCCATTCACCTGCTTCCATGTTCTAGCTATTGTAAATAGTGTTGTGATGAACAAAGGGGTGCATGTGTCTTTTCTATTTTGGTTTCCTCTGGGTATATGCCTAGGAGTGGGATTGCTGTGTTATATGATGGTTTTACTCCTAAGTTTTTAAAGGAATCTCCATATTGTCTTCCATAGTGGCTGTATCAATCTAAATTCCCACCAACAGTGCAAGAGGATTCCCTTTTCTCCACACCCTCTCCAGCATTTATTGCATTTTTTTGTTATTTTAAAATTTTAATTGGAGGGTAATTCCTTTACAATATTGTATTAGTTTCTGCCATACATTAACATGAACCAGCCATAGATATACAAATGACCCCCACCTTGAAACTCCATCCCATCTCCCACCCTATAATGCTGATACCATTTGTGGTGCCACTTTTCTTGCTGTTTGCACTGTTCACTGAACCCAGACTAGACAAGGTGCTAGGTAAGAGGCTGGAAGAAGACACAAGGAGCTATAGGAACCACAGACACGTTTATTCTCTGCTGGCTGGCATGACAGCCATAACACACCCTTTCTCCTGGCTGATGCAGCAGCTGTAGCAGCAGCCATAAAATAACCATGCTGCTAAGTCACTTGAGTCGTTTCTGACTCTGTGTAACCCCATACATGGCAGCCCACCAGGCTCCCCCATCCCTGGGATTCTCCAGGCAAGAACACTGGAGTGGGTTGCCATTTCCTTCTCCAATGCATGAAAGTGAAAAGTGAAAGGGAAGTCGCTCAGCCGTGTCTGACTCTTCGCCATCCCATGGACTGCAGCCTACCAGGCTCCTCTGTCCATGGGATTTTCCAGGCAAGAGTACTGGAGTAGGGTGCCATCGCCTTCTCTGTAAAGTAACCATAACATAGCCATAAAGTAGGCATAACGTAACCTCATATAACATAAACATGATGCCACTCCAATGTAGCCCCAGTGTGTCAGCAGCCAGGGCTTTCATGGTGAATCTCATACAGGTGTACCACACACAACCTGTGACCAAGCGAGTGCCTCGTGATGCACATGCACAGTGCTATGAATGATCTCAGCTGTTACATAGTCATTATTTACAAAGTGTCATGTGAGAGAACTTGAACACACCATCTTGGCTAATTTTCTCTCTCCCCACTCTCCACCCTTTCAGGGTCTATTGCCTTGTCTTCTATGAACAGTCCATCTTCTGTGATATTCCCTTGGTGAGTAAAATGGACCCTTGGATTTACATCTTGTAACAGCAGTAGCTACAACAACAAACAGTTACATCCCCAATACATAGCAACACCTAATGCCAGATGTCACTTGGAACTCCTGTTAGAGTCCTTGCCCTTATGGGGCTAAAAGAGCCACTCACTGAACATAGAGTGAGTTTATCTTCCATGAGCAAGTCCAGTCCACAATTTGTCCTTGTGAAACTGCAAGGAAGCCTCCACAAGGGCAACTCCACTCCTGTGGAATTTTTATTAAGGACCCGCCAAAATCCCCTACAGGCATTGGGCCCACCCCTTCAAAGAGGTGATTTTTTTGGTATTCACAGCCCACCTACATGATTCCAAATGCTTTCACACTGTACTAAATCTGCAAGAGAATCAGAGGTTAGTAGCACATTAAAGGACACAGCCTTTATACACTGTTCTACTAAATCTATATCACTGTACACAGCCTTGAACACAGCCTTTACAGTATTCTGTTTTAAACCTACATCATAGGACAGAAATTACAGTACCGTGTTCTACATAGGACACAGCATTTCAGTGTGCTTTCACACAAATCAGCTCACATTTGCATCTGTGTAACCTGTATGGGACACCTGCCAGATTGAGCCCCTTCAGAGTCTTCACACTTTCAAAATGGCATCTTGCATGCTATTCATCTACTTCTCTCAATAAGGACCTGAAAAATCCCTCACAGGTGACAGGGCCACTCCTGTGTCCCAGAGTTACAAAAGCCAAGCTGCCAAGGTTTCCCCTTGCATTTCCCGAAACTGCTTACCCAAGTCAACCAACTCTGCCTGAGTAGTATATGGTTGATATGTCATGAACTCAATCACACCAGGGGCCCCTTGAGGATGAGCCACACCCCCGGTTACAGGCTTCTCATACTTCACTTTCTACTGTACATTGGGCCTTGCTGCCAAATAGGGACTCACAATCTCATAATGTTCATCATCACTGTCACTTACTGCCTTGTTATCAGAGGTGCTGGGTTCTTTAGAGCCATGGAGTTCTTGCTCTAATGCCAATGTATGTTGCTCTAGTTCTTCCAAGCATCTCTGCACAATGCACACTATGTGGTGCAGCACCACATAGGACACTATTCATGTTTGTTTTATTGGCGGTCAGGAAAATTTACCACATGGTGCCAGTGGCAGTCTGTGCCACCTTGTTCAGCAAATGGGAACTCACCACCTGTAATGCTTTTTCAGTGCTAATCAGTGAATCATCCACCATCTTCCAGTCTTTCGCCAGAGCCCACACCAAGAATATCATGGCTACATGGTACCACATGCTATATGGTGGCCACTGGCCTTCTCCATTCAGTGGAGCCTCAGGCTCTTCTTACTTGCTGGGTATCCTGGTGACTCTTCTTCTATGGAGGCTCAGTCTTTCCTACCTGCTGGGTAATTTGCCAGCTATACCAATTGTATTGCTGATCCTGTTCATGATGCTAATTATCTTTCTGTTCACACTGCTGAACCCAGGGTAGGCAAGGCATGAGCTAAGAGGCTGGAAGAAGACCTGAAGAGCCATAGGAACTGCAGACATGCTTCTTCTCTCCTGGCTGGCATGGCAGCCATAACACAGTTTTTCTCCTGGCTGACACAGCAGCAATAGCAGCAGCCATAACATATAACATATGTCATATAGCATAATATAGCATAACATAGGCACAACATAACCTCATATAACATGAACATGATGTCACTCCAAAGCAGAAGCAGCCGAGGCTTTCATGGTGAAGCTCATATGGGCATACCACACACAACCCAAGACCAAGCAAGTACCTCATGATGTACATGCACAGTGCTATAAGTGACCTCAGCTGTTACATAAAACTTGTGACGTGCATGTGCAGTGTTATAAATGATCTCAGCTGTTATGTAGTCATTGTTTACAAAAAGTGGAGTGAGAGAACCTGAACACACTATCTTGGCTTATTTGCTGTCTCCCAACACACCCCATTACACCCCTTTAGGTAGTCACAGAGCACTGGGTTTGAGCTTCCTGCATCATACAGCAAATTCCCACTGGCTATCTGTTTGACATATGGTACTGTATATATTTCAGTTCTTTTTTTTTCCTTTTAAACAGCCCCTCCCTATCCTTCCCCCATGGTGCTCACAATTCTATTTTCTATGTCTGCATCCCCACTGCTTCCCTGAAAATAAATTTGTCATTACCATCTTTCTAGATTTCATATATATATATGCTTTTCTGATTTCACTCTATAATAGGCTTTATTTTCATCCACCTCATTAGAAATGACTCAAATGCATTCTTTCATAGCTGAGTAATACACCATTGTGTATATGTGCCACAACTTTATCCATTCATCTGTTGATGGACATCAAGGTTGCTTCCTTGTGCCAGTTATTGTAAACAGTGCTGCAATGAAAATTGGGGTACATATGTTTTTTTTCAATTATGATTTCCTCAGTGATTTTTGGGTCACAAGGTAGTTTTATTCATAGTTTTTAAAGGAAACTCCAGACTCTTCTGCATAGTGGATGTATCGATTTACATCCCCTCCAACAGTACAAGAGGGTTTCCTTTTCTCCATACCCACTCCAGCATTTATTGCTTGTAGATTTTTTTGATAATGGCCATTCTGACTGGTGTGAGGTGATACCTCATTGTAGTTTTGCTTTGCGTTTCTCTAATAATAAATGATATTGAGCATATAGTAATGTGTTTATGGGCTATTTGCATGTATTCTTTGGAGAAATGCTTGTTTACCTCTTCTGTCCACTTTCTGATTGGGTTGTTCATTTTTCTGATATCGAGCTTTATGAGCTGCTTTCATAGTTTGCTGCTGCTGCTAAGTCGCTTCAGTCATGTCCAACTCTATGCGACCCCATAGATGGCAGCCCACCAGGCTCCTCCGTCCCTGGGATTTTCCAGGCAAGAACACTGGAGTGGGTTGCCATGTCCTTCTCCAATGCATGAAAGTGAAGAGTGAAAGTGAAGTCACTCAGTCGTGTTCAATTCCCAGTGATCCCATGGACTGCAGCCTACCAGGCTCCTCCACCCATGGGATTTTTCAGGCAAGAATACTGGAGTGGGTCCATTATTCTAAGAAGTGTGTCATAGAGGATCTTGCTGTGATTCATGTCAAGGAGTGTTTGCCTGTGTTATCTGCTAGGAGCTTTATAGTTTCTGGCCTTACATTTAAGTCTTTAATTCATATTGAGCTTATTTTTGTGTATGATGTTAGGAGATGTTCTACTTTCATGCTTCTACATGTCCAGTTTTCCCATGATAATTTACTGAAGAAACTGTCTTTTCTGGGTTGTATGATCTTGCCTCCTTTTTCATAGATAAGGTACCCATTGGTGTGTGGGTTTATCTCTGGGCTTTTATCTTATTCCATTGGTCTATATTTCTTCTTTTTTTTTAATGCCAGTACCATACAGTCTTGATGACTGTAGCTTTGTAGTATAATCTGAGGTCAGCAAAGTTGATTCCTTGAGCACTGTGTCTCTTTCTGAAAACTGTTTTCGCTATTAGGGGTCTTTTGTGCTTCCATTCAAACTGTGAAAAATTTTGCTCTAATTATGTCAAAAATACCATTGGTAGTATGATAGGAATTGCACAGAATGTGTAGATTGCTTTGGGTAGTATAGCTATTTCACAACAATGATTCTTCCAATCCAAGGACATGATATATCTCTCCAGCTGTTTGTGTCATCTTTGCTTTCTTTCATCAGTGTCTTATAATTTTCTCCATACAAGTCTTTTGTCTCTTTAAATAGGTTTATTCCTAGGCATTTTCTTTCTTTGCGTTTGTTGCAATGGTGAATGGGATCATTTCCTTAATTTTTCTTTATTTTTCTTTGTTAGTATATAGAAAATAAAATTATTTCTGTGTATTAATTTTATATCCTGAGACTTTAGTGGCATCTTCAGAGTTTTCTATGTATACTAGAATGTCATTTACAACCAGTGATACCTTGACTTCTTTTCCGATCTGGATTCCTTTTATTTCTTTCTTTTTTCTGATTGCTGTGGCTAGGACTTCTAAAGCTATGTTAAATAATAGTGGCAAGAGTGGGCATCTTGTCTTGTTCCTGTTCTTAGAGGAAATCCTTTCAGTTTTTCTCTGTTGAGAATAATTTTTGCTGTGGGTTTGCTGTACGTGGCCTTTATTATGTTGAGGTTGATCTTTCCATGCCTAGTTTTTGGAAAAAATTTTATCACAAATGGGTGTTGAATTTTGTCAAAAAATTTCTTTCCACCTTTTGAGATGATAATATGGTTTTATCTTTTAATTTGTTAATACGGTGTATCATATACTTTGATTTGCATATACTTAAAATCCTTGCATTCCAGGGATAAAGTCCATTTGATTATGATTTATGATTCTTTTCACTTTTTATGTGTTGTTGGATTTTGTTTGCTAGAATTCTATTGGGGATTTTTGCAACAAAATTCACCAGTAATATTGGCTTTCAATTTTCATATTTTGTGGTGTATTTGTCTGGTTTTGGTATTAAGGTGATGGAGACCTTATAGAATGAATTCAGGAATTTTCCCTCCTCTGAAATTTTCAAAAGTTTGAGCAGTATAGATGTTAGCTCTTCTCTAATTTTTGGTACAATTTGCCTGTGAAGACATCTGGTCCTGGGCTTTTCTTGAAGATTTTTTTATTACAGTTTTGATTTTTGTGCTTGTGATTGATCTACTCGAATTTTCTATTTCTTCCTGGTTCAGTTTTGAAAGGTTATACTTTTCTAAGAATTTGCCCATTTCTTCAAGGTTGTTCATTTTATTGGCAGGTAGCTGCTTGTAGTAGTTTCTTATGATTCTTTGTATTTCTACATTTTCTATTGCAACTTACTTTTCACTTCTAATTTTTTTAATATAAATTTATTTATTTTAATTGGAGGTTAATTACTTGGGAGAATGGCATTGAAACACTTCTAATTTTATTGATTGGAATATTCTCCCTTTTTAAAGATGAGTTTAGCTAATCGTTTGTCAATTTTGTTTATCTACTGAAATAGTCAGCTTTTAGTTTTATTGATCTTTATTATTGTCTACTTTATTTTTCAGTTATTTCCACTCTGATGTTTATGACTACTTTCCTTCTACTAACTTTCAAAATTTTTCATTTTTTCCTAATAGATTTAGGTGTAAGCTTAGGTTGTTTATTCTATGCTTTTCTTGTTTCCTGAGGTAGGCTTGTATTGTTATAAACCTCCTGATTAGCACAAGTTTTATTGCATCCCATAGATTTTGAGTTGTTGATTACTCATCTTCATCTGTTTCCAGGTATGTTTTGAATTCCTTTTGATTTCTGCTTTATTGACTATGACAAAGCCATTGACTGTGTGGATCACAATAAACTGTGGAAAATTCTGAAAGAGATGGGAATACCAGACCACCTGACCTGCCTCTTGAGAGACCTGTATGCAGGTCAGGAAGCAAAAGTTAGAACTGGACATGGAACAACAGACTGGTTCCAAATAGAAAAAGGAGTACGTCAAGGCTGTATATCGTCACCCTGCTTATTTAACTTACATGCAGAGTACATCATGAGAAACGCTTGGCTGGAGGAAGCACAAGCTGGAATCAAGATTGCCAGGAGAAATATCAGTAACCTCAGATATGCAGATGACATCACCCTCATGGCAGAAAGTGAAGAAGAACTAAAGAGCCTGTTGATGAAAGTGAAAGAGGAGAGTTAAAAAGTTGGCTTAAAGCTCAACATTCAGAAAACTAAGATCATGAGATCTGGTCCCATCACTTCATGGCAAATAGATGGGGAAACAGTGGAAACAGTGGCTAACTTTATTTTTCTGGGCTCCAAAATCAGTGCAGATGGTGATTACAGCCATCAAATTAAAAGGCACTTACTCCTTGGAAGGAAAGTTATGACCAACATAGACAGCATATTAAAAAACATAGACATTACTTTGTCAACAAAGGTCTATCTATTAAGGCTATGGTTTTTCCAGTGGTCATGTGTGGATGTGAGAGTTGAACTATAAAGGAAGTTGAGTGCTGAAGAATTGATGGTTTTGAACTGTGGCCATCCTAAAGGAGATCAGTCCTGTTCACTAGTTGGACTGATGTTGAAGCTGAAACTCCAGTACTTTGGCCACCTCATGTGAATAGCTGACACATTTGAAAAGACCCTGATGCTGGGAAAGTTTGAGGGCAGGAGGAGAAGGGGACAGCAGAGGATGAGATGTTGGATGGCATCACCGACTCAATGGACATGAGTTTGAGTGTACTCTGGTGATGGAAAGGGAGGTCTGGCGTGCTGTGGTTCATGGGGTCGCAAAGAGTGAGACACGACTGAGTGACTGAACTGATTTCTTCAGTGATCCCTTTGTTATTTAGAAGCATATTTTCTAGCCTCCATGTGTTTGTGTTTGTTTTCATATAGTTTTATGCCTATAGCTGATGTAGTGTTGTAGTCAAAAAAAGATGACTGAAGTTATTTCATTTTTAAAAAATTTTTTCAAATCTTGATTTGTGACCCAAGTTGTGATCATCTTGGAAAATGTCCCATGTGCACTTGAGAAAATAGTGAAATATATTGATTTTGTGTGAAATGCCCTGTAGATATCAATTAGATTCAGCTGGTCCAATGTATTGCTTAAAGCTTGTATTTCACTATTAATTTTCTCTCTGGATCATCTGTCCATTCAGTTCAGTTCAGTCACTCAGTCGTGTCCGACTCTTTGAGACCCCATGAATTGCAGCATGCCAGGCCTCCCTGTCCATCACCATTTCCCGGAATTCACTCAGACTCATGTCCATCGAGTCGGTGATGCCATCCAGCCATCTCATCCTCTGTCGTCCCCTTCTCCTCCTGCCCTCAATCCCTCCCAGCATCAGAGTCTTTTCCAATGAGTCAACTCTTCGCATGAGGTGGCCAAAGTACTGGAGTTTCAGCTTTAGCATCATTCCTTCCAAAGAAATCCCAGGGCTGATATCCTTCAGAATGGACTGGTTGGATCTCCTTGCAGTCCAAGGGACTCTCAAGAGTCTTCTCCAACACCACAGTTCAAAATTAGTCTCCCACTATTATTGTGTTACTGTTTATTTCCCCTTTAATGATTGTTACCATATGCTTTATGTATTGAGGTGCTCCTATGCTGAGTACATATATATTTATAATTGTTATATTTTCTTAGATTTATCCCTTGATCATCATGTTATGTCCCTCTTTGTCTCTTGTAATGGTCATTAAAGTCTCTTATCTTACATGATTATTGCTATTCCCACGTTCATTTGCTTTGCATTTGCATGGAATAACTTTTCCAGCTCCTCACTTTCAGTCTGTATGTGTCCCTATGTCTGAGGTGGGTCTCTTGTAGATAGTGTATATATATGTATATAATATGGGTTTGTTTTTACAACCATTCAGTCAATATATGTCTTTTGGTTGAGACATTTAGTCCATTTCCGTTTAAGGCAATTACTGACATGTATGATATCATTTTCATTTAAAGTTTTGGTTTTGCATTTTTTTTATTGAAGGATAATTGCTTTACAGAATTTTGTTGTTTTCTGTAAAACCTCAACATGAATCAGCCATAGCTATACACATTTCCCCTCCTTTTTAAGCTTCCTCCCATGTCCCTCCCCATCCCAACCGTCTAGGATGATACAGAGCCCCTGTTTGAGTTTCCTGAGCCATAAAGCAAATTTCTGTTGGCTGCCTATTTTACATATGGTAATGTAAGTTTCCATGTTATTCTTTTGATACATCTAACAATCTCTTCCACTCTCCCAATTTTCAGAAGTCTATTTTCTATGTCTGTTTATTCGTTCAGTTCTGTTCAGTTCAGTTCATTTCAGTTGCTCAGTCGTGTCTGACTGGCTACTCTGTAAATAAATTCTTCAATACCATTTTTCTAGATTCTGTATATGTACTTTAGAATATGATATTTATCTTTCTCTCTCTGACTCACTTCACTCTGTATAATAGGTTCTAGGTTCATTCACCTCATCAGAACTGACTCAAATGTGTCCCTTTATATGTCTGAGTAATATTCTATCCTGTATATGTACCACAACTTCTTTATCCATTCATCTGTAAATGGAAATCTAGGTTGCTTCCATGTTCTAGCTTTTGTAAATAGTGCTGCAATGAGCATGTGTCTTTTTTAATTTTCGTTTCCTCAGGGTATATGCTAAAGTGTGGGATTCCGGGGTAACAGGTGGATTTTTTTTATAATTTTTAAAGGAAATTTCTATACCATCTTCCATAGTGGCCATATCAATTTACATTCCCACCAATAGTGCAAGAGTGTTCCCTTTTCCCCACACCCTCTCCAACATTTATTGTTTGTAGACATTTTGATGATGGCCATTTTCACCGTTGTGAGGTGATATCTCATTTTGGTTGTGATTTGCATTTCTCTAATAATGAGTGATGTTGAGCATCTTTTCATGTATTTCTTAGCCATCTGTATGTCTTCTTTGGAGAAACGCCTGTTTAGGTCTTTTCCCCACTTTTTTATTGGGTTGTTTGTTTTTCTGGAATTGAGTTGTATGAGCTGCTGTATATTTTGGAAATTGATCTTTTGTCAGTTGCTTCATTTGCTAATATTTTCTTCCATTCTGAGGGTTGATTTTTCACCTTGTTTAGTTTCCTTTGCTGTGCAAAAACTTTTAAGTTTAATTAGGTCCCACTTGCTTACTTTTGTTTTTATATCCATTACTCTAAGAGGTGGGTCATAGAGGCTTTTGCTTTGATTTATGTCATTGAGTGTTCTGCCTATGCTTTCCTCTAAGAATTTTATAGTTTCTGGTCTTACATTTAGGCCTTTAATTAATTTTGAGTTTATCTTTGTGTATCATGTTAGGAAGTGTTCTAATTTCATTCTTTTAGATGTAGCTATCCAGTTTTCCCAGGACCATTTTTCAAGAGGCTGTCTTTGCCCCATTGCATATTCTTGCCTCCTTTGTCAAAAATAGGTGAATGGGTTTATTTCTGGGCTTTCTATTTTGTTCCATTGATCTATATTTCTGTTTTTGTGTCAGTACCATATTGTCTTGATGACTGTAGCTTTGTAGTATAATCTGAAGTCAGGAAAGTTGATTCCTTTGGCTCCATTCTTTTTTTTTTTTTTTTCCTTCAAGACTGCTTTGGCTATTTGGGATCTTTTGTGTTTCCATGTGAACTGTGAAATTTTTAGTTCTAGTTCTGTGAAAAATACCATTGGTAATTTGATAGGGATCACATTGAATCTTTTCATTGCATTTGGTAGTATAGTCATTTTCACAATATTGATTCTTCCTACCTGGGAACATGGAATGGCTCTCCACTTGTTTATGTCATCTTTGATCTCTTTCATTATTGTCTTATAATTTTCTGTGTACAGTTCTTTTGTCTTCTTAGGTAAGTTTATTCCTAGATATTTTAATTTTTTTTGTTGTTGCAGTTGTGAATGGGATTGATTCCTTAATTTATCTTTCTGATTTTCTAGTATATAGAAATGCAAGTGATTTCTGTGTATTGATTTTGTATCCAGCAACTTTGCTAAATTCACTGATTAGCTCTAGTAATTTTCTGATACTATCTTTAGGATATCATGTCATCTTCAAAAAGTGAGAGCTTAATTTCTTCTTTTCCAATATAGATTCCTTTTATTTCTTTGTCTTCTGATTGCTGCAGCTAGGACTTCCAGAACAATGTTGAACAATAGTGGTGAAAGTGGACACCTTTATCTTGTTTTGATCTTGTGGGGAATGCTTTCAGTTTTTCACCGTTGAGAGTAATGTTTGCTGCAGGCTTATCATATATGGTCTTTTGTATGTTGAGGTAGGTCCCTTCTATGCCCATTTTTGAAGAGTTTTAATCATAAATGAGTGCTAAATTTTGTCAAAGGCTTTTTTGCATCTATTGATGTGATTTTTTAAAATTTGTTTAATATGATGTATCACATTGATTGATTTGCATATATCAAAGAATCCTTGCATTCCTGGAATTAACCCAACTTGATAATGGTGTATGAGCTTTTTGACGTGTTGCTAAATTCTGTTTACTAAAATTTTGTTGAGGATTTTTACATCTATGTTCATCAGTGATATTGACCTTTAGTTTTCTTTTTTTTGTGTGTGTGTTGTCCTTGATTGTTTCGGTATCAGGGTGATGGTGGCCTCATAGAATGAGTTTGGAAGTGTTCCTTCCTCTGCAATTTTTTGAAAGAGTTTTAGAAGCATAAGCATTGGTTATTCTTTAAATGTTGGATATAATTCTCCTGTGAAGCCATGTGGTCCTGGGCTTTTGTTTTTTGGGAAATTTTTGATCACAGCTTCAGTGCTTGTAATTGGGTTGATAACAAATTTCTATTTCTTCCTGGTTCAGTGTTGGAAGATTGAACTTTTCTAAGAATCTGCCCATTTCTTCTAGGTTATATATTTTATTGTCATATAGTTATTCATAATAGTCTTTTATAATCTTTTATATTTCTGCATTGTCTGTTGTAATCTCTCCTTTTTCATTTCTGATTTTACTGATTTGATTCTTCTCTTTTTTTCTTGATGAGTCTGGACAGAGGTTTGCCAATTTTGCTTATCTTCTCAAAGAACCAGCATTTAGTTTTATTAATCTTTACTATTGTTTATTTATTTTTCATTTATTTCTGCTCAGAGCTTTATGATTTATTTCCTTCTACTAATTTTTTTTTTGTTCTTCTTTTTCCAATTGTTTTAGATGTAAAGTTAGGCTGTTTTTTTTTTGTTGTTGTTGTTGTTGTTGTTCTTCTTCTTCTTTTTCCAATTGTTTTAGATGTAAAGTTAGGCTGTCTATTCAATGTTTTCCTAGTTTCTTGAGGTAGGACTGTATAGATATAAACTTCCCTCTTAGGACTGCCCTAGTTGCATCCTATCAGTTTTGGGTTGTCATTTGTTTCTCAATTTTTTTTTTTCATTTCCCTTTTGATTTCTTTAGTTACATGTTGGTTATTTAGAAATGTGTTGTCTAATCTCCATGGATTTGTGTTTCTTACAGTTTTTTTTCCCCCTCGTAATTGATATCTAGTCTCATAGCATTGTGATAGGAGAAGATGTTTGATATGATTTCTATTTTCTTAAATTTACTGAGGTTTGACTTGTGACCGAAGATGTGGTCTATCCTGGAGAATGCTCCTTGTGCACTTGAGAAGAGGGTGTACTCTTCTGCACTTGGATGGAATGTCCTGAAGATATCAATGAGATCCGTCTCATCTAATGTATCATTTAAGACTTGTGTTTCCTTATTAATTTTCTGTTTTGATGATCTGTCCACTTGTAAGAGGGGGTGTTGAAATCTCTCACTATTATTGTGCTGCCACCAACCCCTTCCCTTATGTCTATTAGCATCTGTCTCACGCACTGAGGTGCTCCTGTGTTGGGTGCATAGATCTTACAATTGCTATGTCCTCCTCTTGGATTGATCCCTTGAACATCATGCAGTGTCCTTCCTTATATCTTATAATCTTATTTAAGGTCTACTTTGTGTGATATGAGGATTGCTACTCCAGCTTTCTTTTGCTTCCCAATTGCATGGAATATATTTTTTCCATCCTCTCACTTTCAGTCTATATGTGTCTTTAGGTCTGAAGTGGTTTTTTTGTAGACAGCATATATATGTGTTTTGTTTTTGTATCCACTCAGCCATTCTGTGTCTTTTGGTTGGAACATTTAATCCATTTACATTTAAAGTCATTATTGATATATATGTTCCTATTGCCATTTTCTTCATTGTTTGGGGTTGATTTTGTAGGTCTTTTTTCTTCTCTTGCATTTCTTGACTATATAATTCCCTTTAACATTTGTTGTAAAGCTGATTTAGTGGTACTGAATTCTGTTAACTTTTGCTTGTCTGAAAATCTTTTGATTTCTCCATCAATTTTGAATGAGATTCTTGTTCAGTACAGTAATCTTGGTTGTAGATTTTTCCTTTTCAGTAGTTTAAATATGTCCTGCCATTCCCTTCTGGCCTGCAGAGTTTCTGGTGAAAGATCAGCTGTTAAGCGTATGAGGTTTCCCTTGTATGTTACTTGTTGCTTCAAACTTGCTGCTTTTAATATTATTTCCTTGTATTTAGTCTTTGTTAGTTTGATTAATATGTGTCTTGGCATGTTTCTCCTTGGGTTTATCCTGTATGGGACTCTTTGTACCTCTTGGACTTAGTTGATTATTTCCTTTTCCATTTTGGGGAAAATTTCAACTATAATCTCTTCAAATTTTTTCTCATACCCTTTCTTTGTCTCTTCTTTTCCTGGGACCCCTACAGTTTGAGTGTTGGTGCATTTGATATTGCCCCAGAGGTCTCTGAGACTATCCTGTTATTTTCATTCTTTTTTTTTTTCCATTCTTTTTACTTCAGAAGTTATTTCCAACATTTTATCTTCTAGCACACTGATTCATTCTTCTGCTTCAGATATTCTGCTATTGATTCCTTCTAGAGTATTTTTAGTTTCAGTAATTGGATTCTTTGTCTCTGCATGTTTATTATTTAATTCTTCTCGATCTTTGTTAATTGATTTATGCATTTTCTCCATTTTGTTGTCAAGATTTTTGATCATCTTTACTATCATTATTCTGAATTCTTTTTCAGGTAGTTTGCCTATTTCTTCTTCATTTATTTGTACTTATGTGTTTCCAGTTTGTTCTTTCATTTGGGTAGTATTTCTCTGCCTTTTCATTATTATTATTTTTTTTTTTAACTTATTGTGTTTGAGGTCTCCTTTTCCCAGGCTTCAAGGTTGAATTCTTTCTTCCTTTTGGTTTCTGCCCTCCTAAGGGTGGTCCTGTGGTTTGTGTGAGCTTCATATAGGGTGAGATTTGTGCTGAGTTTTTGCTTGTTTGTTCTCCCTTTGATGGGCAAGGCTGAGTGTAGTGGTAATCCTGTCTGCTGATGATTGGGCTTGTATTTTTGTTTTGTTTGTTGTTTAGATGAGACATAGTTGCTTTGGTGCTACTGGTAGTTGGGTGATGCCACGTCTTGTATCCTGGTGATTTCCTTTGTGTGAGTTCTCACTATTTGATATCCGTTATGGTTAGTTTTCTGGTAGTCTGGGGTCTTGGAGTCAGTGCTCCCACTCCAAATGCTCAGGGCTTGATCTCAGCTGTGTAACTTTGGCAAATTACTTCACCTCTCTGTGTCTCTGTTTCATCTGTGTCTCCTGTATTGCAGGCGATTTCTTTACTGCTGATCTGACTATAAAGTGAAAATACCTCCTGCCATATTAATAAACAAGAAATGTCACAGCCATCAGTGATTTCTGTCTTCCAAATGTGAATGAGAGTTCCTCAAACTGAGATCCACTGGATCCTGCCACACCCCATGGTGACTGCTGAGTTGGGTTTGCATTTTAAAGTCTAATTCTACTCTTGTGTTTTTTGTCTACAGAAATTCCTTTAGCATTTGTTGTAAAGCTGATTTGTTGTCTGCTGATTTGTTGTGCTGAATTCACTTATCTTTTCTTTACCTGTAAAGTTTTCGATTTCTCCTTTGGACTTGAATGAGATCCTCTCTTGATAGAGTAATCTTGGTTATAGGCTTTTTCTTTTCATCACTTTATGTATATCTTGCCACTCTCTTCTAGCCTGCCAACTTTCTTTTAAGAGATCAGCTGTTAGCCTTATGTGGATCCCTTAGTATGTTATTTGTTGTTTTTTCCTTACTGCTTTTAATATTTGTTATTTGTGTTTAATTTTCTTTAGTTTGATTAATATATGGTTTTGGCATGCTTCTCTTTGGTTTTATCCTGTATAGGACTCTCTGGGATTCCTGGACTTGGGTGGCTATTTCCTTTTCCATTTTAGGGACGTTTCCAACTACAATCTCCTGAAATATTTTCCCATGCCCTTTCCTTTTATCTTTTCTTGGACCCCTATTATTCAAATGTTGTTATGCTTAATTTTGTCCCAGAGGTGTCTGAGACTGTCCTCATTTCTTTCTATTCTTTTTTATTTGCTCTGACTCCGTCACTTCCACCGTTCTATCCTCCAGCTCACTGATCCATCCTTCTGCCCAGTTATTCTGTTGTTGGTTCCCTCCAGTGTATTTTTAATCTCAAGTATTATGTTTATCATTATTGATTGTATATTCTTTATTTTTTCTAGGTCCTTGTTGAACATTTCTTATATCTTCTCAATCTGTGCCTCCAAAGTCTATTTATGTGTCTCCATTTTATTTTCAAGATTTTGAATCATCTTTGCTACCATTACTCTGAATACTTTTGCAGGTAGACTGCCTATTTCCTCTTCCTTCTTCCCATTGCTGGATCTTGTGGGTTTTGACCATATTCCTTCATTTGCTTCATATTTCTCTGTCTTTCATTTTGTTTAACTTGCTGTTTTGGGGGTCTCCTTTCTGAAGTTTGGAAGGTCATAGTTCTGCTTAATTGTAGAGCCTTTCTTCCTCTGGGTGAGGTTTCACAAGTACCATGTGATGGTTTCCTGGTGGGTGGGATTTATGCCTGTATTCTGGCAGATGGAGCTGGATCTTGTTTCTCTGTAAAGTAGTGCAGTGTCCAGTAGGAGGCAAAGCCCATGTATATATGGGCTTTCCTGATAGCTTAGTTAGTAAAGAATCTACCTGCAATGCAGGAGACCCTGGTTTGTTTCCTGAGTCAGGAAGATCCCCTGGAGAAGAGATCGGCCAACCACTCCAGTATTCATGGACTTCTCTTGTAGCTCAGCTTGTAAAGAATCCACTGGCAATATGGGAGACATGGGTTTGATCCCTGGGTTGGGAAGATCCCCTGGAGAAGGGAAAAGCTACCAACTTCAGTATTCTGGCCTACCTAGAGAATTCCATGGACTATATAGTTCATGGGATCACAAATTGTTGGACATTGCTGAGTGACTTTCACAAGGTGTGACCAGTAACTTGCACCCACTCACAACCTGGTGGGAGCTGCCACCACTGGATTCAGGACTGTATGAGTACTGTTTTGTCTGTTGCCTCAGGCACTTTTCTTGGCTTTGGTAATGGCTAGTAGTCCATGGTTCCTCTTCTGGGATCATAAATTGCAGTTATATCTAGTTCCACTGCTGGTGCTCACACCAGTTTTGCCACGGGTGGGCACACGGTTGCTCTCTGCAAGTGTGGCATTAAGAGTGTCATGACAACAACAAATTCCTGCCACTCTTGGCAGCCCAGTCTTTTCCCTGACCTCCCTCAGCTGTCATACTAGCGCCCTCAGGGTATCTTCAGAGCTGACAACTCTAGTCTTCTCCTTGGAGTCCAACACATACACCTGAGCCTCAGCGTCCTGCCCCAACTCCCCACGATGGACACATACAGGCAATCCACTGTACTCCCACTGCACTGGGAGTACTGTTCACAATGATCTCTGTGAAATCTCCATTTTGCCTTCTGAGCATTGCAATCCATGATGAGGTTCCAAAATCCTTCGTTTCTCTCTCTCTCTTTTTTTTTAATCTTTATCTTTTGTCCTACCTCATTCTAAGAAGATTGGCTGGCCTTTTTGGAAGTTTGGGGTTTTTAGCCAGTGTTCAGAAGTTGTACTGCAGGAGTTATTCCACATGAAGATTTGTGGAGAGGAAGGTGATTTCCCCTTCTTATTCTTCCACCATCTTCTCCCCGGACTTACTAGTTTGTTGCTGTTGTTGTTGTAATGTTGAATTTCAAGCCAGCTTTTCTGGTTTCCTTTTTTGTCTTCATCAAGAAGCTCTTTAGCTCATCTTTACTTTCTGCTATTAGAGTGGTATTATCTGCATATGTAAGGTTGTTGATATTTCTCTCAGCAATCTTACTTCCAGCTTGTGCTTCATCCAGCTTGGCATTTTGCATGATGTACTCTGCATAGAACTTAAATAAGCAGGGTGATGATATACAGCCTTACTATACCCCTTTCTCAATTTGGAACCAGTAAGCTGTTCTATGTCCAGTTCTAACTGTTGCTTCTTGACCTGCATACAGGTTCCTCAGGAAACAGATAAGGGTGATCTGTTACTCCTTTCTCTTGAAGAATTTTGCACAGTTTGCTGTGATCCACACAGTCAAATGCTTTAGAATAGTCAATGAAAGTGAAAGAGAAAGTGAAAGTCGCTTAGTCATGTCCGACTCTTTGTGACCCTGTGGACTCTACAGTCCATGGAATTCTCCAGACCAGAATACTGGGGTGGGTAGCCTTTCCCTTCTCCAGGGGATCTTCCCAATCCAGGGATTGAACCCAGGTCTTCTGCATTGCAGGCAGATTCTTTACCAACTGAGCCATAAGGGAAGTGAAGAATTCAGTGAAGCAGAAGTAAATATTTCTCCATGATCCAAGTAATGTTGGCAATTTTTTTTCCTGGTTCCTCTGTCTCTGAAACTCAGCTTGGACATCTGGAGATTCTCGGTTCATGCATTGCTGAAGCCTAGCCTGAAGGATTTTGGACATAATCTTGCTAGCATGTCAAATAAGTTCAATTGTATTGTAGTTTGGACATTCTTTAGATTTGCCTTCTTAGGGAGATAGATAGATAAATACATAGATAGATTGATAATCTCTATCTCTTACTCTATCTCCATAAACACATACACACACACACACACAAACACACACACACAGAGAATGAGATGTTATTCAGCTATGAGAAAGAAGGAAATGTTTCCATTTGCAACAACATGGAGAGAACATTAAGACATTATATTGAGACAAGTCAGACAAAGACAAGTTTTATATGTAATCACATATGTAGAATCTAAAAAGGCTGAGATCATAAAAACAGCAGAATGGTGTTTACCAAAGGCTTAAGGGTGGGATAATCTTGAAAATGTTGTTTAAGGTTACAGACTTGCAACTAGTAGATAAGTCCTGGAGATCTAATGAACAACATAGAAGGTTATAGTTAACAGTGCCATATCACAAAGCTCAAAGTTGCTAAGCGACTGGTTTTTGTTACAAACAAGAAGTGAGAGTTGTGTGATGTGATAGAAGTATTATTTAATACCAGAGTAGTAATAATATTGCAATATGCAAAAGTATTCAATCAATATATTGTACAATTTAAAATTACACCTTTTTAATGTCAATTTTATTTCAATAAAAATAAATTAGCAAAACTTCAGATTCCTATGGAACATCATGAAATTTACCAATACAGGCATAATGGTTGTCTCAGAGGGAAAAGGAGATATTTTATGATGATAAGAATTATTTCATTAAGAATATGTTTATAGATTATAAATTAGAATAAATTAGAAAACATCTATAAAGAAAATAAAATCAAAATTTGGCTCTTTGAAAATATCAACAAAATTAAGAAAATTTTACAAAGACTAATCAAGAGAAGATGAGACTATTCAGACAATGATATATTAGTAGTGAAAGAGCAGACATTATTATTGATTCCTTAAAAATTGAAATGATTATATAGAAATATTATGAAACACTTCATGCCAACAAATTTAACAACTTACATGAAATGGACAAATTTCTATATGACAGAAATTAATAATACTCATTGAAAAAGAAATAGAAATTTAAAAAACTGTATAATAAATGAAGAAATTAAATTATCAATTAAAAAAAATACTTTCTTTAAAAATAAACTAAGATCCAGATGTCCTTTTATCAAATAGTCACATAGGAAATAATCACAATGCTTATTTAACTTTCCCCAAATATTGAAAAGAATGGAGCATCTCCCAACTTATCCTATGAAACCAATATTAACTTTTTATCAAACTCAGACAAAGATATCACAAGAGAAGAAAAGTATAGACTAATATTTCCCGCAGATATGGATGAAAGAATCCGAACAGAGCATTTGATATCCAATGCAGCAAGATACAATAGAGATATATATGAAGATCAAGTGAGATTTATCCTAAGAATTAAATGTTGGATTAACATCCAAAAATCCAAAGGAAAAAAAAAATAACACCACATTAATGAGTGCAATACACATCTACTACTAAATAACCAAGACATCACAGAAGACATCAAAGCTGTAATCAGAAAATACCTAGAAAAAAACAAAAGTGAAAACAGTACAACCCCAAACTTGTGGGATGTATTGAAAACAGTCAAAAGGAGGAATTTTATAGCAGTATAAACTTACTTCAAGAAACAAGCAAAATTTCAAATAAACAATCCAATATTACCTTTAAAACAACTAAAGAACAGCAACAAAAAGTAGCAAAATTAGTGGAAGGAAAGAAATCATAAGGATGAAAGCAAAAATAAATGAAATAAAAATGAGTTAAACAATAGCAATGATCTATAAAACTAAAAGCTAGTCCTTTAAGAAGACAAACAAAATTGATAAGCCTTTAGTCAGACTCACCTTTAGTCAGACTCACCAAGTTAGAAAATGCAAATCAATAAAATTAGAAATGAAAAAGTATAAAATACAATTGACACTACAAAAATGCAAAGGATCATAAGAGAGTGCTACAAGCAACTATTTGTCAATAAAATAGATAACTTAGAAGAAATGGACAAATACTTAAAAAGTTACAATCTTCCAAGACTGAACCAAGAAGAAATAGAAAATATAATCAGGCAAGTCACAAGAAATGAATTTGAAATTGTAATTAAAAATCTGCCAACAAACAAAAATTCAGACTTAGATGGTTTTTCAGGATAATTCTATCAAACATTCAGGAAAGAGTCAACATCTATCCTTCTCAAACTCTTTAAAAAAAAGAACTGCAGAGGAAGAAACACCCATACACTCATTCTATAACCCTGAAACCAAAATTAGATGAAAATATCACAAAAATGAAAATTGCACTTCGATGTCATTGATGAACACAGACACAAAAATCCTAAACAAAATACTGGAAAGCAGAATCTAAAAACATATTAAACAGATCACATGTTGCAATCAAGTGGGATTTTTCCCAGGGATACAAGGATTCTTCAACATATGTAAATTGTTCAATGTTTTAGAACGTATGAACAAATTAAAGACTAAAAAATTATCCTGATTTCAATATATGCAGAAAAACTTTTGACAAAATTCAGTATTGATCTGTAATAAACACTCTCCAATTCTCCAGGAAGTGGCCAAAGAGAGATCTTGTCTCAACATTAAAATGGACATATATGACAACCCAAAGGAAACATCATTCTCAATTGGGAAAACCTGAACACATTTCCTCTGTTATCAGGAACAAGATAAGGGTTTATTTATTTATTTTTATAAATTTATTTATTTTAATTAGAGACTAATTACTTTACAATATTATAGTGGTTTTGTCACACATTGACATGAATCTGCCATGGGTGTACATGTGTTCCCCATCCTGAACCCCACTCCCAACCCCCTCCCCATCCCATCCTCCAGCGTCATCCCAGTGCACCAGCGCCTAGCACCCTGTCTCATGCATCGAAACTGGACTGGTGATCCATTTCACATAGGTTAATATACATGTTTCAGTGCCATTCTCCCAAATCATCCCATCCTCATCCTCTCCCACAGAGTCCAAAAGACTGTTCTGTACATCTGTGTCTCTTTTGCTGTCTCTCATATAGGGTTATCGTTACCATCTTTCTAAATTCCATATATATATGCATTAGTATACTAAGAACATGTCATCTGGTCCCATTACTTCATGGGAAATAGAAGGGAAAACAGTGGAAAAAGTGTCAGACTTTATTTTGGGGGGGCTCCTAAATCACTGCAGATGGTGACTTCAGCCATGAAATTAAAAGACGCTTACTCCTTGGAAGGAAAGTTATGACCAACCTAGATAGCATATTCAAAAGCAAAGACATTACTTTGCCAACAATGGTCCGTCTAGTCAAGGCTATGTTTTTTCCAGTAGTCATGTATGGATGTGAGAGTTGGACTGTGAAGAAAGCTGAGCACTGAAGAATTGATGTTTTGAACTGTAGTGTTGGAGAAGACTCCTGAGAGTCCCTTGGACTGCAAGAAGATCCAGTCAGTCCATTCTGAAGATCAGTCCTGGGATTTCTTTGGATGGAATGATGCTAAAGCTGAAACTCCAATACTTTGATCACCTCATGTGAAGAGTTGACTCATTGGAAAAGACTCTGATGCTGGGAGGGACTGGGGGCAAGAGGAGAAGGGGACGACAGAGGATGAGCTGGCTGGATGGCATCACTGACTCAATGGATGTGAATATGAGTGAACTCCGGGAGCTGATGGACAGGGAGGCCAGGCATGCTGCAATTCACGGGGTCGCAAAGAGTAGGACATGACTGAGAGACTGAACTTAACTGATACTGTATTTGTGTTTTCCTTTCTGGCTTATGTCACTCTGCATAATAGGCTCCAATTTCATCCACCTTATTAGAACTGATTCAAGTGTATTATTTTTAATGGCCGAGTAATATTCCATTGTGTATATGTATCACAGTTTTCCTATCCATTTGTCTGCTGAGGGACATCTAGGTTGCTTCCATGTCCTGGCTATTATAAACAGTGCTGTGAAGAACACTGGGGTACACGTGTCTCTTTCATTTCTGGTTTCCTCAGTGGGTATGCCCAGCAGTTGGATTGATGGGTCATATGGCAGTTCTATTTCCAGTTTTTTAAGGAATCCCACATTGTTCTCCATAGTGGCTGTACTAGTTTGCATTCCCACCAACAGTGTAAGAGGGTTCCCTTTTCTCCACACCCTCTCCAGCATTTATTGCTTGTATACTTTTGGATCGCAGTCATTCAGACTGGTGTGAAAAGGTACCACATTGTGGTTTTGATTTGCATTTCTCTGATAATGAGTGATGTTGAGCATATTTTCATGTGTTTGTTAGCCATCCCTATATCGTCTTTGGAGAAATGTCTGTTTAGTTCTTTGGCCCATTTTTTGATTGGGTAGTTTATTTTTCTGAAATTGAGCTGCAGGAGTTGCTTGTATATTTTTGAGATTAATTCTTTGTCAGTGCTTCGTTGGCTATTATTTTCTCCCATTGTGAAGGCTGTCTTTTCACCTTGCTTATAATTTCCTTCATTGTGCAAAAGCTTTTAAGTTTAATTAGGCACCATTTGTTTATTTTTGCTTTTATTTCCATTACTTTGGGTGGTGGGTCATAGAGGATCCTACTGTGATTTATGCCAGAGAGTGTTTTGCCTGTTTTCCTCTAGGAGTTTTATAGTTTCTGGTCTTACATTTAGGTCTTTAATCCATTTTGAGTTTATTTTTTTGTATGGTGTTAAAAAGTGTTTGGGTTTATTTCTTTTACAAGTGGTGGACCAGTTTTCCCAGCCCCAGTTGTTAAAGAGATATTCTTTTCTCTGTTGTATATTCTTGCTTCCTTTGTCAAATATAGGGCATCCATAAGTGCATGGATTTATCTCTGGGATTTCTATTTTTTCCATTGATCTATATTTTTGTCTTTATGCCAGTACCATACTGTTTTGATGACTGTGGCTTTTCAGTAAAGCCTGAAGTCAGGCAGGTTGATTCCTCCAGTTCTGTTCTTCTTTCTCAAGATTGCTTTGGCTATTCGAGGTTTTTTTGTATTTCCATACAAATTGTGAAGTTATTTGTTCTCAGTTCTGTTCAGTTGCTCAGTCATGTCCGACTCTTTGCTCTAGGTCTGTGAAAAATATCATTGGTAGCTTGATAGGAATTCTATTGAATCTATTGATAGCTTTGGGTAGTATACTCATTTTCACTATATTGATTCTTCCAATCGATGAACATGGTATATTTCTCCATCTATTTGTGTCCTCTTTGACTTCTTTCTTCACTGTTTTATAGTTCTATATATATACATATATATACATATATATATATATATATAATATATATATATATATATATATATAATGTTTCTTTAGGTAGATATATTCCTTGGCATTTTATTCTTTTCGTTGCAGTGGTTAATGGAAATTTTTCCTTAATTTCTCTTTCTGTTTTATCATCTGTAGTGTATAGGAATGCAAGAGATTTCTGTGTGTTGATTTTATATCTTGCAACTTTACTATATTCATTTATTAGCTCTAGTAATTTTCCGGTGGAGTCTTTGTGTTTTCTATGTAGAGGATTATGTCATCTTCAAACATTCAGAGTTTTACTTCTTCTTTTCCAATCTGGGTTCCTTCTATTTATTTTTCTGCTCTGATTCCTGTGGCCAAAACTTCCAAAACTATGTTTAATAGTAGTGGTGATAGTGGGCACCCTTGTCTTGTTCCTGATTTTAGGGTAAATGCTTTCAATTTTTCACCATTGAGGATAATATTTGCTTTGGGTTTGTCATATATAGCTTTTATTATGTTGAGATGTGTTCTTTCTATTCCTGCTTTCTGGAGGGTTTTTTCATAAATGGATGTTGAATTTTGTCAAAGGCTTTCTTGGCATCTATTGAAATAATCATATGGATTTTATCTTTCAATTTGTTAATGTGGTGTATTATGTTGACTGATTTGTGGACATTGAAGAATCCTTGCACCCCTGGAATAAAGCCCATTTGGTCACAATGTATGATCTTTTTAATATGTTCTTGGATTCTGTTTTCTACAATTTTGTTAAGGATCTTTGCATCTATGTTCATCAGTGATATTGGCCTGTAGTTTTCTTTTTTTGTGGCATCTTTGTCTGGTTTTGGTATTAGGGTGATGGTGGCTTCATAGAATGAGTTTGGAAGTTTACCTTCCTCGGAAAGTTTCTGAAAGAGTTTGAGTTGGATAGTTGTTAGCTCTTCTCTAAATTTTTAGTAGAATTCAGCTGTGAAGCCGTTTGGTCCTGGGCTTTTCTTTGCTGGAAAATTTCTGATTACAGTTTCAATTCCTCTGCTTGTGATGGGTCTGTTAAGATATTTCTTCCTGGTTCAGGTTTGGAAAGTTGTACTTTTCTAAAAATTTGTCCATTTCTTCCATGTTGTCCATTTTCTTGGCATATAATTGCTGATAATAGTCTCTTATGATCCTTTGTATTTATGTGTTGTCTGTTGTTATTTCTCCATTTTCATTTCTAATTTTATTGATTTGATTCTTCTCCCTTTCTTTCATGATGAGCCTGGCTAATGGCTTGTCAATTTTATTTATCTTCTCAAAGAACCAGCTTTTGGCTTTGTTGATTTTTGCTATGGTCTCCTTTGTTTCTTTTGCATTTATTTCTGCCCTAATTTTTAAGAGTTCTTTTCTTCTACTAACCCTGTGGTTCTTCATTTCTTCCTTTTCTAGTTGCTTTAGGTGTAGAATTAGTTTATTTGACTACTTTCTTGTTTCTTGAGGTATGCCGGTATTGTTATGAACCTTACCTTTAGTACTGCTTTTACAGTGTCCCATAGGTTTTGGATTATTTTGTTTTAATTTTCAATAGTTTCTGTGCGTAATTTAATTTCTTTTTTGGTTTCTTCTGTGATTTTTGGTTATTCAGCAGCCTGTTGTTCAGTCTCCATATGTTGGAATTTTTAATAATTTTCATCCTGTAATTGAGATCTAATCTTAATGCATTATGGTCAGAAAAGAGGCTTGGAAAGATTTCAATTTTTAAAAAAGTTACCAAGCCTAGATTTATGGCCCAGGATGTGATCTATCCTGGAGAAGCTTCCTTGAGCACTTGAGAAAAAGGTGAAATTCATTGTTTTGGGGTGAAATGTCCTATAGATATCAATTAGGTCTAACTGTTCTATTGTATCATTTAAAATTTGTGTTTCCTTGTTAATTTTCTGTTTAGTTGATCTATTCATAGGTTTGAATGGGGTATTAAAGTCTCCCACTATTATTGTGCTATTGTTAATTTCCCCTCCCATACTTGTTAGAATTTGCCTTACATATTGTGGTGCTCTTATGTTGGGTTCATATATATTTTTAGTTGTTATATCTTCTTCTTGGATTGATCCTTTGATCATTATGTAGTGTCCTTCTTTGTCTCTTCACAGCCTTCATCTTAAAGTTTATTTCATGTGATATGAGTACTTCTACTCTTGCTTTCTTTTGGTCTCTATTCATGTGGGATATCTTTTTCCAGCCGTTCATTTTCAGTCTGTATGTGTCCCTTGTTTGGGGTGGGTCTCTTGTAGACAACATATATAGGAGCCTTGTTTTTGGATCCATTCAGCCAGGCTTTGTCTTTGTCTTTTGGTTGGGACATTCAACCCATTCACATTTAAGGTAATTATTGAAAAGTATGATGCCATTGACATTTACTTTGTTGTTTTGAGATCTAGTTTATACACCCTTTCTGTGCTTCCTGTCTGTGAAAGGTTGTTGTTGAATTACGATGCCGGGATTCTTGGCCCACGGAGGAGAAGAATTCAATCTGGGGCCAAAGACGAGGCTTGATCACTCAGAGCTTTTGTGTAATAAAGTTTTATTAAAGTATAAAGGAGATAGAGAAAGCTTCTGACATAGGCATCAGAAGGGGGCAGAAAGAGTACCCGCTTGTTAGTGTTAGCAATGAAGTTATATACTCTCCAATGAATCCAAAAAATGTCTGGAGGTTGTAAAGACCTCACCAGACCTACTCCCATAATTTACATTTTAAGATAACAGAATTAGCCAGAAGGTTTAATCCAGAGACTGTCCTCAGGCAGAAAACATTGTTTTTATATAATCCTAAGGAATGTAGAGAAGGAAAAAAAAATTATCCTTTCTTCCTCCTTGAAAATTCCAGACCCCTCTCTCCTTGGGGACCCCTAGACTTCTTATCAACCTGCCTAGGAAATTACTCTCTCATTACCCTCTTTTCTTTTAGGAGAATTATGTTTCCTAGGGAAAAGGGGCGTCGTTCTCGTTCCATAAGTGCTTCCGAGCTGAGAAGGGGTGTTGTCCCTAAATTAGCAAGGCAACATATTCTCCTAATCCTCATATTGAGGATATCTGATCCAGGGGCCCCAAATAGTAGTTGGAGAAAGGTACAGCAGTAGCAGGAGTTTGAGCAACCATTTGTAACTTGAAAGCTTTCATGCGGCTAGAAACAAATCCAGTTATACAGTTACAGATGCAGGGAGCAAACAATAAAAACAGAACAATCAGAATTATTGTAATTAAGATAGTTGTCCACCATGGGGAACTAGTTAACGTCTCCCAAAGTGAGGCAATTGAGGCTTCAGGAGTATCCATGGCCTCAATCATCTTGTTCATATGTTTAGTAAAATGAGTAACATTCATGCTCATATCAGGTATATATGTACAGCATTGGGTATGAATACTAGTACACATTCCTCCTTGTGGAGCTGTCAGAATATCTAAAGCCAATCTGTTTTGTAAAACCACCTTTCTAATTTGTGCTTGTTCAGCATTAAGAGCTGAAATAGCCTTTTGAGAATCTTGTAATGCCTGTTGAGTAAAATTAGTCAAAGCATCCACTCGTAGCATAACATCTGTAGTTCCCAAAGAGGGAACAAAGACTGCAGCCAAATAATCATACCAGTGAAATAGAGACCTTGCCCAGCGAGTTTTAATGTGGGGTAAATTAGCAGGCTTTTCTGGGAGCTCTGAAAATATAAAGCCATGAGTAAAGGCTAGACCCAGGGTGCATCTCCCTATCCAAACAGGGGGAAGCCATGCCCATAGCTAAGAACCACATATCCAATAAGTCCCGTTTGAAGCAAGCCAGCATGACTGAGATATCCAGTCCCAATCAGTGCCTGGCCAGACAAAGGGAGGACCTGAACTGGGGTTGGAAAACACGGGAATGATTACGTTGCATATTTCCTGAGGCAAAAATCCCAATTGTTTCCAATCATTGTAATTAAGTTGTTGGCTAACTTTTGGGGATGGCTCTGTTTGCTCCCAGCATATAGGGGCAATAGATATTAAACGTCTTTTTCAGGAGTTAGCCATATAACCTCATCCCATATTTGATAAACGTCAGAAAAAAAAAAATTAGATCTAGACCTATTTGCCTTATATGTAGCAAAATAGTCATTGAACCAAGACAATGTATAATCAAAATTAAAAGTCACATTATGTCCATAGTTAAAGTTCAAAGTGTTGCACCAGTCCATTTTAGGGTTGGTAGATGTCATTCAGATGAAGGAGAGGCATCGCATGTAATTGCTGTCGAAGGTATTTACACACTTGGAGAAAGTCTTTTCCTTGAAGTGGAGATGTCCCCCACGGGAAGCCTTCCACTGATGAAGAGGGGAGTGCTCCACAGACCCAGCAGTTAGACCAATTGTGGAATGCAGCATAGGAGTGAGCCCAGGACAGGAAGGCATTGTCTTGAGGATCAAACGGCAGACTCAGGATATTTGGAGTCAGCAGAAGTAAGCTCACATAGGTTACTAGGCCCATTTAAGAGACCCTCCAACCAGCCACCATTCACTGTCCTCCAATGGATACTGTGGCCATGCAGTATCGCATAGGAAGACCAGGTGTGTCTTCTTTAAGCCCTTGGGATCGAATCTATCCCAGTTTTTCAAGATACAGTTCAAAGGAGTGAGACTGGAATTGTTAGCTCCCATCTGTAAGAGAGGAAAAAAAGCGACTAGGGCCATTTTTCTACCGGAGGCGTCCCTCCCTGCTCTAGATGGGGGTGTAGACAGATTTTACACCAAAAGTTTTTCCTTCCTGGTCGAACTTAGTCTGTCCCTTAGCAACGCAGGTGCTGTCTCGACCCTCCCGGTTCTACCACCGAGATGGGGTGGGGATGTACCAGGGGTAGACCTGATAGCATCTCTACCTGATGTCCAGCTCTTCACCTTTAACCTTGCTTGCCTCTGATGTCACCCGGGGTGCAATCAGAGTAACCTCCCAGAATGCCTCCCAAGCTAAGACCGCTGGGGGAAACATTCATCACCTGAGTGCCTGTGCATGACCCTGAGTATATTCCTGACCACAATAAGACTGATACGAACATAAAGCTGGGATGTTCTTTTCAAGCATCACCACACCAGTATGAGAGCCTCCTCTGGTCCACTAAGAGCCAGTGTTACCAAAGGAAAAAAAAAATCCACTACAGTCCCAATCTGAGTAACCTTTAACCTCCGAGATGTTCTTGGGGCTAAAACTCCATCTAGCTTCCAAACTTTCGATTCCTAGTGAGGCTAGGTGCTTTCTTGACTACCAATCCAAGTTTGCCACAGTACACAGTAACAGTATAGATCACAGGTCCCTTGAAAGTCTATGATCTGATAGATTAGGTTAGTACTTCTAATTCCCAAGGAGTTATGAAATGGTCAAAGAGACCGAAAGGTTTGACTGAGAAAGGAGAGTTCAGTCCATATGCTTTGCCCATTTCTGGTCGGTTCCCAAAGGAGACATTGGGTGACTCTTGGCCTTGGCAGGTCAGTAGAAACCCCCGACAGGTTTCTGCCATAAGTCGTATGAGATCACCGTGGAACCGTAGAGCAGGGCTCCTCACTTGCTTCACGCAGGGCATGTCATTCATTCACACAAGCACAGCGTAGAGTTAGTAAAGCACAGCAGAAAACGTGTTCACTAAGAGAACAAAGAACTAGAGCTCCAAGCATCCTTACCTTGTCCTGAAGGATATCGGATGAGCCACCAAGATGAAAGGTTGTTGTTGAATCATGATGTCGGGATTCTTGGCCCCTGGAGGAGAAGAATTCAATCTGGGGCCAGAGACGAGGCTTGATCACTCAGAGCTTTTGTGCAATGAAGTTTTATTAAAGTATAAAGGAGATAGAGAAAGCTTCTGACATAGGCATCAGAAGGGGGCAGAAGACCATCCACATGGAAAAGAAATGCAAAAAAGCAGAATGGCTGTCTGGGGAGGCCTTACAAATAGCTGTGAAGAGAAGAGAGGTGAAAAGCAAAGAGAAAAGGAAAGATATAGACATCTGAATGCAGAGTTCTAAAGAATAGCAAGAAGAGATAAGAAAACCTTCTTCAGTGATCAACACAAAGAAATAGAGGAAAACAACAGATTGGGAAAGACTAGAGATCTCTTCAAGAAAATTAGAGATACCAAGGGAACATTTCATGCAAACATGGGCTCGATAAAGGACAGAAATGGTACGGCCCTAACAGAAGCAGAAGATATTAAGAAGAGGTGGCAAGAATACATGGAAGAACTGTACAAAAAAGATCTTCACGACCCAGATAGTCATGATGATGTGATCACTAATCCAGAACCAGACATCTTGGAATGTGAAGTCAAGTGGGCCTTAGAAAGCATCACTATGAATAAAGCTAGTGGAGGTGATGGAATTCCAATTGAGCTGTTTCAAATCGTGAAAGATGATGCTGCAAAAGTGCTGCACTCAATATGCCAGCAAATTTGGAAAACTCAGCAGTGGCCACAGGATTGGAAAAGGTCAGTTTTCATTCTAATTTGAAAGAAAGGCAATTCCAAAGAATGTTCAAACTACACAAAATTGCACTCATCTCACATGCTAGTAAAGTAATGCTCAAAATGCTCCAAGCCAGGCTTCAGCAAGACATGAACCATGAACTCCCTGACATTCAAGCTGGCTTTAGAAAAGGCAGAGGAACCAGAGATCAAATTGCCAACATCTGCTGGATCATGGAAAAAGCAAGAGAGTTCCAGAAAAACATATATTTCTGCTTTATTGACTATGCCAAAGCCTTTGACTGTGTGGATCACAATAAAATATGGAAAATTCTGAAAGAGATGGGAATACCAGACCGCCTAACCTACCTCTTGAGAAATCTGTATGCAGGTCTTTAAGCAACAGTTAGAACTGGACATGGAACAACAGATTGTTTCCAAATAGGAACAGGATTACGTCAAGTCTGTTTATTGTCACCCTGCTTATTTAACTTCTATGCAGAGTACATCATGAGAAATGCTGGATTGGAAGAAACACAAGCTGGAATCAAGATTACCGGGAGAAATATCAATAACCTCAGATATGCTGGTGACATGCCTCTTATGGCAGAAAGTGAAGAGGAACTAAAAAGCCTCTTGATGAAAGTTGAAGTGGAGAGTGAAAAAGTTGGCTTAAAGCTCAACATTCAAAAAACGAAGATCATGGCATCCGGTCCCATCACTTCATGGGAAATAGATGGGCAAACAGTGGAAAGAGTGTCAGACTTTATTTTTGGGGGCTCCAACATCACTGCAGATGGTGACTGCAGCCATGAATTTAAAAGAGGCTTACTCCTTGGAAGAAAAGTTATGGCCAACCTAGATAGCATATTCAAAAGCAGAGACATTACTTTGCCGACTAAGGTCCGTCTATTCAAGGCTATGTTTTTTCCTGTGGTCATGTATGGATGTGAGGGTTGGACTGTGAAGACAGCTGAGCGCCGAATAATTGATGCTTTTGAACTGTGGTGTTGGAGAAGACTCTTGAGAGTCCCTTGGACTGAAAGGAGATCCAACCAGTCCATTCTGAAGAAGATCAACCCTGGGATTTCTTTGGAAGGAATGATGCTAAAGCTGAAACTCCAGTAGTTTGGCCACCTCATGTGAAGGGTTGACTCAGTGGAAAAGACTCTGATTTTAGGAGGGATTGGGGGCAGGAGGAGAAGGGGACAACTGAGGATGAGATGGCTGTATGGCATCATGGATTTGATGGATGTGAGTCTGAGTGAACTCCGGGAGATGGTGATGAACAGGGAGGCCTGGCGTGCTGTGATTCATGGGGTCGCAAAAAATCGGACATGACTGAGCAACTGAACTGAACTGAACTGTGCTTTCTGTCTAGCTAACCTCCTTTAGCATTTGTTGGAAAGCTGGTTTGGTGGTGCTGATTTCCTTTATCTTTTGCTTGTCTGTAAATCTCTTGATTTCTCCTTCATATTTGAATAAGATCCTTGCTGGTTACAGTAATCTGGATTCTAGGTTTTCCTCTTTCATCACTTTAAGAATGTCCTGCCATTCCTTTCTGGCCTGAAGAGTTTCTGTTGAAAGATCAGCTGTTATCCTTCTGGGAATCCCCTTTTGTGTTTTTTTGTTGTTTTTCTCTTGCTGCTTTTGATATTTGTTCTTTGTGTTTGATCATTGTTAATTTGATTAATATGTGTCTTGGGGTGTTTCACCTTGGGTTTTTCCTGTTTGGGGCTCCCTGGGTTTCTTCCATTTGGGTTGATATTTCCTTCCCAATTTTAGGGAAGTCTTCAACCAAAATCTCCTCAAGTACTTTCTCATGGTCTTTCTTTTTGTGTTCTTCTTCTGGGACTCCTGTGATTCGAATGTTGGGGCATATAACATTGTCCCAGAGGTCTCTGAAGTTGTCCTCATTTTCTAATTCTTTTTCTTTTCCTTTTTTCCTCTCTACTTCATTTGTTTCTATCATTTATCTTAGACTTCGCTTATCATATCTTCTGCCTCCATTATTCAACTGTTGGTTCCCTCCAGAGTGTTTTTTATTTCATTTATTGCATTATTCCTTATTTATTGACTCTTTTTTTAAAATTTTTTCTAGGTCCTTGTTAAACATGTCTTGCATCTTCTCAATCCTGGTCTCCAGGGTATTTATCTGTAACTGCATTTTGTTTTCAAGTTTTTGTATCAGAGTCACTATCATTATTCTGAAAAAAATTTTTTCAGATACATTCCCTATCTCTTCCTTTTTTATTTGGTTTGGTGGTCATTTATCCTGTTCATTTACCTGTTGAGTATTTTTCTGCCTTTTCATCTTGTTTATATTGCTGTGTTTGGGGTGAACTTTCCATATTCTGGGAGTTTGTGTTTCCTCTTTATTGTGGAGGTTCCTCAGTGTGGGTGGCATTGGATGGGTGTCTTGTCAAGGTTACCTGGTTAGGGAAGCTTGTGTTGGTGTTCTGGTGGGGGGAGCTGTATTTCTTCACTCTGGAGTGCAATGAATTGTCCAGTAGTGAATTTTGAGATGTCAATGGGTTTGATGTGACTTTGGGAAGCCTGTCTATTGAAGCTCAGGCCCATGTTCTTGTGTTGCTGGAGAATTTTTGTGGTATGTCTTTCTCTGGAACTTGTTGGCTCTTGGGTGGTGTTTTGTTTCAGTGTAGGTATGGAGGGTTTTGAATGAACTCATGTCGCTTAATGTTCCCTGGAGTCAGGATTTCTCTGGTGTTCTCAGTTTCTGGACTTAAACCTCCTGCCTCTGGCTTTCAGTCTTATTCTTACAGCAGCCTCAAAACTTCTCTATCTATACAGCACAGATAATAAAACATCTAGGTTAATGAAGGAAGGTTTCTCCACAGTGACGGACACCCAGAGAGGTTAACAGAGTTACATGGAGAAGAGAAGAGGGAGGAGGGAGATAGAGGTAACCAGGAGGAGAAAAAGGGGGAATCAAAAGGGGAGAGAGAAAGCTAGCCAGTAATCACTTCCCTATGTGTTCTCCACAGTCTGGATCCCTCAGAGATGTTCATGGAGTTACACAGAGAAGAGAAGAGGGAGGAAGGAGGCAGAGGTGGTTTGGAGGAGAAAAGGGGGAATCAAAAGGAGAGAGACAGATCCAGCCAGTAATCAGTTTCCTAAGTGTTCTCCACAGCCCAGAACACAGAAACAGGTTTACAGAGTTGAGTAGAGAAGAGAAGGAGGAGGGAGGGAATAGAGGTGAACTGGTAGAGAAAAAGGAGCATCAAAATGGGGAGAGAGCAATCAAGCCAGTAATCATACTCCCAGGTAAAAATGGGTAAATAAGATTGGGTTCTTAAAAGTACAAAATTTGATAATAAATACCAAAAAGCAAAGATTAAAAACCTAGAGTAGAGGTTAGACTCTCAGAAATACAATATTTTTTAAAAAAAAAGTCACAAACAAAAAAAAAAAGTCAAAATATAAAAAAAAAAATATATATATTTATATATTTTAATATATATATTTTAAAGTTTGCTTTAAAAGTAGTCTTTTTTTTTTGCAAGGTAGTAGTAGGTTACAAAAGTGAAAATTAAATGAGTAATAGAGGACTTAAAAATTAAAAAAAAAAGAATCAGAAAATGATAATAGTAAAAATATATCTAGGAATTCTCTGGAGCTGTTGCAGACAATGTGGGGTCAGTTCATTTTCAGATAGTTCCTTGTTCCAGCTTATACTTTTCTCAAGGACTGTAGGCCCCTTCCAATGTAGTCAGTGCTAACTAGAGAGTTTTAATCTGTTGCACCTGTCACTTCCAAAGCAGTTCCTGCTGTTTATTTTAGCTTCGTCTTTTTGCTGGTCTCTTCAGTGTCTAATTTCCACCCTGACATGAGGGGGCGATGATGGTCAGTTTTTTGGGCTCACTTGTTCGGTCCTGCTTTGGAGAGGGAGGAACGTGCAAACAAATATCACTTGCATGTGTGGGGAGTGCTCAGTGTTTCAGCTGCACTGGGTTTGCCCCTGCTCATGGCGTGTTTACTTTCATGGTCTACACTTCTCAGGCTCTAGGTTGCTCTGCTGAGAACTGTCTGAGTTGGACCCTGGGTTGCGTGCATTTCCCAAGTCTAAGCCACTCTGGTTCAGGTACTACACAAAGGCACAAACTCGGTTGGGCCTGCGTTTTGTGCCCTTCCCAGGTCCGAACAGCTCATGTGACCAGGTGCTTGGTGAGCACAGTCATCCCCAGGTGTGGGGTGTGTCTTATCGCCTCCCCTGTCCCAGCCGCTCAGTTTTCTCGGTGTACAATGGGTGCTCCTTCTCAGGTCTGCCATGTGTCTCTTCTGGGGAGCTGATCTCTGACTGAAACCCTCCTGGGAAATGTCAACCATCCAAAATCCCAAGAAGTCTTGGTTAGCAATGAAGCTTGCTTGCAGTTTGGTAGAGGATACGTCTCTGTGGCTCTGATTGGCCTCTTCTGGCTCTGGCTGTCCCCAGCTGCCTGTCTTTGGTGGGGGATGGGCCAGTCCACAGGTGGCTAGCTCTGTTCAGTCCTTTGTTCTGTGAGCGGGCCTGGCAGTGTCTTCAGTTCAGTTCAGTCGCTCAGTCGTGTCCGACTCTTTGAGACCCCATGAATCACAGCACACCAAGCCTTCCTGTCCATTACCAACTCCCGAGTTTACTCAAACTCATGTCCATCAAGTAGGTGATGCCATCCAGCCATCTCATCCTCTGTCATCCCCTTTTCCTCTTGTCCCCAATCCCTCCCAGCAACAGGGTCTTTTCCAGTGAGTCAACTCTTCACATGAGGTGGCCAACATATTGGAATTTCAGCTTTCCATCATTCCTTCCAAAGAACTCCCAGGGCTGATCTCCTTTAGAATGGACTGGTTGGATCCCCTTGCAGTCCAAGGGACTCTCAAGAGTCTTCTCCAACACCACAGTTCAAAAGCATCAATTATTCAGTGCTCAGTTTTCTTCACAGTCCAACTCTCACATCCATACATGACCACTGGAAAAACCGTAGCTTTGACTAGACAGACCTTTGTTGGCAAAGTAATGTCTTTGCTTTTGAATTTGCTATCTAGGTTGGTCATAAGTTTCCTTCCAAGGAGTAAGCGTATTTTAATTTCATGGCTGCAGTCACCATCTGAAGTGATTTTGGAGCCCCAAAAAATAAAGTCTGACACTGTTTCCACTGTTTCCCCATCTATATGCCATGAAGTGTTGGGACCAGATGCCATGGGTTAGGGCTTTTCATGGAATAGGTCTCTCTCTCTCTTTTTTTTTTCCCTCTCTCTAGCTATCCCACTGTCTAGGTTGCTATCTCATGTTAGTTCCCTCAGATTGCCCTCAGCAATGCGGCCCACACCTCCCTGTTGAGCCCCTGCTTGCTGGTGGTGGTTTCGAGTGCTGGGAGTTGCAGTTAGGCATGTAATCTGTGTGTTTTAATTATTTGTTTATTTATTTTTCCTCCCAGTTATTTTGTCCTCTGAGATTCGTAGACTCGCCACAGGCCCGCCTGTGACTTCTCTTTTGGAGTCGTCTCTCTTTTTTAAGACTCCCTTCCCGGGATGGCTTATTGTCCCTACCTCTTTTGTCTCTCTTTTTATCTTTTATATTTTGTCCTACCTCTTTTCAAAGACAATGGGCTGCCTTTCTGGGTGCTTGATGTTCTCTGCCAGCATTCAGAAGTTGTTTTGTGGAATTTGCTCAGCATTCAAATGTTCTTTCAATGAATTTGTGGGGGAGAAAGTGGTCTCCCTGTCCTGTTCCTCTGCCTTCTTAGGACCGCCCCAAGAAAAGGGTTTAAACTCTCACCATTTTTCAATATGGTCTTGGAAATAACAGTCACAGAAATCAAAGTTTAAAATGAAATTAAAAGAATGTAGCTTGGTAAAAAAAGAAGTAAAATTGTCATTTTCTTGTAAATTACATGATACTATACATATTTGTGTGTGTGTGTGTGTTTGTGTGTGTATGCATGCTAAGTCTCTTCAGTCACGTCCAACTCTTTGCAACATTAGCTATAGCCTGACAGGCTCCTCTGTCCATGTGATTCTCTGGGCAAGAATACTAGAATTGATTGTCATGTCCTCCTCCAGGGTATCTTCCCAACCCAGGGATCGAATCCATGTTTCTTGGGTCTCCTGCATTGGCAGTAGGGTTCTTTACCACCAGCATCACTGAGAAGCCCAATACTATACATAGAAAATCCTAAGGAAGTCACTAGAAAATTACTAGAGCTAACCAATGATTTTTGTAAAGTCACAGTATACAAAATTAATATGGATAAATTTCTTGAATTCCTATACACTTACAATAAAAGGTCAGAAAGAGAAATTAAGGAAACATTCCCACTTAAAATTGCAACAAAATGAATAAAACATCTAAAAATAAAATCTACCTAAAGAGGCAAAACACCTATATTCATAAAAGAGAAATATACTGTTGAAAGAAATCACAATGACACAAACAGATCGAGAAATATATTATGTTCTTGGATTATAAAAATCAATATTGTGAGAACGATTATACTAACCAAAGCAGTTGACAGATTCAATGTAATTTCTATCAAATTACCAATGGCATTTTTTTCATATAACTAGAATAAAATATTTCAAAAATTTTATAGAAACACAAAAGAACCAAAATTGCCAAACCCATCTTGAGAAGGAAAAACAGAATTTGGGGAATCGATCTTCCTGACTTCTGACTATACTACAAAGCTACTGTCAAGGCAGTATGGTACTGACACAGAAACAAAAATATAGATCAATATAACAAGATATAAAACCCATAACTCAACCCATGGACCCATGGGCACATTATATTTGACAAAGGAGGCAAGAATATTCAATGGAGAAAATATAGCCTCTTCAATATCTAGTGCTGGGAAAACTGCATAGCTATGTATAAAAGAAGGCAATTAAAATACTTTGTAGCACCATACATAAAAATAAGCTAAAAATGGATTAAAGACCTAAATGTAATGCCAGAAACTATAAACCTCTTAGAGGAATACATAGGCAGAACATTCTTTGATATATATCTCAACAAGATCCTCTTTGGCCCATCACAGAAATAAAAATAAACAAATGGGATGAAATTAAACTAAAAACTTTTGCACAGCAAAGAATCTATAAAAAAATGTCAAAAGACAACACTCAGAATCGGAGAAAATAATTGCAAATAATCAACTGAAAAAGGATTAATCTCCAAAATATACAAGCAGCTCATGCAGCTCAATATGAGAAAAACAATTAATCCACTCAAAAAATGGGCTGAAGACCTAAGGAGACATTTCCAGAGAAGACATACAGATGGCCAGTAAATGCATGAAAAAAAAAAAAAAAAAGCTCAACGTTGCTCATTGTGAGAGTAATGCAAATCAAAACTACAATGAGGTATCTCCTTACTCTGGTCAGAATGTGAAGAGTGAAGTCACTCAGTCGTGTCTGACTCTTGGTGACCCCATGGACTGAAGCCTACCAGGCTCCTCCATCCATGGGATTTTCCAGGCAAGAGTACTGGAGTGGGTTGCCATTGCCTTCTCCAGGAGATCTTCCCGACCCAGGGAACCCAGGTCTCCCACATTGTAGGCAGACGTTTTACCATCTGAGCCACCAGGGAAGTCCTGGTCAGAATGGTTATCATCATAAGTCTACAAAGAGTAAATGTTGGAGAGGATGTGGAGTAAAGGGAACCCTCTGGCAGAGTTGGTGGGAATGTAAAATGATACAGCCACTATGGAGAAAAGTATGGAGATTCCTTAATAAGAAAGGAATAAAAATACAATATGACCCAGAAATCCCACTGCTGGACATATATCCTGAGAAACCCAAAATTCGGAAAGACACATGTACCCAAATATACATCGCAGCACTATTTACAATAGCCAGAACATGGAAGCAACCTAGATGTCCATCAACAGATGAAAAGGAAAATATATTGTGGTACATATATGCAATACACTATGGATTAGGGTCAGTTCTAATGACATGGATGAACTTAGAGCCTGCCATACAGAGTGAAGTCAGAAACACAAAAACAAATACCCCAATGTTCATTGCAGCACTGTTTATAATAGCCAGGACATGGAAACAACCTAGATGTCCATCAGCAGATGAATGGATAAGAAAGCTGTGGTACATATACACAATGGAGTATTACTCAGCCATTAAAAAGAATACATTTGAATCAGTTCTGATGAGGTGGATGAAACTGGAGCCCATTATACAGAGTGAATTAAGCCAGAAAGAAAAACACCAATACAGTATACTAA
>NW_024070207.1:62992053-63072610 GCF_014754425.2 Oryx dammah
CTAGTCAATCTAATCACACTAGGACCACAGCCTTGTCTAACTCAATGAAACCAAGCCATGCCTGCAGGGCAACCCAAGACGGGCAGGTCGTGGTGGAGAGGTCTGACAGAATGTGGTCCACTGGGGAAGGGAATGGCAAGCTCCTTCAGTATTCTTGCCTTGAGAACCCCATGAACAGTATGAAAAGGCAAAATGATACAATACTGAAAGAGGAACTCCCCAGGTCATTAGGTGCCCAGTATGCTACTGGAGATCAGTGGAGAAATAACTCCAGAAAGAATGAAGGGATGGAGCCAAAGCAAAAACAATACCCAGCTGTGCATTTGACTGGTGATAGAAGCAAGGTCTGATGCTGTAAAGAGCAATTTTGCATAGGAACCTGGAATATCAGGTCCATGAATCAAGGCAAATCGGAAGTGGTCAAACAAGAGATGGGAAGAGTGAATGTTGACATTCTGGAAATCAGCGAACTAAAATGGACTGGAATGGGTGAATTTAACTCAGACGACCATTTTATCTACTACTGCGGGCAGGAATCCCTCAGAAGAAATGGAGTAGCCATCATGGTCAACAAAAGAGTCCAAAATGCAGTACTTGGATGCAATCTAAAAAACAACAGAATCATCTCTGTTCGTCTCCAAGGCAAACCATTCAATATCACAGTTATCCAAGTCTATGCCTCAACCAGTAATACTGGAGAAGCTGAAGTTGAACGGTTTTATGAAGACCTACAAGACCTTTTAGAACTAACACCCCCAAAAAATGTCCTTTTCATTATAGGGGACTGGAATGCTAAAGTAGGAAATCAAGAAACACCTGGAGTAACAGGCAAATTTGGTCTTGGAATGTGGAACAAAGCAGGGCAAAGACTAATAGAGTTTTGCCAAGAAAATGCACTGGTCATAGCAAACACCTCTTCCAACAACACAAGAGAAGACTCTACACATGGATATCACCAGATGGTCAACACTGAAATCATATTGATTATATTCTTTGCAGCCAAAGATGGAGAAGCTCTATATAGTCAACAAAAACAAGACCAGGAGCTGACTGTGGCTCAGATGATGAACTCCTTATTACCAAATTCAGACTTAAATCGAAGAAAGTAGGGAAAACCGCTAGACCATTCAGATATGACCTAAATCAAATCCTTTGAAGTGTTAGTTAATGGAAATTTGGTAAATTTTTATTACTAGACTTTTCTATACTTCATTTTTAAAAGAATATGTGTGTGTGTATGAGAAAAAAATCTACACAAAATAAATGTTGGAAAGAGGGTGGAGAAAACGGAACTCTCAGTTCTGGTGAGAATGTAAATTGATACAGCCACTATTGACTACAGAATCAGTTCAATTCAGTTCTGTCGGTAAGTCCTGTCCGACTCTTTGCGACCCCTGAATCACAGCACGCCAGACCTCGCTGTCCACCACAGACTCCTGTTGTTCACTCAAACTCATGTCCATCAAGTCAGTGATGCCATCCAGCCATCTCATCCTCTGTCGTCCCCTTCTCCTCCTGCCCCCAAACCCTCCCAGCATCTGAGTCTTTCCCAGTGAGTTAACTCTTCACATGAGGTGGCTAAAGTACTGGAGTTTCACATTTAGTATCAGTACTTCCAATGAACACCCAGGACTGATCTCCTTTAGAATGGACAGGTCAGATCTCCTTGCAGTCCAAGGGACTCTCAAGAGTCTTCTCCAACACCACAGTTCAAAAGTATCAATTATTTGGTGCTTAGCTTTCTTCACAGTCCAACTCTCACATCCATACATGACCACTGGAGAAACCATAGCCTTGATTAGACGGACCTTAGTCGGCAAAGTAATGTCTCTGCTTTTGAATATGCTATGTAGATGGGTCATAAACTTGCTTCCAAGGAGTAAGCATCTTTTAATTTCATGGCTGAAGTCACCATCTGCAGTGATTTTGGAGCCCCCCAAAATAAAGACTGACACTATTTCCACTGTTTCCCCATCTATTTCCCATGAAGTGATGGGACCAGATTCCACAATCTTATTTTTCTTAATGTTGAGCTTTAAGCCAACTTGTTCACTTTCCTCTTTCACTTTCATCAAGAGGCTTTTTAGTTCCTCTTCACTTTCTGCCATAAGGGTGGTTTCATCTGCATATCTGAGGTTATTGATATTTCTCCCAGCAATCTTGATTTCAGCTTGTGCTTCTTCCAGCCCAGCATTTCTCATGATGTACTCTGCATAGAAGTTAAATAAGCAGGGTGACAATATATAGCCCTGATGTACTCCGTTTCCTATTTGGAACCAGTCTGTTGTTCCATATCCAGTTCTAATTGTTGCTTCCTGTCCTGCATATAGGTTTCTCAAGAGGCAAGTCAGGTGGTCTGGTATTCCCATCTTTTTCAGAATTTTCTGCAGTCTATTGTGATCCACACAGTCAAAGGCTTTGGCATAGTCAATAAAGCAGAAGTAGATGTATTTCTTGAACTCTCTTGCATTTCCATGATCCAGCGAATGTTGGCAATTTGATCTCTGGTTCCTCTGCCTTTTCTAAATCCAGCTTGAACATCTGGAAGTTCATGGTTCACATACTGCTGAAGCTTGACTTGGAGAATTTTGAGCATTAGTTTACTAGCATGTGAGATGAGTGCAATTGTGCGGTAGTTTGAGCATTCTTTGGCATTGCCTTTCTTTGGAATTGGAATGAAAACTCACTTTTTCCAGTCCTGTGGCCACTGCTGAGTTTTCCAAATTTGCTAGCATATTGAGTGCAGCACTTTCACAGCATCATCTTTCAGGATTTGAAATAGCTCCACTGGTATTCCATCTCCTCCACTAGCTTTGTTCACAGTGATGCTTTCTGAGGCCCATTTGACTTCACATTCCAGGATGTCTGGCTCTAGGTGAGTGATGACAACATCGTGATTATCTGGGTTATGAAGATATTTTTGGAAAGTTTTTCTGTGTATTCTTGCCACCTCTTCTTAATATCTTCTGCTTCTGTTACATCCATACCATTTCTGTCCTTTATCAAGCCCATCTTTGCATGAAATGTTCCCTTGGTATCTCTAATTTTCTTGAAGAGATCTCTAGTCTCTTCCATTCTGTTGATTTCCTCTATTTCTTTGCGTTGATCACTGAGGAAGGCTTTCTTATCTCTCCTTGCTCTTCTTTGGAACTCTGCATTCAGATGCTTATATCTTTCTTTTTCTCCTTGCTTTCCACTTCTCTTCTTTTCACAGCTATTTGTATGGCCTCCCCAGACAGCCATTTTGCTTTTTTACATTTCTTTTCCATGGGGATGCTCTTGATTCCTGTCTCCTGTATAATGTTGTGAACCTCCATCCATAGTTCATCAGGCACTCTATCAGATCTAGTCCCTTAAATTGATTTCTCACTTCCACTGTTTATTCATAAGGAATTTGATATAGGTCATACCTGAATGGTCTAGCGGTTTTCCCTACTTTCTTCAATTTCAGTCTGAATTTGCAATAAGGATTTCATGATGTGAGCCACAGTCATCTCCTGGTCTTGTTTTTGCTGACTGTTTAGAGCTTCTCCATCTTTGGCTGCAAAGAATATAATCAATATGAGTTCAGTGTTGAGCATCTGGTGATGTCCATGTGTAGTCTTCTCCTGTGTTGTTGGAAGAGGATGTTTGCTATGACCAGTGTGTTCTCTTAACAAAACTCTATTAGCCTTTGCCCTGCTTCATTCCATACTCCAAGGCCAAATTTTCCTGCTACTCCAGGTGTTTCTTGACTTCCTGCTTTTGCATTCCAGTCCCCTATAATCCTTTAGTGTAGCTGCCTCTCATATTGTGATTTTTTCCCCTTTTGTATAGATTCATGCCTCATTGATATTTAGATATGATCTTTCCCAATTTATTTTAGAATGGTTTAGTACTGTTGAATTCTTTTAGTTTTTGCTTCCAGATAAATTCTTTATCTTTTCTTCTATTGTAAGTGATATTCTTGCTTGGTAGATTATCCTAATTTGTAGGTTTTTCCCTCTCAAGGCTTTGAATATATCATGCCACTCCCTTCTGCTCTGCAAAATTTTTGCAGTGAAATTAGCTGATAACCTTATGGGGATTCCTTTGTAACTATTTGCTTTCCTCTTGCTACTTATACAAACCTCTCTTTAGGTTTGCCATTTAACTATGATATGCCTTGATGTTGATCTGTTTTTTTTTTTTTTTTCATCTTTTTTGGGAATCCTGTGTTTCTTGTACATAGATAACTGTTTTTTTGTTTTTTTTTTTTAAGCTTGGGGAAATTTTAACCATATTTTCTTCAAACATATTTAAGATTGATATTCTTTTTTCTCTTTCTGTGGCTCTCATTAAGCATGGGTTGGTATGGTTTATATTATCCCATACATCTCGTATATTCAGATCAGTTCAGTTCAGTCTCTCAGTTGTGTCTGACTCTTTGCTACCCCATGAATCACAGCACACCAGGCCTCCCTGTCCATCACCAATTCACGGAGTTTACTCAAACTCATGTCCATCGAGTCAGTGATGTCATCCAGCCACCTCATCCTCTGTCGTCCCCTTCTTGCTTTCATTAAAAAAAAAAAAATATTTCTGTATGCTACTCTGATTGGATGGTTTCCATTATTCTGTCTTCCAAACCACTTATTTATCCTCCTGAATTATTTAGGCTGTTAATCATTGCTTCTTGATTAATTTTTATGTCAGCAATTGAGTTGACTAATTTTGATTGGCTTACCTTTATAGTTTCCATTCCCTTGTTCCAGTAACCAGCATTTCTATCAATAATCTTTCTTAATTCCTTTAGCATTCTTATTAACTTTTTTTTTGAACTTAGGAAGTAATAGACTAGTGAGCTCTGTTTAATTATTTGTTCTTTCAGAAGATTTCTCTTGTTCTTTTAATTGAAGTAGTTCCTCTGTACTTTCATTTTACTTAACCTTATTTAGAAAATATAGTTGGGTATTGTTGTCTTAAAGGGTTATTTTTATATGGGATCATCTCTGTGAAGACTGAGTCCAACATTTTTGACAGAAAGACTGGTTTTAGTGTGGATGTCAGTCACATCTTTCCTCAAAGTATGCTGACTCCTATCCCCTTGATATAGAGTTTGATTGATGTTGTGGTGTCCAGAGCCTGCTTTGGATGTTGGGTAGAGCCTCTTCTTAGCTTAGTAACTGTCATATTTCAGTTGGGGACAAAGTATTCTCTGCATTTGTTCCATTTATTTAGTTTAGAAGTCCCAAGGTTTGGGTTTGATCAAGCTCCATTGCCTTTGAGTGCATGCCTTGTCCCAAAGGAGCTGATTGCTGAAACATGTGAGAACAATATGGTTACAGAAAATCTATTTGCCACTTGTGCAGGTGTCCACAGTTCCACTCAGAAGCAGCCCAAGTTTAAGTCCCTTTGTCTATTGTGTTTGTACAGACCTACTGCAAGGTTATGGTGTGGAATAGGCTGGGACTTGGAGTTGAGGTATTGAGGCTAAAGAAATTGAAGTGGTTGCACTGCTACCTGTGACTTAAGCTGCCTCTGCAGCAGTCTTATCCCATTACCTGTCTGCTCCAGGTGTAGTGCTAAACTGCACTGTGGAGTGTGCACATTGCTCTCCCTGAGAAATGAACCATAACTTCTAAGGTTATTGACAATGGCCATTGCTGCCCTACTTGAACCACTCCGCATGCCTTGCCAGTTATTTCTGCATAGATAGATGCATCCTTTCCTAAGGTCTGTCTGCCTAAGATTTAGCACTTAGCCACTATGTATTCTTGTGGCACCATCCTGTGTGTGTGCTGACAATGGTCTCTGTGACTCCTCCCAGATCACAACCCAAGCACCCTCATTTGCCTCTTACCCAGATCTTGCACCAGGCTGTGGTGTAGCGTGAGCTGGACCATGGTGTTTGCCTCTTAGGATTGGGAAGTACAATGATGCTGCCACTGCAAGTACACAGTTGTCTTTACAAGCAAGCATAATCACCGTCTTCATGAGTGGAGTCTAGGCTTCTTCATCTTTTTTTGGTGCATGTCTCAGTGGATATTCCAGCAGACAAGGTGGGTGGTCTCCTCTGTGCAGGACCCCAGAACTGGGATTCTTAGACTCTGGTTTGACTTGCTTGCTCCCTAGGTCACAGATCTACTCCATGGACCTGGATTCCTTTCAGATCCCTTCCAGAGCACAAGTTCTGAACTAATTCCTTTTTTTTATGTCCATCCTCCATCCTACCTGATTATATGGAGATGTTTCCTGCAGTTTCACTTGTATGAGTTCACCTGGCAGTTTCCAGTTAGTTTTCAAAGAGATTTGTTCCACATGTAAGTACACTGTTGATGTGTTTGTGGGAGAAGGTAAGCTGAGAGTCCTCTTACTCGACCATCTTGATCCCCTTTCCTCAGCAAACAATTTTTAATCCAGTTTTTATCCTGCCTGTATTTTTGACTCTTATCCTTTTACCAATGTAGTATTCAAATTGTACCTTTAATTTTTAATTATAAGGCACTTCAAGTCATACATTTTTAGAATAAGTAGGATATATATTAATTTTAGTTAAATGACTTGCATTAAGATGTAAGTTGGGTTGGGCTTTCTACTTAATACTTACATCTTATTGTTTTGCCATTGTACAGATTTGCATAGTTTGGGTTTATGTTAGTCGGCTCTGATTTCAAAAGTTATCATCATCTCTATGACAATCATCATCCTTTCCAGGATGAGTGTAATAGCGTCCAAACAGGTGACCCTGTTTCTATCCTATTCTCCTACAATCTTTTTCCCTGCAATTTTAATTTTATTGATGTGTAGTTGTTTTGCAATGTTGTGTTAATTACAGGTATACAGCAAAGTGATTCAGTTATACATATATTCATTTTTTTTAGATTCTTTGCTCATATAGATTATCATAGAATATTGAATAGAGATTCCAGTGCTTTATATTAGATCTTTGTTGGTTATTTATATATAGTAGTATGTATATGTTTATCCCAAGCTCCTGGTTTATCCCTTCTCACCAGGTTTCCCCTTTTTTTAACCATAAGTTTGTTTTTGATACCTATAAGACTGTTTCTATTCTGTACGTTCACTTGAATTTTTTATAAAATTATATTCCACATGAGTAATATCATATGATATTTGTCTTTCTTTGTCTGACTTACTTAGTATGATAATCTCAAGGTCCATAAATGATGCCACACATGACATTATTTCATCATTTTTATGGCTAATATTCCACTGTATATATGTACCATATCTTTTTTTATTCATCTTTCTGTCAATGGACTTTTATGTTGCTTCAATGTCTTGACTATTGTAAATGAGCATTGGGCTGCATGCACCTGTTTGAATAATGGTTTTTACACATACATACCTAATAGTGGGATTGCTGAATCATATGCTAGTTCTATTTTCAGTTTCTTAAGAAAACTCCATAGTCTTCTTGATAATGATTGTATCAATTTACATTCCTACTAACAATACAAGAGGGTTCCCTTTTCTCCACACATCTCCAACATTTATTGTTTGTGGACTTTTTGATTATGGACGTTCTGATTAGTGTGAGGTGGTATCTTACTGTGGTTTTGATTTGAATTTCTCTGACAATGAGCATCTTTTCATGTACCTTTGGCCATTTATGTATCTTCTTTGGAGAAATATCTATTAAGATCTGCCCATTTTTTGTTGGATTGTCTACTTGATATAAATCATCATGAGTTCTTTGTAAATTTTGGAGATTAAACCTTTTTCAGTCATTTTGAAAATGCTTTCTCCTATTCTGAAGGTTGTCTTTTTATTTTGAGTATGATTTATTTTGCTGTACAAAAACTTTTAAGTTTAATTAGGTTTCATTTGTTTATTTTGTTATTTCCATTACTCTAGGGGATAGCTCATAAAGGATACTGCTGCAATGTATGTCAAAGTGTATTCTGCTAATGTTTTCTTCTAAAACTTTTACAATGTTCAGTCTTACATTTAGGTTTTTCATCCATTTTGATGTTTTTTCCTGAATAATGTTAGAGAATGTTCTCATTTCACTATATTAGAAGTAGCTGTCCAGTTTTCCCAGTACCAGTTATCAAAGAAGCTGTCTTTCCTCAATACTTTATTATTGCATTGTTGTCATAAGTTAATTTCCTATAATGAGTTTATTTCTGGGCTTTATACTCTACACCAATGATCTATATTTCTGTTTTTGTGCCAATATCACACTCTTCCTATGACTGAAACATTATAGTGCAGTCTGAAGTCAGGGAGTCTGATTTCGCCAGCTCTGTTTTTCTTTCTCAAAGTTGTTTTGGTTATTCTAGGTTTTTTTGTGTGTCTCTTACAAATATGAAATCTTTATTACAGTTCTATATAAATGCAGTTAGTAATTTGATAAGTATTGTACTGAATCTGTAGATTAACTTGGGTAGTATAATCATTGTGACATACTGGTACTTTTAATATAGGAACATGGCATATCTTTCTATCTGTTTGTGTCTATTTGTTTCATCAGTGTCTTATGGTTTTCACAGTATATGTCTTCTGACTGCTTAAGTAGGTTTATTCCTAGGTATTTCATTATTTTTGATGAGATGGTAAATGTGATTGTTTCTTAATTTCCTTTTCTGATGCCTCATCGCTAGCATATAGGAATAGCCCCCCACACACACACACACAGAACTCAATAAATCTTTAAAAATTGTAAATGATATTTTTCACTTTTTTGGCTTTAAACTCTATACTTTAAGTCCATCACTTTTATTTTCATTTATTTATTTTTTACAGAGGAAGAAATCTCTTTATTTTATTTTTTTTAATTTTTATTTTTAACTTATTTTACTTTACAACACTGTATTGGTTTTGGCATACATTGATTGACATGAATCCGCCACAGGTGTACATGAGCTCCCAAACATGAACCCCCCTTCCACATCCTACATCATCCCTCCGGATGTAAACAACATATTATGTTCTTAATTAGTCTAACCTTTCCTATCTCTTCTCTCTCATTTCATCCTACCTTCTCTCTCACTTTCCATATTCCTAAGACAAAAGCTTCTCATTTTTCCTTAAACATGCCAAGCTAATTCTTGCCTTAGGGGATTTGTACTTTGTGTTCCCTTTGTCTGGACTGTTCTTAATCAAAATTTTTGCTTTGGTTTGGTTTAAGATGGTGGAGTAGATGGATGTGCATTCACCTCCTTCTGTGAGAACACCAAAATCATAACTAGCTGTTGAGCAACCATTGACAGGAGGAACACTGAATCCACCAAAAAAGATATCCCAAATCCAAATACAAAGGGGAAGTGGCAATGAGATGGTAAGGGGGCACAATCATGATAAAATCAAATTTTATAACATTGGGTGGGCAACTCACAAACTGGAGAACAATAACACCAAATAATTTTCTCCACTGTTATAAAGGTTATGAGCCCAAAGTAAAGCTTCCCAGCCTGGGGATCTGTCAAAGGGACTAGGAATCCCCAGGAAATCTGATTTTGAAGGCTAACAGGATTTGATTACAAGACTTCCAAAGGACTGGGGGAAAGACACTCCACCCTTCGACAACACAAACAAAATCTTATGCATACCAGGACACAGGGGAAAGGTCCAGTGACCCCAGAGGAGACTGAACCATTACCTGCTATTAATGGTTGGAGAGTTCCCTGAGGAGTCATGAGTGGGCAGTAAGTAGCTTGCTGTGGGATTGGCGTGACTCACAGCAGCCATCCTGGAGGTGCCTTCTGGCATATTCCCCTTTGGAGATCATCATTAGCCCTACCATAGAGCTTGTGACCTCCAGAACTGGATTATCTCAGGTCAAACAAGTAACAGAGAGGGGGCACACCCATCAGGAGACAATAAGATTAAAGTTTTACTGAACATGGTCCTGTCCACCAAAGCAAGACACATATTTTCCCATATCCAATTCCTCCTATTAGGAAGCTTGTACAAGCATCTTAGTCTCATTTACCAGAGGGTAGACAGAAGAATCAAGAAGAATGACAACCCTGAAGGCTCCATAATGAAAATAACAATCACAGAATGTTACTCAAAATGAAAAGGCAGTGGATTATGTCCCAGATGAATAGACAAGATAAAACCCAGAAAAACATGATCCCAGATCTACATGAATAGGAGATAGGCAACCTTCCAGAAAATGATTTCAGAATAATAATAGTGAAGATGATCCAATATCTTGGAAAAATGATAATGGAGATGCAAGAAATGTTTACTGAAGAACTAGAAGAACTAAAGGACAAACATAGATGAACAATATGTTAGAAGGAATCAATAGCAAAATAAATGAGGCAGAAAAATGGACAGGTGACCTGGAAGACAGAATGTTGGAAATCACTGCCTCAAAAGGGAATATAGAAAAAAGAATGAAAATAAATGAAGACAATCTAAGAGACTTCTGGGATAACATTAAATGCACAAACAGTCGCATTGTAGAGGTCCCAGAAGGAGAAGAGAGAAAGGACCTGAGAAAAATATTTATAGAGTTAATAGCTAAAAACTTCACAAACATGGGAAAGGAAATAGTTAACCAAGCCCAGGAAGTGCAGAGAGTCCAAGGAAGGATAAACCCAAGTAGGAACATATTGAGACACATAGTAATCAAACAGACAAAAACTGAAGATGAAGATAAAATATTAAAATCAACAAGGGAAAAATAACAAATACAAGGGAACTCCAAGAAGTTTATCAGCTGATTTCTCAACAGAAACTCAAGCCAGAAGTGAAGTGGCATGATGCATTTACAGTGATGAAAGGGAAGAACCTACAGTCAAGAATATTCTACCTAACAAGTCTCCAGTTCAGATTTGACAGAGAAGTAAAAAATGCTCCAGACAAGCAAAAGTTAAGAGAAATCAACACCATCCGACCAGCTTTATAACAAATAATAAAGGAAACTCTCTAGGCAGGAAACACAAGAGAAGTAAAAGACCTCCAAAAATAAACCCAAAGCAATTAAGAAAATAGTACTAAGATTACACATATTGATAATTACATTAAATGTAAATAGATTAAATTCACCAACCAAAAGACATAAATTGGCTGGTTAAATACAAAAGCAAGACTTGCATATGTGCTGCATAAAAGAGATCCACCTCATGCCTAGGATGATTACAGAATGAAAGTAAGGGAGTGGGACAAGGTATTCTAATGCAAATAGAAATCAGAAGAAAGCTGGAGTAACAATTCTCATTTCAGACAAAATAGACTTTAAAACAAAGATTGCTATAAGAGAGAAAGAAAAACACTACATAATGATCAAGGGTTCAATCAAAGAAGAAGGTATAACAATTACAAATATATATACACCTGACACAGAAGCATCTCAATATGTAAGGCAAATATTTACAATCATAAACAGAAATATCAACAGTAACACAGATAATAGTGGAGGACTTCATTATCCCACTTTCATCAATGGACAGGTATCCATGCAGAAAATAAATAAGGAAACACAGACCTTAAATGACACTTTAAACAAGATGGACTTAATTGCTATTTATAGAATATTCTATCTAAAATTAACAGACTGCAAATTTTTTTCTCAAATGCATACATAACATTCTCCAGAATTGACTACATGCAGGGCCACATGGGAAATTTAAGAAATTTGAAATCATATCAAGCACCTTTTCTGATCACAACAGTATGAGACAAGAAAAAAAAATATAAAAACACAGACACATAGGGGATAAGCAATATACTACTAAACAAGGAATGGATCATTGAAGATATCAAAGAGAAAATTAAAAAAAAAATATCTAGAGAAAATTACAAAGAATGTACAAAGGTCCAAAATCAATGGGATGAAACAAAAGCAGTTTTAAGAGGGAAGTTTATAGGAATAAAATCTTACATCAAGAAACAAGAAAGATCTCAAATAAACAAACTAATCTTACACCAAAACAACTAGAAGAACAAATAATACCTTAAGTTAGTATTATGAAATAAATCATTAGAATCAGAGCAGAAATAAATGAAATAGAGACAAAGAAAACAATAGCAAAGATCAATAAAACTAAAAGCTGATTCTTTGAAAAGATATACCAAATTGATTAACCTTTAGTCAGACTCATCATGAAAAAAAGCAAGATGACTCAAATCAATAAACTTAGACATGAAAAAGGAGAAGCTATGACTGACTTCACAGAAATGCAGAAGTTCATAAGAAACCACTATGAACAACTGTATGCTAATAAAATCAACAATTTGGAAGAACTGGACAAATTCTTAGAAAGCTACAGTTTTCCAAGACTGAACCATGAAGAAATACAAAATATGAGCAGAGAAATCACAAGCATTAAAGTTGAAACCATGAGTAAACAACTCTCAACAAACAAAACTCCAGGAGCTGATGACTTAACGGGAAAATTCTATAAACATATAGAGAAAAGTTAGCACTTATCCTGAAACTCTTTCAAAATGTTACAGAGGAAGAAAAACTTCCAAACTCATGCTATGAGGTCACCATCACCCTGATATAAAAATCAGACAAAGCTACTACACACAAAAAAGTTACAGGGCAATAAAGAATTTGCCTGCAGTGAGGGAGACCTGAGTTTGATTCTTGAGTTGGGAAGATCCCCTGAAGAAAGAAAAGGCTACCCACTCCAGTATTCTGGCCTGGAGAATTCCATGGACTATATAGTCCATGGGGTTGCAAAGAGTCAGGCACGACTGAGAGACTTTCACTTTACAACACTGATGAAGATAGATACAAAAGTCCTCAACAAAATACTAGGAATCTGAATCTAGAAATTCATTAAAAATATCATACACCATGATCAAGTGAGATTTATCCCAGAGATGCAAGGATTTTTCACTATCTGCAAACCAATCAATGTGATACACCTCATCAACAAATTAAAGAAGAAAAAACATATGACGATCTGAATAGATGCAGAAAATAGTCTTGACAAAACTCAGCATATATTTATGATTAAAACTCTCCAGAAAGTGGTCATAGAGGCAACATATATCAACAAAATAAAGGCCATATATGAGAAGCCTATGGGCTTCCTAGGTAGTGCTAGTGTTATATACCTGGCTGCCAATGCAGGAGACATAAAAGATGTAGGTTCAAGCCCTGGGTTGGGACTATCCCCTAGAGGAGGGCATGACAACCCACTCCAATTACCACCACCACCACCCCCCCCCGGAGAATTCCATGGATTCCCTGGCAGACTACAGTCCATGGAGTCACAAAGAGTTGGACACGACTGAAGTGGCTTAGCACACACACACACACGACAAGACTACAGCTAACATCATACTCAATGATGAAAAGCAGAAAGTATTTCCTCTAAAATCAGGAACAAAGCAAGGATGTTTAGTCTCACCACTTTTATTCAACATAATTTTGGAAGTCCTAGATACAGCAATCAGAAAAGGAAAAGAAGAAAAGAGAGTCTAAATTGGAAAAAATACATTAAACTGTTATTGTTTACAGATGACATGATAGAATATATAAAAGATCCTAACAATGCTACCAGAAAAATATTAAAATATATCAATGACTTTGGTAACATTCCAGGTCATAAAATCAATACACAGAAATTTGTTGCATTTCTAGACACAAACATTATCACAAGAAAAAAAATAAGAACCTAGAAATAAGCCTATCTGACGAGACAAAAACCCTGCACTGTGAAAACTCAAAGAGGTTGTAAAAGAAAACACAAATAAATTGAGTGATATACCATATTTGTGGATTGGAAGATTTGATATTGTCAAAATGAATATACTACCCAATGCAATTTGCAGATTCAATGCAAACCCTATCAAATTACCAACAGTATTTTTCACAATTCAGTTCAGTTCAGTTGCTCAGTCATGTCCAACTCTTTGTGACTCCATGAATCACAGCACACCAGGCCTCCCTGTCCATCACCATCTCCCGGAGTTCTCTCAGAATCACGTCCATTGAGTCAGTGATGCCATCCAGCCATCTCATCCTCTGTTGGGAGTCCTCTTCTCCTCCTACCCCCAATCGGTCCCAGCATCAGAGTCTTTTCCAATGAGTCAACTCTTCACATAAGGTGGCCAAAGTACTGGAGTTTCAGCGTTAGCATCATTCCTTCCAAAGCAATCCCGGGGCTGATCTCCTTCAGAATGGATTGGATGGATCTCCTTGCAGTCCAGGGACTCTCAAGATTCTTCTCCAACACCACAGTTCAAAAGCATCAATTCTTCAGCACTCAGCCTTCACAGTCCAACTCTCACATCCATACAGGACCACAGGAAAAACCATAGCCTTGACTAGACAGACCTTAGTCAGCAAAGTAATGCCTCTACTTTTGAATATGCTATCTAAGTTGGTCATAACTTCTTCCAAGGAGCAAGCGTCTTTTAATTTCATGGCTGTAATCACCATCTGAAGTGACTTTTGACCCCCCAAAAATAAAGTCTGACACTGTTTCCACTGTTTTCCCATCGATTTCCCATGAAGTGCTAGGGCCAGATGTCATGATCTTCGTTTTCTGAATGTTGAGCTTTAAGCCAACTTTTTCACTCTCTTCTTTCACTTTCATCAAGAGGCTTTTTAGCTCCTCTTCACTTTCTGCTATAAAGGTGGTGTCATCTGCATATCTGAGTTTATTGATATTTCTCCCGGCAATCTTGATTCCATCTTGTGTTTCTTCCAGTCCAGCGTTTCTCATGATGCATTCTGCATATAAGTTAAATAAGCAGGGTGACAACATACAGCCTTGATGTACTCCTTTTCCTATCTGGAACCAATCTGTTGTTCCATGTCGAGTTTGAACTGTTGCTTCCTGACCTGCATACAGGTTTCTCAAGGGGCAGGTCAGGTGGTCTGGTATTCCCATCTCTCTGAGAATTTTCCACAGTTTATTGTGGTCCACACAGTCAAAGGCTTTGGCATAGTCAATAAAGCAGAAGTAGATGTTTTTCTGGAACTCTCTTGCTTTTCCATGATCCAGCGGATGTTGGCAATTTCATCTCTGGTTCCTCTGCCTTTTCTAAAACTAGCTTGAACATCAGGAAGATCACGGTTCATGTATGGCTGAAGCCTGGCTTGGAGCATTTTGAGCATTACTTTACTAGCATATGAGATGCGTGCAATTGTGCGGTAGTTTGAGCATTCTTTGGCAATGCCTTTCTTTGGGACTGGAATGAAAACTGACCTTTTCCAGTCCTGTGGCCACTGCTGAGTTTTCCAAATTTGCTGGCATAGTGACTGCAGCACTTTCACAGCATCATCTTTCAGGATTTGAAATAGCTCAACTGGAATTCCATCACCTCCACTAGCTTTGTTTGTAGTGATGCTTTCTAAGGCCCACTTGACTTCACATTCCAAGATGTCTGGCTCTAGCTGAGTGATCACACCATCGTGATTATCTGGGTGGTGAAGCTCTTTTTTGCACAGTTCTTCTGTGTATTCTTGCCACCTCTTCTTAATATCTTCTGCTTCTGTAAGGTCCATACCATTTCTGTCCTTTATCAAGCCCATCTTTACATGAAATGTTCCCTTGGTATCTCTAATTTTCTTGAAGAGATCTCTAGTCTTTCCCATTCTGTTCTTGTTCTCTATTTCTTTGCATTGATCACTGAGGAAGGCTTTCTTATCTCTTCTTGCTATTCTTTGGAACTCTGCATTCAAATGCTTATATCTATCCTTTTCTCCTTTGCTTTTTGCCTCTCTTCTTTTCACAGCTATTTGTAAGGCCTCCCCTGACAGCCATTTTGCTTTTTTGCATTTATTTTCCATGGGGATGGTCTTGATCCCTGTCTCCTGTACAATGTCACGAACCTCATTCCATAATTCATCAGGCACTCTATCTATCAGATCTAGACCCTTGAATCTATATCTCAGTTGCACTGTATGATTATAAGGGCTTTGATTTAGGTCATACCTGAATGGTCTAGTGGTTTTCCCTACTTTCTTCAATTTCTTTTTGAATTTGGTAATAAGGAGTTCATGATCTCAGCCACAGTCAGCTCCTAGTCTTGTTTTTGTTGACTGTATAGAGCTTCTCCATCTATGGCTGCAAAGAATATAATCAATCTGATTTCGGTGTTGACCATCTGATGATGTCCATGTGTAGAATCTTCTCTTGTCTTGTTGGAAGAGGGTGTTTGCTATGACCAGTGCATTTTCTTGGCAAATCTCTATTAGTCTTTGCCCTGCTTCATTCTGTATTCCAAGGCCAAATTTGCCTGTTATTCCAAGTGTTTCTTGACTTCCTTCTTTAGCATTCCAGTCCCCTATAATGAAAAGGACATCTTTTTGGGGTGTTAGTTCTAAAAGGTCCTGTAGTTCTTCATAGCACTGTTCAACTTCAGCTTCTTCAGCGTTACTGGTTGGGGCATAGTCTTGGATTACCTTGATATTGAATGGTTTGCCTTGGAAACAAACAGAGATCATTCTGTCATTTTTGAGATTGTATCCATGTACTGCATTTCGGACTCTTTTTTGACCATGATAGCTACTCTAAATCCAAAACTAGGTATCTCTGTTCTAGTCTAGTCATGTAAAACAAAAATTTTGTGAAAAGGAAGACTGGTCTGAAGTGATATTCTTTGCTGTTGATATTAGTCCTGTCTCATATTTTATACTCAACAGGATTTTGCACAGGTTCTTGAGTTCTTAGGCAGAGATAAAAGTTCAAGTTGAATCAGTTACTCTTATCACATATTGTCAAGGATGTGTTCAAATGGCAACTTAGACCAGCCATTTTTTTGACATGTCCAAAAGGGTTAGTGTTTTTGATGGCAAACAAAAAACTATGAACATTTTTCCAGGTACAGACAGGATCTCCTAGCAGTTGTCAGAAAGAAAATATATGGTTGGCAGTTTCAGCCATTTCCTTTTGTTTTAACCCAAGAAGTTCCTGGAGTGACTTTCTCTACATTATTCTGAAAGATGTGATGACTAAATATCCTTGACATAGTTGACTATGCCAAGAGTCTGTGCTTAGAATTGCTTAGAGCTTTCCAAAGACTGATTCAATCCCAAAGATCTCCCAGAAAAGCTAGGCCACTTATTTTTCATTTATTATTGACTCTATAAGGCTAAAAACCACCAAGATTTTTTGGCCCATTCACCTATTTCTTGCTTTTTTAACCTGATATCTTTCACTCTTTTTCATTTGTTTGTCTATCTTTTTACTTTAATCTTTCCTGAGAAAAATAGTCTCTCTCTGCTCTTTATTTACAAGTCTCTGTACTGTTGCTGCTTAATTGATTCAGTCATGTCTGACAGCACGACCCTATGGACTTCAGCCTTCCAGGTTCCTCTGTCTATGGGATACTCTAGGCAAGAATACTAGAGTTGGTTGCCATGCCCTCCTTCAGGGGATCTTCCAGACTCAGGGACTGAACCTGGGTCTCCTGCAGATTCTTTTCCGCTGAGCCACCAGGGAAGCCCAAACTTCTCCATGGGGCAGTGCTAATCTAAATATAGTTAGTATTTTTTTGAGTTCCTACAGTGTGCTCAGTAATGGGGAGCAGCGTTGTATTATTTTGGAATTGTGCTTCTCAAAGTCCCAGGAGATTTCAAGGCATCGTTTCAGAATCAAGCTGAGAGTGAGTTACAGAAGCTGAATAGAAATGGAAACATGTGGCTAAGTAAATAGAGTCAGAACATCAATACTGTTGAATTAAGGTAAGCCTATGCTTTGCTGTTTTATGTATTGGTATTTTGTGCTAGATAATTTATTAAAGACAGATAGATATTCACTACTGAGGAAACAAGTGAAATTCACTGATATTGTGGAAGGAGCACTGCAGCCAGACAAACCTTAGATCAAATTTTATTTTGAGGTTTCTGTGGCCTAGAGTCTTTCTGTATATCCTTAAGTGAATTTATTTGAACTTATTAAAACTTCATTTTTAAAGTTGGAAACAATAATATTTATCTCACATCATTTCTCATAGATTAAATGAAATAACATAAATAAAAGCACCTTATAACATCATCTGACACAAAGTAAGAAGTGAATACATATTATTTATCTAAATGCTATGGTGGAGAGAGAGAAAAAAAAAGTAAGCTAATATTCACATAAAGTTTATATTCTAAGTAGAACAAATTAATATACATGAGACAATTAAAACCATTATTTTCAAAGAGATTAGCCATATGGATTTAAGTAATTAAATAAAACTTTACAGAGAAGACATGCCTTAAATTACTTAAGTCTGTGGTTCCAGCCATCAATATGCAGCTGAATGAGCTAGGAAGTTTTGAAAATAACTAGGCCCCAACTCAGTTCCTAGTAAACTTTTAATAAACAGTAGTTGTTATTGTTTGATTAACATATCTTTGAATATGTTCAAAAGTAAAATCAGAGTACATGTGATTTGAGCAGGAGCAAAGGTACCTAGATAAAATCTTTTTTTTTTTTTTAATGTCTAATTGGGCATTTGCAATTAAAAACTTGTTCAATGACAAAATAACTATTACTGAGAAGTAAATATACATGTGGATAATAATAATGTAGATGGTGTAAGTAGTAAGAAAATATGTTACTTAAATCTATTAAAAAAATCTCTAATATAACAAAGTTTGTTTTTGTTTTTGTTTTTTTGTTTTTTTTTGGTAAAACTTTGCTTATTGGACCATAGCCTGATTTCTAGAGTACATTATTTTGTTGAATCTAACTTTAGGTCACATTTAGCTTTCCCAGTCAATTCCAAGAAGTCAATATAGCTCATTATTTTTGAATTATAATACAAATACTAATGCCCACTAAGTTGAGTAAATGCATTGTGAGAAAAGCATTTTGATCTTTAGTTTGGACAAGAAAAATAGCACAAAGAGGAACTTCTTGCTTACTCCTCTTTTTTCCTTTTGTCCTGTTAATTGTGAAGAATATCTTTGGGAGTTAGGAGAGAATAAAAGACATAATCCTAAACATTAATCTTGGTAATTATTTATCACTGGTTCAGATAAAGTAATTTTCAAGGTCAGTAATTCACATTCTCTGGTTGAGGAACTGAGTTCATTTTGATATGGAAAAGTACAAGGATAAAGGCTCTGAAAACATTTTCTCATTTCCCGTTCCATTGCAATGAGGTTGTCATCTAAATATCTGAACATTAATCCCAGTTCAATTTCATACAATATGGCTTTAAGCAATTTATAAATACCTTATGTCCCTGATCTTTTGCTTCATTATCTATAAAACTAAGATAATAATACCAGGTTTTTGTGAAGATCAATCATTCAAATATAAGCTTTGAAAGATTAATTCTCTATTTTTATATAGGATTTACATATACTTTATATAAACTATAAAATATTTGCATATATATTACTATAGTAAGTGTATATATATATATGTGTATATATATATATCACAGAGAGCATTAAACTAAATAAAATTCCATGACTAGTAGACCAATAATAAATAAATAATCATTCACTGATGGTGGTAAGTTCAGGCAATAGATCCAGGGTGGAGAAGAATTTTTGCACAAGAAGAATCTTAATATTGACCTTTGTGTACCCAAAACATATAGTTAGTGTCTACTGCTTACAAACCTTTGGCTGTCTGGAGCCAATGTGATTGGTAGGCAGTAATAAAGTCAAATCACTAAGAATTTTGACCTTTTGCTTTAAGACTGAGCTTCACAGATGTGAGAGAACTCTGGGCCAAATAGTGTTTTTTTTTTTTTTTTTGGTGTGGTTTCTTAGCTGATGCCATTAAACTGGTTTACAAGAAAGACTGCAAAGTGTAATTAATAAAGCATATGTCTGGATTTCCACCCCAACCCCCCGCATTGTCCGTGGCAATGAATCCTTCATGATTAACATAAGGACATATAACCTCTGCCTTCAGTCATAGAAGCCAGAGACAAAAATGACACAGCATGAAATGTGCAACAAATTAGCCTATACTTATTCTGTCATTTGGTATATAGTGGTGCTGGTAGGCACATTTTCATTTCCCACTAGAGAGAAAGTATGTGAAAGAACACTAACTCTTTCTGTTTGTATAACAGAGTTTTTGAAGGCCTTGACCAGGTTTTTTTATTTTTACAAAATATGTTTTGCAAATCTTGTGGGAAAAATATGTTAAAAAGGGAAAACTTATTTTGACTTTCAAAAAATATGCTGTGATTTTATTTAAAAGAAAAATATCTTTAGGAACACACTACAATAATCTGTAATACTTGAGAAAAGTTTATTGATATAAAATATTTTAATAAAAAATAGTTAACATTTCAAAAATTCTTTAAATAATGTTAAGCATATAGTTACTGCATATCTTTCACTCAGCTTCTCTATGCTACAATCATGAAATCTAACAAATTAACATTGTTTATATACTATTAAATAAATTACAGACTTTATTAGGATATTCAAGTTTTTCCATTTATATTATTTATTTGTTACAAGATCCTTTCTATATAATGTACTTAGCTATCATGCTTCTTTAGTCTCCACTGGCCTATGACAATTTTTCCTTCTTTCCTTATTTTTCATAGGTTTGATGATCACCAGAAATACTAATCATGTATTTTGTAGAATATTCCTCAATCTGGGATTTTGTAATGTTTTCTTATAACTAGATTGAGGTTATGTATTTTGAGCAAGAATGCCGTAGAAATATTGAGCCCTTCTCAGTGCATCATATCAGTAGGTATATAATTTTATTACATCTTATTAGGGGTGGTGTTGGAGAAGGCAATGGCACCCCACTCCAGTACTCTTGCCTGGAAAATCCAATGGACGGAGAAGCCTGGTGGGTTGCAGTCCACCAGGTCACTGGGAGTCGGACACGACTGAGCGACTTCACTTTCACTTTTCACTTTCATGCATTGGAGAAGGAAATGGCAACCCACTCCATTGTTCTTGCCTGGAGAATCTCAGGGACGGGGGAGCCTGTTGGACTGCCGTCTATGAGGTCGCACAGATTCGGACACAACTGAAGCGACTTAGCAGCAGCAGCAGCAGCAGGTGTGGTGTAAACTTTAGTCACATGATTAAGGTGATGTCTGTTAGGTTTCTCCACAGTTAAGTGATTCTTCTTTTTAATTAATAAATATATTTGGAGAGATATTATGAGGTTGTGCTAATATCTTGTTTCTCTGAAATGTTTCTTCACCAACTTTAACATTTTTTTAATATTTATTTACTCAGATATTCTGATGGTGATTTTACATTTATCTTTCCACATTTACAAACTGAAGTGCTTTTATTAAAAAGCACTGTATTTTTCATTCCTTTATTTATTTAATTATTTATATCATTGTGAAGTAAATAGATGCTTATTCTTTAGGTTGTAATCTAAGTTTATCATTATTTATTTTGTTGTTCAAACTGTTCCAGTTTTGGTCACTGGGATCTCTTTCAGATCAGCTTCTCTGTCCCTTTATTTTTGTTGTTATCATTGTACTTGATCAGCATTTCCTTACCTTATAACACCACAAGATACTCCAGGCTCATTTTGTATTTTCCTTTCTTTCAGTCCTGAAATAAACCACATAATCAAGGAACCTTGGTTCCTTTAACTGAGGAATTCTGTTTGGAAACAAAGATCTGGGTATTCATTGTGCTCATTGCTACTTTGACTGCCATTGACTCTAGATCCTCTTGGCTGATAGAGTTGGGAAATATAGATGTGCATAGCAACATATGTGTGAATACACAACTCTACATTTATCTCTATATACATCTGTCTGTATAGACACTAAAAAGCATGAATTCAAAGAAATACATCTTAAACCAAGGCTTCACCATATGCTTTTTTCTTCTTCCATTGAAATAAAAAAGTACTACAGATTTTGGAAGTTTTCACTCATTAAGTACCTCCAATGTATTGGAGACCTTGAAACTACTTTTGCCATTCTTAAAGTACAAGTATTATTCATTAATCTCTTATTTTCTAAATCTAGAAAGAAATGATAGCTGTTGATTCATTTAATATATGACTCTAGAGAAATTATTTAGGTCCTTTGTTAGGCAAGGACCTAACAGAAGCAGAAAAGATTAAGAAGAGTTGGCAGGAAAACACAGAACTATACAGAAAAGCTCTTAATGACCTAGATAACAACGATGATGTGGTCACTCACCAAAAGACAGACATTCTGGAGTCTGAAGACAAGTGGGCCTTAATAAGCTTTACCACAAACAAAACTAGTGGTGGTGATGGAATTTCAGCTGAGCTATTTCAAATCCTAAAAGATGATGCTGGTAAAGTGTTGCATTAATTATGCCAGCAAATTTTGTAAACTCATCAGTGGCCACAGGACTGGAAAAGGTGAGTTTTCATTTGAATCCCAAAGAAAAGTAATGCCAAATAATGTTCAAACTACTGCGCAGTTGCACTCATTTCTTATGCTAGCAAGATTATGCTCAAAATCCTTCAAGCTAGGATTCAGCAGTATGTGAACCGAGAACTTCCAAATGTACAAGTTGGGGTTAAAAGAGGCAGAGGAACCAGATATGAAGTTTCCAACATATTCTGGAAATAGAAAAAACAAGAGAAGCCCCACAAAACTCTATTCTTGCTTCATTGACTACTCTAAAACCTTTGACTGTGTGTGTCACAACAAACTGTGAAATATTCTTAAAGAAATGGGAATAACAGACCACATTACCTGTTTCCTGAGAAACCTGAATGCAGGACAAGAAGAAACAGTTAGAACTGGACATGGAAAAATGGAACAGTTCTAAATTGGAAAAGGAGTAAGTCAAGGCTGTATATTGTCATCCTGCTTATTAAACTTATATGTAGGGTACACCATGCGAAATGCTGGACTGGATGAAGCACAGGCAGGAATCAAGATTGCAGGGAGAAATAACAATAACCTCAGATATACAGATCACAGCACTCTTACAGTAAAAAGTAAAGAGCAACTAAAAGGCCTCTTGATGAAAATGAAAGAGGAAAGTGAAAAAGGTGGCCTAGATCTCAACATTGGAAAGACAAAGATCATGACATCCAGTCTTATCGCTTCATGGCAAATAGATGGGGAAAAGGTGGAAACAGTGCCTGATTTCATTTTCATTGATTTCTCCAAAATCAACATGGACAGTGACTGCAGCCACGAAATTAAAAGACACTTGCTCCTTGGAAGGAAAGCTATGCCAAAACTAAACAGAGACATCAATTTGCTGACAAAGGATCATACAGTTAAAGTTATGTTTTTTCAAATAGTCATGGAGAGATTGTGAAAGTTGAACCATAAAGAATGCTGAGCACCAAAGAATCAATCCTTTTGAAATGTGGTGCTAGAGAAGACTCTTGACAGTCCCTTGGACAGGAAAGAAATCAAACCAGTACATTTTAAAGGAAATCAACTCTGAATATTCATTGGAAGGACTAGTGCTGAAGCTCCAATACTTTGGCCATATGATGTGAAGAGCTGACTCATTGGATAAGACCCTGATGCTGGGAAAGGTTGAGGGCAGGAGGAGAAGGGGGTGACAGAGGATGAGACAGTTGGATGACATCACTGACTCAAAGTATATAGGTCTGAGAAAACTCAGGGAGATAGTGAAGGACGGGGATGCCTGGCTTGATGCACTTACTTCATGGTGACATAAAGAGTTGGACACAACTTAGTGACTAAACAACAATAACAACCCACAGAACCTTCCTAGTGAATAATGTAATTTGGAAGCAAAAACAGAAGCATTGTAAAGTTGAATCTACATTTCTAAAATGTAAATGAAGGGGAAATTCTTCCATCTAATATCCAGGTAAAGATTTGATATCAATTTTATTATAAATTTCTATCACAAAATTTTGATGGATAAATATTCAACAAGAATTATCATTTTTTCTTAAAAGCATAAAAGACATCGAGTCACCCAGAAAGTACTTTACAGTATTTCCCTGGGCCATTTGAAAGCAGCTAAGCAAGCTTGAAAAGTAATAATAATTCCACTGAAGGAGAAAAGACACTCCATTTTTAAAAGTTTTCAATTCAAACTGTTTGTGGAAAAAGAAACAAAGAAAGCCAGTTCCATTTAGAATCACAATCACTGAATAAAAATTAATTAGAACAGTTTGCAATAACACTTTTACAAATGTATTATAAGTCGATTTGGAATACTGTGTTACTATATATATATGTGTGTGTGTGTGTATACATATACATATACATATACATACATACATACATACATACATATATATATATATATTCACTTCCCTGATAGTTCAGTTGGTAAAGAGTCCACCTTCAATGCAGGACACCCTGGTTTGTTTCCTCCGTTGGGAAGATCTGCTGGAGAAGGGATAGGCTACCTACTCCATTATTCTTGGGTTTCCCTTGTGGCTCAGCTGGTAAACAATCCGTCTGCAATACGGGAGACCTAAGATGGATACCTGGGTTGGGAATATCCCCTGGAGAAGGGAAAGGCTACCCACTCCAGTATCTGGCCTGGAGAATTCCATTGGCTGTATAGCCCATGAGTTCACAAAGAGTCAGACACAATTGAGCAACTTTCACACTTCATATCTCATATCACTTCAGCTGCTCAGTAGTGTCTGACTCTTTGTAACCCATGGACTGCAGCACGCCAGCCTTCCCTGTCCATCACCAACTCCCAGAGCTTACTCAAACCCATGTCCATCGAGTCAGTGATGCCATTCCACCATCTCATCATCTGTCATCCCCTTCTCCTCCTGCCTTCAATCTTTTCTGGCATCAGGGTCTTTTCCAGAGAGTCAGTTCTTTGCATCAGGTGGTCAAAGTATTGGAGTTCCAACATCAACATCAGTCCTTCCAATGAATATTCAGGGCTGATTTCCTTTAGGATGGACTGGTTTGATCCCCTTGCTGTCCAAGGAACTCTCAAGAGCCTTCTCCCACACCACAGTTCAAAAACATCAATTTTTGGTGTTCAGCTCTCTTTGTAGTCCAACTATTACATCCATATATGACCACTGGAAAAACCATAGCCTTGACTAGATGGACCTTTGTTGACAAAACAATGTCTCTGCTTTTTAATATGCTGTCTACATTGGTAATAGTTTTTCTTCCAATGAGGTAGCATCTTTTAATTTCATGGCTGCAGTTACCATCTGCAGTGGTTTTGGAGCCCCCCCAAAATAGTCTTTCACTGTTTCCATTGTTTCCCCATCTATTACTCCAATACTTCGGCCACCTTATGCGAAGAGTTGACTTACTGGAAAAGACGCTGACACTGGGAGGGATTGAGGGCAGGTGGAGAAGGGGATGACAGAGGATGAGATGGCTGGATGGCATCACCGACTGGATGGACATGAGTTTGAGTGAACTCTGGGAATTGGTGATGGACAGGGAGGCCTGGCGTGCTGTGATTCATGGGGTCGCAAACACTCAGACACGACTGAACGACTGGACTGAACTGAACTGACTAGGACCAGATGCCATGATCTTAGTTTTCTGAAAGCTGAGTTTTGCAAATTTTCACTCTCCTCTTTCACTTTCATCAAGAGGATCTTTAGTTATTCCTCGCTCTCTGCCATAAGGGTGGTATCATCTGTATATTGGAGGTTATTGATATTTCTCCTTGCAATCTTGATTCCAGGTTATGCTTCATCCACCCCTGCATTTTGCAAGATGTTTTCTGCATATAAATTAAATAATCAGGGTAACAATATACAGCTTTGACGTACTCATTTCCTGATTTGGAACCAGTCTGTTCTTCCATGTCAAGTTTTAACTGTTGCTTCTTGACCTGCATGAAGATTTCTCATATTTCACTTCATATATACATATATACATACATACATACATATATATATATATATATATAGGTAAATGTGTGTGCATATAATTTCAAATTATTTCCCATTATTAAAAGATATTAGAGTTCCCTGTGTTACAGAGTATATCCTTGTTCCTTATGTATTTCCTGTATAGTAATGTCTATCTGTTATTTTCATACACCTAATTACTCCGTTCTCTTTCTTATTTTCCCCTTTGGTAGCCTTAAGTTTGCTTTCTATGTTTGTGTCTGTTTCTGTCTCATATATAGATTAATTTGTATTATTTCTTAGATTCCACGTATATGTGATATCACATAACATTTGTATTTATCTGTCTGACTTCACTTAGTATAATATTCTCTAGGTCTATCCATGTGGTACAAATGGCAACATTTGATTCTTTTTATGACCAAGTACTATTCCATTGTACAGATGCCAATTGTACTCTTCAGCCGATTGTCTGTTGATGATCACTTGAGTTGCTTCTGTGACTCGGCTATTGTAAGCAATGCTACTATAAACATTGTGGTTCATGTATCTTTTCAAATTATAACTTTCATCTTTTCCAGATATATGTCCAGAATCAGGATTGCTCGATCATATGGGAGCTCTATTTTTAGTTCTTTTAAAGGAGTCTCCATGCTCTTTTTCATAGTGGATGCACCAATTTACAGTCCAATTGCAACAGTGTAAGAAGATTCCCTTTTCTCCACACCATCTCCAGTATTTATTGTTTGTGGACTTTTTGTCAATGACCATTCTGACTGGAGAGAAAGAAATGGCAACACATTTGGTCATATACATCATATATAGTTATGGGCTCACTGTACTTACCAACACATATGTCTCATTTGTTTTGTTCTGATCAATAAATACAGAATATTTAATAAAGAAATACAGTATAGTTGAAAAATGAGCTAAGTTTATGAGTATTGTTTTTAAAGGGTTGCAGTCAAGTTTCTGATGAACATTTTAGTAGTTATGTTTCTTATAATTCAAGCTTCCAAAACACCACCAATTGAGAGGCAAAAAATTTGAGTCATTAAAAAAAAAATAAAGCTGTATTTCTCTGAATATGGTTCCACTTGCAGTTTCTAGTGTGCAAATTCAACTTTTAAGGTTGTTTCTCAGCTACTTATAGACAACATGAAGAGTGGCATGCAAGTGTCCATGAATTTAGTTCAGTTGATTCTCATGTAAAATTCCAATTTTATCTTCTCTTGTTTTACTTCATGGCCATGACGTCTACTACCTAAGGCACCGATGTCTCCATCCAAGTTATTAATTTCCCGGGTTTTATTAAGTATGCTGATAGCTGGAAGTCAAATATGCTGAATGTTGTTTTCAGGTTATGTTGCCAATGAAGCTTATAGTACCCCTACTACTGAATACACCGCCATTACCTTGAAGTTTCTAATGACTTATAGGGATTTTAATGAAATGAGTTATTTAAATTTTACCTTCTATATGGTAAAATATTGGCCTATTTGTTAATTAAATTAATGTCGAGAAGTACCAGGTACTACATTAGACACAAGAGATACAATATTAAACCTAAACCTACATAGTTTCTGCCCCCATGAAGCAATGAGCTAGCAGGGGAAATAGACATTAATAAAATAAATACACAGATAAATTCCAGATTACAACTAAAATAAAGACTGTAGAGAAGACCGGTGCTACGAGAGTGATACTAGGGGCAAGGAGATCAGAACATTCTTCCTTGGAGAAGCTATATTTAAATCAAAACAAGTGGCAGTGATTGGTGAGGAAGAACACTTTCAAGATACTCTTTATCATAGGATGGAGATCTACTGGAAAAAAAATCTGAACTAATCACCCTGTTGCATATAAAACAGTATCTTTCATCTTATGCTGGCCTATTATCCTTAGTAAAAGTTTTATGTCTTCTCTTTTTCCCTGAGATTATTGTTTATTTTTTTTCAATAGAAGTTTCAATACCTTATGAAAGTAGACACAGTATCAGTCTGCAACATAGGCCTACCATAGTTGTATATCTGAATCCCAAATTGAACACAATGAGTTTCTTGAGGTGAAAGCATTACCATATACTGAGAATAAATGAAAGACACCTATATTATTTGTTTACTTTCATATAAAATATTTCACTCCATTTTATAATAATGCTGTGGAATTTTCAAAGGACAGTATGTGCTTTGAATTGAAAGCATAAATACAAATTAAAATAAAATCCATTTTTATTATCTTTTTTCAAGGACTGCAAGTGAGTCTCTACAATCACAGGTTTGCAGTTGAGAGTTACAGAGTTGAATTCTCCCTACTGAGCCTTGAAAGACATAATTGCTCATTCAATTATGAAAGAAAGCTCATCCTCATTTTCTCCCTAAGTTTTTTTTTTATTACACCTTCATCATATTGATACATAGTTGAAAGAATTTACTTTCCCTAGCAGTTTTTGACAGGAAAATTTTCCACCAAGTGAAAACTGAAATTAGATGCTCTTTGAATGGTTGGTGATTTCTCTGTGACTTACTTCTTCCAGAATATCCATTAGTACAATTCATCTTTTGCCACTCCAGAAATGATCCTTCTCTTCTTTTTCTGCAAGAATTGAATTTCATATTTAAATTTACATCATAAAACATTCATTGCCATATATAAAATAGGCAGCCAATGGGAATTTGCTGTATGATTCAGGGAACTCAAACAAGGGCTCACTAGCAGCCTAGATGGGTGAAATGGGGATGGAGGTGGGAGGGATGTTCAAGTGGGAGGGAAAATGGGTAAATCTATGGCTGATTCATGTTGATGCTTGGTAGAAACCTACACAATAATGTAACACAATTATCCTTAAGTGAATAATAAATGCATTTTTAAAAATAAAAAAAATTGCAAATTTGAAAGATAATGACTCCTTCTCCATGTACCCATGACACACTTGAAAAATTAACAACATTCTGAGGTTTTATTTCATTTATGGTTGGACCTTAGTTCAATTCAGTTCAGTTGCTCAGTCGTGTCCGACTCTTTGCGACCCCATGAATCGCAGCACGCCAGGCCTCCATGTCCATCACCATCTCCTGGAGTTCATTCAGACTCACGTCCATAGAGTCTGTGATGTCATCCAGCCATCTCATCCTCGGTTGTCTGCTTCTCCTCCTGCTGCCAACCCCTCCCAGCATCAGAGTCTTTTCCAATGAGTCAACACTTCGCATGAGGTGGCCACAGTACTGGAGCTTCAGCTTTAGCATCATTCCTTCCAAAGAACTTCCAGGGTTGATCTCGTTCAGAATGGACTGGTTGGATGACCTTGGAGTCCAAGGGACTCTCAAGAGTCTTCTCCAACACCACAGTTCAAAAGCATCGATTCTTTGGCGCTCAGCTGTCTTCACAGTCCAAGTTTCACATCCATACATGACCACAGGAAAAACCATAGCCTTGACTAGACGGACCTTAGTTGGCAAAGTAATGTCTCTGCTTTTGAATATGCTATCTAGGTTGGTCATAACTTTCCTTCCAAGGAGTAAGCGTCTTTTAATTTCATGGCTGCAGTCACCATCTGCAGTGATTTTGGAGCCCAAAAAAATAAAATCTGATACTGTTTCTACTGTTTCCCCATCTATTTCCTATGAAGTGATGGGACTGGATGCCATGATCTTCATTTTCTGAATGTTGAGCTTTAAGCCAACTTTTCCGCTCTCCTCTTTCACTTTCATCAAGAGGCTTTTTAGCTCCTCTTCATTTTCTGCCATAAGGGTGGTGTCATCTGCATATCTGAGGCTATTGATATTTCTCCCGGCCATCTTGATTCCAGCTTGTGTTTCTTCCAGTCCAGTGTTTCTCATAATGTACTCTGCATATAAGTTAAATAAGCAGGGTGACAATATACAGCCTTGACGTACTCCTTTTCCTATTTGGAACCAGTCTGTTTTTCCATGTCCAGGTCTGACTATTGCTTCCTGACCTTCATACAGATTTCTCAAGTCACAGGTCAGATGGTCTGGTATTCCCATCTCTTTCAGAATTTTCCACAGTTTATTGTAATCCACACAGTCAAAGAATTTGGCATAGTGAATAAAGCAGAAATAGATATTTTTCTGGAACTCTCTTGCTTTTTCCATGACCCAGCGGATGTTGGCAATTTGATCTCTGGTTCTTCTGCCTTTTCTAAAACCAGCTTGAGCAGCAGGGTGGACCTTAGAAAAATAAATACTTAGATTCTTTTATTTTAAATAATACTCTTCAATAGAAATGAATGTTCAGGTTTTATTATTATTTCATAGTGGGAAACAGAGCTCAAGCAACTTGCAAAAATTCATCAGTTCAGTTCTGTTCAGTGACTCAGTTGGGTCCAAATCTTTGTGACCCCATGGACTGCAGCACACCAGGCCACCCTGTCCATCCCCGACTCCCAGAGCTTGCTCAAACTCATGTCCATCAAGTCAGTGATGCCATCCAACCATTACATCCTCTATCATCCCCTTCTCCTTCTGCCTTCAATCTTTGCCAGCACCAAGGTCTTTTCCAATGAACCAGTTCTTCACATCAGGTGGCCAAAGTATTGGAGCTTCAGCTTCAGCATCAGTCCTTCCAATGAATAGTCAGGGCTGCTTTCATTTAGGATTGACTGGTTTTTTCTCCTTGCAGTCCAAGGGATTCTTAAGAGTCTTCTCCAACACCATAGTTCAAAAGTATCAATTATTTGGCACTCAGCTTTCTTTATAGCCCAACTCTCATATCCATACATGACTACTGGAAAAACAGTAGCTTTGACTAGATGGACCTTTGTTGGCAAAGTAATGTCTCTTCTATGCATGAAGTCATAGCATTATAGCAAAGATTAGAACTACAGACTCTTGATTGCATTTCTCTTTATATTATTATTTTTTAAATCAAATAGCTTCTCTCCTCAATGAAAAGAAGGCTGATTATGTCTTTATACATTTATTAAAATTTTCATTGATCTTTGGAGAAAAATCATTCAATCTGTCAATTACAAGATCTTTATTTTTATAATAGCATTTTCTATGCTCAGCCATCTAAGGGGTAAATTTGACTTTCTGAATTCTGTTTGTGTTTGATCAATAAAAGTTATTGCCAATCTGCAACTTCATTTTCTGCTTGTTTGGTTAATGTGGACACCATTTGATGAAATCTGACTTTAGCAATTCCATGCCCATATGATTACCTTCAGGTATGGTTCCAGATATTCCAGTGTCTGTTTGAACTGGTTTCCCAAGACTCTCTAAACTTGGCTTACATTCTCAACTCCTAGTTGGATTGCCTTCCTTGGTCTTCTTCAGCCTGACTTCCCAGAACATATATTTGGGTAGCTTTCTGGTCTGCTGCTTGGATTCCTCTCTCAGATTCTTCACTGAACTTCTTTATAATTATGAGTATTTACTTCGCAGTCTTCAGTAATAACTATAGCTCTGTCAACTAAGCTTCTGGCATGTGGCAGCTTTACCTTTTCAGTTTAAACTAAAGTAGATCATTGGGACTCAGTTCAGTTCAGTTCAGTCGCTCAGTCGTGTCCGACTTTTTGCAACTCCATGAATCACAGAACACCAGGCCTCCCTGTCCATCACCAAATCCCAGAGTTCACTCAGACTCACGTCAATCGAGTCTGTGATGCCATCCAGCCATCTCATCCTCAGTCGTCCCCTTCTCCTCCTGCCCCCAATCCCTCCCAGCATCAGAGTCTTTTCCAGTGAGTCAACACTTCGCATGAGGTGGCCAAAGTACTGGAGTCTCAGGTTTAGCATCATTCCTTCCAAAACAAATTTCCTTCAGAATGGACTGGTTGGATTTCCTTGCAGTCCAAGGGACTCTAAAGAGTCTTCTCCAACACCACAGTTCAAAAGCATTGATTCTTCGGTGCTCAGCCTTCTTCACAGTCCAACTCTCATATCCATACATGACTACTGGAAAAACCATAGCCTTGACTAGACGGACCTTAGTCAGCAAAGTAATGTCTGTACTTTTGAATATGCTATCTAGGTTGGTCATAACTTTTCTTCCAAGGACTAAGCGTCTTTTAATTTCATGGCTGCAGTCACCATCTGAAGTGATTTTGGAGCCCCCCAAAATAAAGTCTGACACTGTTTCAACTGTTTGCCCATCTGTTTCTCATGAAGTGATGGGACCGGATGCCATGATCTTCATTTTCTGAATGTTGAGCTTTAAGCCAACTTTTTCACTCTCCACTTCAACTTTCATCAAGAGGCTTTTTAGTTCCTCTTCACTTTCTGCCATAAGGGGCATGTCACCAGCATATCTGAGGTTATTGATATTTCTCCCGGTAATCTTGATTCCAGCTTGTGTTTCTTCCAGCCCAGTGTTTCTCATGATGTACTCTGCATATAAGTTAAATAAGCATGGTGACAATATACAGCCTTGATGTAATAGTTTTCCTCTTTGGATCCAGTCTGTTGTTCCATGTCCAGTTCTAACTGTTGTTTCTGGACCGGCACACAGATTTCTCAAGAGGCAGGTTAGATGGTCTGGTATTCCCATCTCTTTCAGAATTTTCCACAGTTTATTGTGATCCACACAGTCAAAGGCTTTGGCATAGTCAATAAAGCAGAAATAGACGTTTTTCTGGAACTCTCTTGCATTTTCCATGATCCAGCGGGTGTTGGCAATTTCATCTCTGGTTCCTCTGCCTTTTCTAATACCAGCTTGAACATCAGCAAGTTCACGGTTCACATATTGCTGAAGTCTGGCTTGGAGCATTTTGAGCATTACTTTACTAGCATGTGAGATGAGTGCAATTGTGCGGTAGTTTGAGCATTCTTTGGCATTGCCTTTCTTTGGGACTGGAATGAAAACTGACCTTTTCCAGTCCTGTGGCCACTGCTGAGTTTTCCAAATTTGCTGGCATATTGAATGCAGCACTTTCACAGCATCATCTTTCAAGATTTGAAATAGCTCAACTGGAACTCCATCACCTCCACTAGCTTTGTTTGTAGTGATGCTTTCTAAGACTCACTTGAGTTCACATTCCAGGATGTCTGGCTCTAGATTAGTGGTCACACTATTGTGATTATCTGGGTAATGAAGACCTTTTTTGTACAGTTCTTCTGTGTATTCTTGCCACCATTTCTTAATATCTTCTGCTTCTGATAGGTCCATACCATTTCTGTCCTTTATCGAGCCCATCTTTGCATGAGATGTTCGCTTTGTATCTTTAATTTTCTTGAAGAGATCACTAGTCTTTCCCATTCTGTTCTTGTCCTCTATTTCTTTGCATTGATTGCCAAAGAAAGCTTTCATATCTCTTCTTGCTATTCTTTGGAACTTTGCATTCAGATGCTTATTCTTTCCTTTACTCCTTTGTTTTTTGCCTCTCTTCTGTTCACAGCTATTTGTAAGGCCTCCCCAGACAGCCATTTTGCTTTTTTGTATTTATTTTCCATGGAGATGGTCTTGATCCCTGTCTCCTGTACAATGTCACGAACCTCATTCTATAGTTCATCAGGCACTCTATCTATCAGATCTAGACCCTTGAATCTATTTCTCACTTCCACTGTATAATCATAAGGGATTTGATTTAGGTCATAGCTGAATGGTCTAGTGGTTTTCTCTACTTTCTTCAATTTCAGTTTGAATTTGGTAACAAGGAGTTCATCATCTGAGCCACAGTCATCTCCTGGTCTTGTTTTTGTTGACTATAGAGCTTCTCCATCTTTGACTGCAAAGAATATAATTGATCTGATTTTGATGTTGACCACCTGGTGATGTCCATGTATAGAGTCTTCTCTTGTGTTGTTGGAAGAGGGTGTTTGCTATGACCAATGCCTTTTCTTGGCAAAACTCTATTAGTCTTTGCCCTGTTTCATTCTGTATTCCAAGGGCAAATTTTTCTGTTACTCCAGGTGTTTCTTGATTTCTTCCTTTTGCATTCCAGCCCCCTAAAATGAAAAGGACAATTTTTTGAGTGTTAGTTCTAAAAGTTCTTGTAGGTCTTCATAGAACTGTTCAAATTCAGCTTCTTCAGCATTACTGGTTGGGGCATAGGCTTGAATTACCATGATATTGAACGGTTTGCCTTGAAATGAACAGAGATCATTCTGTCATTTTTGAGGTTGCATCCAAGTACTGCATTTCAGATTCTTTTGTTGACCATGATGGCTACTCCATTTCTCCTGAGAGATTCCTGTCCTCAGTAGTAGATATAATGGTCATCTGAGTTAAATTCACCCATTCCAGTCCATTTTAGTTCGCTAATTCCTGGAATGTCGACGTTCACCCTTGCCATCTCTTGTTTGACCACTTCCAATTTGCCTTGATTCATGGACCTGACATTCCAGGTTCCTATGCAATATTGCTCTTTACAGCATCGGACCTTGCTTTTATCACCCGTCACATCCACAGCTTGGTATTGTTTTTGCTTTGGCTCCAGCCCTTTATTCTTTCTTGAGTTATTTCTCCACTGATCTCCAGTAGCATATTGGGCACCTACTGACCTGGGGAGTTCCTGTTTTGGTGTCCCATCATTTTTCCTTTTCATACTGTTCATGGGGTTCTCAAGGCAAGAATACTGAAGTGGTTTGCCATTGCCTTCTCCAGTGGACCACATTCTGTCAGACCTCTCCACCATGACCTGTCCATCTTGGGTTGACCCACGGGCATGGCTTAGTTTCATTGAGTTAGACAAGAGTGTGGTCCTAGTGTGATTAGATTGACTAGTTTTCTGTGAGTATGGTTTCAGTGTGTCTGCCCTCTGATGCCCTCTTGCAACACCTACCATCTTACTTGGGTTTCTCTTACCTTGGCTGTGGGGTATCTCTTCACCGCTGCTCCAGCAAAGCGCAGCTGCTGCTTCTTACTTTGGATGAGGGGTATCTCCTCACCATACCCTTCCTGACCTTCAAGGTGGGATAGCTCCTCTAGGCCCTCCTTCACCCACACAGACACCGCTCCTTGGATATGGAGATATATATATATATATATATAATTTTTGTGACTTTTGTTTTTCTCTTTTTTTCTTTAATATTGTATTTTTGAAATTCCAAATGCTACTCTAGTTTTTTTAATCTGTGCTTTTTGTTCTTTGTTATCAATTTTGTCCCTTTAAGAACCCAGTCTTCAGTACCTATTTTTACTTGGGAGCGAGATTACTGGCTTGACTGCTCTCTCCCCCATTGGACTCTTGTTTTTCTCCAACAGGTCACCTCTGTCTCCTCCCTACCCCCTCCCTCCTCTACCCAACTCTGTGAATCTCTGTGTGTTCCAGACGGTGGAGAACACTTAGGGAACTGATTACTGGCTGGATCTGTCTCTCTCCTTTTGATTCCCTTCTTTTATCCTTCTGGCCACCTCTGTCTTCTTCCTCCCTCTTCTCTTCTCTGTATAACTCCGTGAACATCTCTGAGCGGTCCAGTTGTGGAGGCATGTAAGGAAGTGATTACTGGTTAGCTTGCTCTCTCATCTATTGATTCCACCTCATCTCATTCGGGTCACCTCTAACTCCCTCATTCCTTTTCTCTTCTCTTCTCCATGTAACTCTGTGAACCTTTCTGGGTGGCCATCACTGTGGAGAAACTGTTCATCTTTAACCTAGATGTTTTATCAACAGTGCTGTATAGAAGGAGAAGTCTTAAGACTACTGTAAAAATAAGACTGAAAACCAGAAGCAGGAGGCATAAGTCCAAACCCTGAGAATACCAGAGAACTCCTGACTCCAAGGAACATCAGTTGAAGGGAGCTCAACAAACGTCTCCATACCTACACTGAAACCAAGCACCACCCAAGGGCCAACAAGTTCCAGAGCAAGACATACCACACAAATTCCCCAGCAACACAGGTACACAGCCTTGAGCTCCAATATACAGGGTGCCCAAAGTTACTCCAAAATCATTAACATCTCATAACTCATTACTCGACACTTCATTGCACTCCAGAGAGAAAAAATCCAACTCCACCCACCAGAACACTGACACAAGCTTCCCTAACCAAGAAACCTTGACAAGCCACCTGTACAACCCCATCCACAGCGAGGAAACTACACAATAAAAAGAACTCCACACACTGCCAGAATACAGAAAGGACACCCCAAACTCAGCAATATGAACAAGATGAAGGGACAGAGGAATACCCAGCAGGTAAAGGAACAAAATAAATGCCCACCAAACTAAACAAAAGAGGAAGAAATAGGGAATCTACCTGATAAAGAATTCCAAATAATGATAGTGAGTATGACCCAAAATATTGAAATCAAAATGGAATCACAGATAAATAGCCTGGAGACAAGGATTGAGAAGATGCAAGAAAGGTTTAACAAGGACCTAGAAGGAATAAAAAAGAGTTAATATATAATGAATAATGCAATAAATGAGATCAAAACACTCTGGAGGCAACAAATAGTAGAATAACAGAAGCAGAAGATAGGATTAGTGAATTAGAAGATAGAATGCTAGAAATAAATGAATCAGAGAGGAAAAAAGAAAAATGAATTAAAAGAAATGAGGACAACCTCAGAGACCTCCAGAACAGTGGTAAGCGCCCCAACATTCAAATCATAGGAGTCCCAGAAGAAGAAGACAAAAAGAAAGACCATGAGAAAATCCTTGAGATAATAGTTGAAAAATTCCCTAAAATGGGGAAGGAAATAATTACCCAAGTCCAAGAAATCCAGAGTCCCAAACAGGATAAACCCAAGGCAAAACACCCCAAGACACATATTCAACAAATTAACAAAGATCAAACACAAAGAACAAATATTAAAAGCAGCAAGGGAAAAACAACAAATAACACACAACAAATAACACACAAATAATCCTTGTGTGTTATCATAAGGATAACAGCTGATCATTCAATAGCAACTCTTCAAGCCAGTAGGGAATGGCCAGACATACTTAAAGTGATGAATGAAAATAACCTACAGCCCAGATTACTATACCCAGCAAGGATCTCATTCAAATACGAAGGAGAAATCAAAAGCTTTACAGACAAGCAAAAGCTGAGAGAATTTAGCACCACCAAACCAGCTCTCCAACAAATGCTAAACGATCTTCTCTAGACAGGAAACACAAAAAGCGTGTATAAACCAGAACCCAAAACAATAAAGTAAATGGCAACAGGATCATACTTATCAATAATTACCTTAAACGTAAATGGGTTGAATGCCCCAGCCAAAAGACAAAGACTGGCTGAATGGATACAAAAACAAGACCCCTATATATGTTGTCTACAACAGACCCACCTCAAAACAAGAGACACATGCAGGCTGAAAGCGAAGGGCTGGAAAAAGTTTTTCCATGCAAATAGAGACCAAAAGAAAGCAGGAGTAGCAATATTCATATCAGATAAAATAGACTTTAAAACAAAGGCTGTGAAAAGAGACAAAGAAGGCCACTACATAATGATCAAAGGATCAATCCAAGAGGAAGATATAACAATTATAAATATATATGCACCCAACATAGGAGCACCACAATATGTAAGACAAATGCTAACAAGTATGAAAGGGGAAATTAACAATAACACAATAATAGTGGGAGACTTTAATACCCCACTCACATCTATGGACAGATCAACTAAACAGAAAATTAACAAGGAAACATAAACTTTAAATGATACAATAGACAAGTTAGACCTAATTGATATCTATAGGACATTTCACCCCAAAACAATGAATTTCACCTTTTTCTGAAGTGCCCTCCATGATAGATCACATCCCAGCCCATAAATCTAGCCTTGGTAAATTCAAAAAAAAAAAAAAAAGAAAGAAAGAAATCATTCCAAGCATCATCTCTGACCACAATGAAGTAAGATTAGATCTCAATTACAGGAGAAAAACTATTAAAAATTCCAACATATGGAGGCTGAACAACACGCTCCTGAATAACCAACAAATCACAGAAGAAATAAAAAAAGAAATCAAAATATGCATAGAAACGAATGAAAATGAAAACACAACAACCTAAACCTGTGGGACACTGTAAAAGTAGTGCTAAGGGGAAAGTTCATAGCAATACAGGCATACCTCAAAAAATAAGAAAAAAGTCAAATAAATAACCTAACTCTACACCTAAAGCAAGGAGAAAAGGAAGAAATGAAGAATCCCAGGGTTAGTAGAAGGAAATAAATATTAGAAATTAAGCCAGAAATAAATGCAAAAGAAACAAAAGAGACCATAGCGAAAATCAACAAAGCCAAAAGCTGGTTCTTTGAAAAGATAAATAAAATTGGCAAACCATTAGCCAGACTCGTCAACAAACAAAAGGAGAAAAATCAAATCAATAAAATTAGAAATCAAAATGAAGAGATCACAACACACAATACAGAAATACAAAGGATCATAAGAGACTACTATCAGCAATTATATGCCAATAAAATGGACAACGTGGAAGAAATGGACGAATTCTTAGAAAGGTACAACTTTCCAAAACTGAACAAGGAAGAAATAGAAAATCTTAACAGACCCATCACAAGCACAGAAGTTGAAACTGTAATCAGAAATCTTCCAGCAAACAAAAACCCAGGCCCAGACGGCTTCACGGCTGAATTCTACCAAAAATTGAGAGAAGAGCTAACACCTATCCTACTGAAATTCTTCCAGAAAATCGCAGAGGAAGGTAAACTTTCAAACTCATTCTATGAGGCCACTGTCACCCCAATACCAAAACCTGACAAAGATGTCACAAAAAAAGAAAACTACAGGCCGATGTCACTGATGAACATAGATGCAAAAATCTTAACAAAATTCTAGCAATCAGAATCAAACAACACATTAAAAAGACTATACGCCATGACCAAGTGGGCTTTATCCCAGGGATGCAAGGATTCTTCAATATCTGCACATCAAACAATTTAATACACCACATTAACAAATTGAAAAATAAAAGCCCTCTCAATACATGCAGAGAAAGCCTTTGAAAAAATTCAAAATCCATTATGATAAAAACTTTCCAGAAAGCAGGAATAGAAGGAACATACCTCAACATAATAAAAGCTATATATGACAAACCCACAGCAAACATCCTCAATAGTGAAAAATTGAAAGCATTTCCCTAAAGTCAGGAGCAAGGCAAGGTGCCCACTTTCACCACTGATATTCAACATAGTTTTGAAAGTTTTGGTCACAACCATCAGAGCAGAAAAAGAAATAAAAGGAATCCAAATTGGAAAAGAACAAGTAAAACTCTCACTGCTTGCAGACGATGTGATCCTTTACATAGAAAACCCTAAAGATTCCACCAGAAAATTACTAGAGCTAATGGGCTGGCACACTAAGCGCAGGCAGTGATGGTGAGCCGGCGCACTAAGTGCGGCCGAGAACTACCCCACGTCCGAAGTCAGAGACAGTGGCCCAGAGTGCCAGGCTGCAATGGCACAGGAACGGTCAGGAGGAGCCACCCCGCGTCCGAGGTTAGGGCGGCAGCCGGGAGGAGCTACACAGCGTCCGAGGCCAGTGGCGGCCGGGAGGAAACACCCCACGTTCGAGGTCAGGGGCGGCTGGGAGAAGCCACTTCGCATCTGAGGCCAGGGGCGGTGACCATGAGGAGCCACCCTGAGCCCAAGGCCTGGGGTGGCAGCTGGGAGGTGTCACCCATGCCCGAGGCCAGGGCGGGCGGCCGAGAGGAGCAACCCAAGGAGCTGTGACTGAGCAGGCATAGGAGGGCCTAGAGGAGCTATCACATGTTGAAGATCAGGAACAGCGGCGGCAAGGAGACATCCCTTGTCCAAGATAAGGAGCAGGGGCCATGCTTTGCTGGAACACGTGTGAAGAGATACCTCACACCCAAGGTAAGAGAAACCTAAGTAAGATGGTAGGTGTTGCAAGAGGGCATCAGAGGGCAGACACACTGAAACCATACTCACAGAAAACTAGTCAATCTAATCACACTAGGACCACAGCCTTGTCAATTCAATGAAACCAAGCCATGCCTACGGGGCAACCCAAGATGGGCGGGTCATGGTGGACAGGTCTGACAGAATGTGGTCCATTGGAGAAGGCAATGGCAAACCACTTCAGTATTCTTGCCTTGAGAACCCCATGAACAGTGTGAAAAGGCAAAATGATAGGATACTGAAAGAGGGTCAGTAGGAGCCCAATATGTTACTGGAAATCAATGGAGAAATAACTCCAGAAAGAATGAAGGGATGGAGCCAAAGCAAAAACAATACCCAGCTGTGGATTTGACAGGTGATAGAAGCAAGATCTGATGCTGTAAAGAGCAATATTGCATAGGAACCTGGAATGTCAGGTCCATGAATCAAGGCAAGCTGGAAGTGGTCAAACAAGAGATGGCAAGGGTGAACGTCAACATTCTAGGAATCAGCGAACTAAAATGGACTGGAATGGGTGAATTTAACTCAGATGACCATTTTATCTACTACAGAGGGCAGGAATCCCTCAGAAGAAATGGAGTAGCCATCATGGTCAACAAAAGAGTCTGAAATGCAGGACTTGGATGCAATCTCAAAAACGACAGAATGATCTCTGTTTGTCTCCAAGGCAAACCATTCAATATCACAGTTACCCAAGTCTATGCCTCAACCAGAAACACTGAAGAAGCTGAAATTGAACGGTTTTATGAAGACCTGCAAGACCTTTTAGAACTAACACCCAAAAAAGATGTCCTTTTCATTATAGGGGTCTGGGATGCAAAAGTAGGAAGGCAAGAAACATCTGGAGTAACAGGCAAATTTGGCCTTGGAATACGGAATGAAGCAGGGCAAAGACCAATAGAGTTTTGCCAAGAAAATGCACTGATCATAGCAAACACCCTCTTCCAACAAGACAAGAGAATACTCTACACATGGACATCACCAGTTGGTCAACACCGAAATCAGATTGATTATATTCTTTGCAGCGAAAGATGGAGAAGCTCTATACAGTCAACAAAAACAAGACCAGGAGCTGACTGTGGCTCAGATCATGAACTCTTTATTACTAAATTCAAATTCAATTTGAAGAAAGTAGGGAAAACCGCTAGACCATTCAGGTATGACCTAAATCAAATCCCTTATGATTATACAGTGGAAGTGAGAAATAGATTTAAGGGCCTAGATCTGATAGATAGAGTGCCTGATGAAATATGAAATGAGGTTTGTGACATTGTTCAGGAGAAAGGGATCAAGACCATCCCCATGGAAAAGAAATGCAAAAAAGCAAAATGGCTGTCTGAGGAGTTCTTATCAATAGCTGTGAAAAGAAGAGAGGCAAAAAGCAAAGGAGAAAAGGAAGATATAAGCATCTGAATGCAGAGTTCCAAAGAATAGCAAGAAGAGATAAGAAAACCTTCTTCAGGGATCAATGCAAAGAAATAGAGGACAAGAACAGAATGGAAAGACTAGAGATCTCTTCAAGAAAATTAGAGATACCAAGGGAACATTTCATGCAAACATGGGCTCGATAAAGGACAGAAATGGTATGGACCTAACAGAAGCAGAAGATATTAAGAAGAGGTGGCAAGAATACATGGAAGAACTGTACAAAAAAGTTCTTCACGACCCAGATAATCATGATGATGTGATCACTCAGCTAGAGCCAGACATCTTGGAATGTGAAATCAAGTGGGCCGTGGAAACCATCACTACGAACAAAGCTAGTGGAGGTGATGGAATTCCAGTTGAGCTATTTCAAATCCTGAAAGATGATGCTGTGAAAGTGCTGCACTCAATATGTCAGCAAATTTGGAAAACTCAGCAGTGGCCACAGGACTGGAAAAGGTCAGTTTTCATTCCAGTCCCAGAGAAAGGCAATGCCAAAGAATGCTCAAATTACCGCACAATTGCACTCATCTCACATGCTAGTAAAGTAATACTCAAAATGCTCCAAGCCAGGCTTCAGCAATACGTGAACCGTGAACTTCCTGATGTTCAAGCTGGTTTTAGTAAAGGCAGAGGAACCAGAGATCAAATTCCCAACATCCGTTGGATAGTGGAAAAAGCAACAGAGTTCCAGAAAAACATCTCTTTCTGCTTTATTGACTATGCCAAAGCCTTTGACTGTGTGGATCACAATAAACTGTGGAAAATTCTGAAAGAGATGGGAATACCAGACCACCTAACCTCCCTCTTGAGAAATCTGTATGCAGGTCAGGAAGCAACAGTTAGAACTGGACAGGGAACAATAGACTGGTTCCAAATAAGAAAAGGAGTACATCAAGGCTGTATATTCTCACCCTGCTTATTTAACTTATATGCAGAGTACATCATGAGAAACGCTGGACTGGAAGAAGCACAAGCAGGAATCAAGATTGCTGGGAGAAATATCAATCACTTCAGATATGCAGATGACACCACCCTTATGGCAGAAAGTGAATAGGAACTAAAAAGCCTCTTGATGAAAGTGAAAGAGGAGAGCGAAAAAGTTGGCTTAAAGCTCAACATTCAGAAAATGAAGATCATGGCATGTGGTTCCATCACTTCATGGGAAATATATGGGGAAACTGTCAGGCTTTAATTTTTTGGTCTCCAAAATCACTGCAGATGGTGATTGCAACCATGAAATTAAAAGACGCTTACCCCTTGGAAGAAAAGTTATGACCAACCTAGATAGTATATTCAAAAGCAGAGTCATTAATTTGCCAACTAAGGTCCGTCTCTTCAAGGCTATGGTTTTTCCAGTGGTCATGTATGGATGTGAGAGTTGGACTGTGAAGAAGGCTGAGCGCCGAAGAATTGATGCTTTTGAACTGTGGTGTTGGAGAAGACTCTTGAGAGTCCCTTGGACTGCAAGGAGATCCAACCAGTCCATTCTGAAGGAGATCAACCCTGGGATTTCTTTGGAAGGAATGATGCTAAAGCTGAAGCTCCAGTACTTTGGCCACCTCATGCGAAGAGTTGACTCACTGGAAAAGACTCTGATGCTGGGAGGGATTGGGGGCAGGAGGAGAAGGGGACGACTGAGGATGAGATGGCTGGATGGCATCACAGACTCGATGGACTTGAGTCTGGTTGAACTCCGGGATATGGTGATGGACAGTTAGGCCTGGCATGCTGTGATTCATGGGGTCACAGAGTCGGAACGACTGAGCGACTGAACTGAATCAATGAATACAGTAAAGTGGCATGATATAAAATCAACACACAGAAATCCCTTACATTCCTATACACTCATAATGAGAAAATAGAAAGAGAAATTAAGCAAACAATTCTATTCACCATTGTAATGAAATAATAAAGTACTCTAGGAATATATCTATCTAAAGAAACTAACGATCTATATATAGAAAACAATAAAACAGTGGTGAAAAAAATCAAAGAGCACACTAATAGATGGGGAAATATACCATGTTTATGGATTGGAAGAATCAACATAGTGAAAATAAGTATACTACACAAAACAATTTATAAATTCAATGCAATCCCTATCAATCTACCAACGGTATTTTTCACAGAGCTAGAACAAATAATTTCACAATTTGTATGGAAATACAAAAACTTCCAATACCCAATGCAATCTTGAGAAAGAAGAATGGAACTGGAGGAATCAACCTGCCTGACTTCAGGCTATACTACAAAGCCACAGTAATCAAGACAGTTCGGTACCAGCACAAAGACAGAAATATAGAGCAATGGAAAAAAATAAAAAGCCCAGAGATAAATCCATGCACCTATGGGCACCTTATCTTTGACAGAGGAGGCAAGAATATACAATGGATTAAAGACAATCTCTTTAAAAAGTGATGCTGGGAAAACTGGTCAATCTCTTTAAAAGAATGAAAGTAGAACACTTTCTAAAACCATGCATAAAAACAAACTCAAAATGGATTAAAGATCTAAACCTAAGACCAGAAACTATAAAACTTCTAGAGGAGAACATAGGCAAAACAGTCTCTGACACACATCACAGCAGGATCCTCTATGACCCATCTCCCAGAGTATTGGAAATAAAAGCAAAAATAAACAAATGGGACCTAATTAAAATTAAAAGCTTCTGCACAACAAAGGAAACTATAAGCAAGGTGAAAAGACAGCCTTCAGAATGGGAGGAAACAATAGCAAATTAAGCAACTGACCAAAAACTAATCTCAAAAATTTACAAGCAACTCCTGCAGCTCAATTCCAGAAAAATTAACGACCCAATCAAAAAATGGGCCAAAGAACTAAGACATTTCTCCAAAGAAGACATACAGATGACTAACAAACACATGAAAAGATGCTCATCATCACTCATTCTCAGAGAAATGCAAATCAGAACCACAATGAAATACCATTCACACCAGTCAGAAAGGCTGTGATCCAAAAGTCTACAAGCAATAAATCCTGGAGAGGGTGTGGAGTAAAGGTAACCCTCTTACGCTGTTGGTTGGAATGCAAACTAGTACAGCCACTATGGAGAACAGTGTGGAGATTCGTTAAAAAACTGAAAATAGAACTACCTTATGACCCAGCAATCCCACTACTGGGCATACACACACTGAGGAAACCAGAATTGAAAGAGACACGTGTACCCAATGTTCATCACAGCACTGTTTATAATAGCCAGGACATGGAAGCAACCTAGATGTCCATCAGTGGTGAATAAGTAAGAAAGCTATGGTACATATACACAAGGGAGTGTTACTCAGCCATTAAAAAGAATACATTTGAATAAATTCAAATGAGGTGGATGAAACTGGAGCCGATTATACAGAGTGAAGTAAGCCAGAAAGAAAAACACCAATACAGTATACTAAAGCATATATATGGAATTTAGAAAGATGGTAATGATAACCCTGTATGCAAAACAGCAAAAGAGACAAAGATGTATAAAACAGTCTTCTGGTCTCTGTGGGAGAGGGAGAGGGTGGGATGATTTGAGAGAATCACATTGAAACATGTGTAATATCATATATGAAATGAATCGCCAGTCCAGGTTCAATGCATGATACTGGATGCTTGTGGCTGGTGCACTGGGACGACCCAGAGGGATGGTATGGGAGGGAGGAGGGAGGGGAGTTCAGGATGGGGGACACGTGTATACCCGTGGCAGATTCATGCTGATGTATGGAAAAGCCAATACAATATTGTAAAATAATTAACCTCCAATTAAAATAAATACATTTTAAAAATAAAAAAATAATTAAATAAATTTATATTTAAAGTTAAAAAAATAATATTCTTGGTCTAACAAATTAAGCTCTCTATTCTTTCTGTTGTTTCTCGGTGGCTAAGTCATGTTCAGCTCTTTGTACCCCGTGGACTGCAGCTTTCCAGGCTTCCCTGTCCTTCAATATGCCCCAGAGTTTACTCAAACTTATGTCCATTGAGTCACTGATGCTATCTAGCCATCTCATCCTCTGCCACCCACTTCTCCTCCTGCCCTCAATCTTTACCAGCATCAGGGTCTTTTCCAAAGAATCAGCTGTTCACATCAGGTGACTGAAGTATTGGAACTTCAGCTTCAACATCAGTCCTCCCAACATATATTCAGAGTTGATTTCAGTTAGGATAGACTGGTTTGATCTCCTTGCTGTCCAAGGGAAGCTCAAGTTTATTTAAAAACAGAAAATAAATTTGGCTTTTTAATAATTTATTTGTTTATTTAAATTGTAGGTTAATTACTTTACAATATTGTGGTGGTTTCTGCCACACATCAACATGAATCACCCACGGGTGCACATGTGTCTCCCCATCCTGGACCCCCTCCTGCTGCCCTCCCCTCTGGGTTGTCCCAGAGTACCAGCTTTGAGTGCCCTGCTTCATGCATCAAACTTGAACTGGTCATCTATTTTACATATGGTAATGTACATGCTTCAATTTAAGAAATGAATATGATTTGGGGGAAAGAAAAGCTTTAGGATGATTAAAATAGAGCTTATAATCAATTAATGGAGTGTCCAACTTGCCTCAAGGTTATTTCTAAAGGAAACTAACTTTTAACTTAAAACTAAATGTGATAATATTACTAACTTCCCAGGTGGTGTGTGGTAAAGAACCCACCTGCCAACAAATGGGTTCAATCTCTGGTTTAGGAAGATCCTCTGAAGGAGGGCACAGCAACCCACTCCAATATTCATTTCTGGAGAATCCCATGGACAGATGAGCCTGGTTGGCTATGATCCATAAGGTTACAAAGAGTCAGAGGTGACTGAAGCAACTTAGCACACACACAATATTACTAACATAACATGAATATATTTAAGAAAGTAACTGAGTCCCAAAAGTCCATTCCTCAGTGTTTCGTGCTTTCAGCTTTCTGATCTGGTTCAATTTCTTTAGAATTTCTGGTGGAATTTTACTCCTTGGTTGTTTCCATTTTTCTTAATTCTTATCCCCAATTAGTTAACACACTTATACTAAGAGCTTCTGTATATGAAAATCATTTGGGAAGTATCAGGAGAGATGCTAAGATGTGTAAGAATGTTTAAAGTCTCAAGGAGGTTATCTTCTAGAGTTATATATAGACATGTGAAAAGCTAAAATAATTTAAAAGAACAGAAATCAAGAAAAAGTTGAATTGCTATAAGGCAATGGGAAATAGATGGGGAAACAGTGGAAACACTGTCAGACTTTATTTTGCGGGGCTCCAAAATCACTGCAGATGGTGATCGCAGCCATGAAATTAAAAGATGCTTACTCTGGGAGGAAAGTTAGGACCAATCTAGATAGCATATTGAAAAGCAGAGATATTACTTTGCCAACAAAGGTCCATCTAGTCAAGGCTATGGTTTTCCCAGTAGTCATGTATGGATGTGAGAGTTGAACTGTGAAGAAAGCTGAGCGCTGAAGAATTGATGCTTTTGAACTGTGGTGTTGGAGAAGACACTTGAGAGTCCCTTGGACTGCAAGGAGATCCGACCAGTCCATTCTAAAGGAGATCAGATGTAGGTTTTCTTTGGAAGGAATGATGCTAAAGCTGAGACTCCAGTACTTTGGCCACCTCATGCGAAGAGTTGACTCATTGGAAAAGACTTTGATGCTGGGAGGGATTGAGGGCAGGAGGAGAAGGGGACGACAGAGGGTGAGATGACTGGATGGCATCACCGACTCGATGGACATGAGTTTAAGTGAACTCTGGGAGTCAATGATGGACAGGGAGGCCTGGCATGCTGAAATTCATGGGGTTGCAAAGAGTCAGACATGACTGAGCGACTGAACTGAACTAAACTGAATGTGATTAATCACTTGTATCACAATGAGTAATAAAGGAAATAGCCTCTGGAGAGGTTCAGAGTAAGACCTATGCATTTGGGTTAAAGTGTCCTGGAAGTCTTTCTTGGGGAAGAAATTGAAACTGGTTTTAAAGGGTGAGTATGATTTGGACTGCTTCAAACATTTTTATTTTAAAATAATCTACTCTTGTCTTCATATCAAGGTCCTAAAATGCTTTCAAAATTTCAGAGGAATGTAGCAGTATCAAAAGGCTAAAGATTGATAAATATAGATCTGAAAGTAGTAGTTTCTGACTACTTTTAGTGAATAGCTGGTAGAAATTTTGTAATTTCAGTCTCCACATCTCCTTTCCCCACCCTTTCAGAATTTTCCTGGGAATCTCCATCTATTGAAGCACAATCCCATGTCTTAGTTCCCATGAAAAATGTTTGGACCAGTGGTTGAAAACTACCCATGACACAGTCATCCTGATTGAAAAAAGGGCAGCTGTTGTAATCCACAGGAGTTTTGGTTCCAAAGGAAGTGGATATTGTAAAATGTGTATAAAGGTGACTATACATGTTCATTTTCTACTGCCATCATTGCTAACAATACATAGTTTGCCATTGCTCTCTTTTTCTATCCATTTAATTTTGTTTGCCTGAGTCAGATACAAATCCCTCCCCTTTCTTCTCTTCCCTGAGTCCCAGATGCTGTTTACAAGGCTGGAAATGTGTGGTGGGCTCGGTTTAACCTGAGAGCACCTGCGTTTGTATATTTGGTACTGCTGATCGAGGTGAAAATCCTTCCATCTGGGCAAAGTAACCATGGACTGATTCATTATCACATTAGACTAGAATGATTCCATTGGCTTGAGCCCTGGCAAATGTACACTTTCTTCCCCCATAAGTCCCACTAGCACCTGAAAATGAAGCTAATTAGTCAAAACCGTGCTTGTTATGGTAAATTAAACTTCCTGAGAGCTTTGAGAATTGAGATATTTAGGTTCCATTTGAAATTCAGAGTGGATTACATAAGCTTCCAAATAACTCAAGCTAAACCAGGTCAGTCTACTTTATGAGAGCTTACACATAGGCGTAAGTATGATTTCAAATTTCCCTTATACTATCAATGAGAATCTAATTGAACATGTAAGACACTTCTGTCTCAAATGGAAAAGTTAATTTTATGTGCTATACGAAATTGATTAATGATTCTGTTACCCTATACTCTAGCAAAAATCAACACAGTATTAAAAATAATATTCAATTAAACAGATTAGTTTTCATAAAATTAACTGACATGGGATACTAATGGGGACTGCCTTACAAGTTATATCTGTTGTAATATAAGGAGACTATTGTACAGTGCCCTTTTTTATTTAAAAATTGATGTTGATGTTTATACTGACTTTAAACTAGATAAACCATCTGCAAATAATATGTGTATTCAGTATAAACCACTGAAGAATTAATTACTTAAGTATAAAGTATTTTATAATATTTAAGCATCAGTTTGTTGTATTTAGACATAATCTTAAAAGGTTTTACTCTGAATACAATAATTAAGAAAATATATTGTGAAATGCTGCTTTTTTATCAGCAAAGCTGAGAAATCTTAAATTAGAACAATACTATCTTGGTTGGAGTTAAACATAATTCTTCAAGTAATAAGATTTTTTTTTCCACAAGATATGAGACGTTTCATATATACACTTCCCTCTATGTTTATCATTTTCAGCATTTTCTGAAAATGTACTTTGAGTGTAAATAGAAATAGATGAAAGTAAAAAAAATACAATAAAATGAATATAGCAAATATTTTTTTTGTAAATTAACATTTATTTTAATTGGAGGCTAATTACTTTACAGTATTGTAGTGGTTTTTGCTATATATTCACATAAATCAGCCATGGATGTACATGTGTCCCACATCCTGAACCCCTTCCCATCGCCCTCCCCATCCCATCCATCAGGGTTGTCCCAGTGCAACGGCCCTGAGCACCTTGTCTCAGGCATCAAACCTGGACTGACAATCTATTTCACATATGGTAGTATACATGTTTCAATGCTATTCTCTCAAATAATTCCACCCTCGCTTTCTCCCACAGAGTCCAAGAGTCTGTTCTTTACATCTGTGTCTCTTTTGATGTCACACATATATAGGGTCATCAATATCATCTTTCTAAATATCATATTTATGCGTTAGTATACTGTATTGGTGTTTTTCTTTCTGACTTATTTCACCCTGTATAACAGGCTCCAGTTTCATCCACCTCATTAGAACTGATTCAAATGCGATCTTTTTAATAGCTGAGTAATATTCCATTGTGTATATATACCACAGCTTTCTTATCCATTCCTCTGCTGATGAATATCTAGGTTGCTTCCATGTCCTAGCTATTGTAAACACTACTGCAATGAACATTGGGGTACATGTGTCTCTTTCAATTCTGGTTTCCTCCTTGTGTAAGACCAGCAGTGGGATTGCTGGGTAGTATGGCAGTTGTATTTCCAGTTTGTTAAGGTATCTCCAAAGGCTTCCCTGGTGGTGTTCTCCATAGTGGCTGTACTAGTTTGCATTCCCACCAAAAGTGTAAGAGGGTTCCCTTTTCTCCACACCCTCTCTGGCATTTATTGTTTGTAGACTTTTGGATAGCAGCCATGCTGAGGGGCAAGAGATAGTACCTCATTGTGGTTTTGATTTGTATTTCTCTGATAATGAGTGATGTTGAGTATCTTTTCATGTGTTTGTTAACCATCTCTATGTCTTCTTTGGAGAAAAGTCTGTTTAGTTCTTTGGCTCATTTTTTGATTGGGTCGTTAATTTTTTTGGAATTGAGCTGCGGGTGTTGCTTGTATATTTTTCAGATTAATTCTTTGTCAGTTGCTTCATTTGCTATTATTTTCTCCCATTCTGAAGGTTGTCTTTTCACCTTTCTTATTGTTTCTTTAATTGTGAAAAAGCTTTTAAGTTAAATTATGTCTCACTTGTTTATTTTTGCTTTTATTTCCATTACTCTGGGAGGTGGGTCATAGAGGATCCTGCGGTGATTTATGTCAGAGAGTGTTTTGCCTATAATTTCCTCAGGAGTTTTATAGTTTCTGGTCTTACATTTAGATCTGTAATTCATTTCAAGTTTATTTTTGTGTATGGTGTCAGAAAGTGTTCAGGGTAATTTCTTTCACAAGTGGTGGACCAGTTTTCCCAGCACCACTTGTTAAAGAGATTGTCTTTCCTCCATTGTATATTCTTGCCTCCTTTGTTAAACATAAGGTGTCCATAGGTACGTGGGTGTATCTCTGGGCTTTCTATTTTGTTCCATTGATCTATATGTCTTTGTGTCAGGACAGTACTGTCTTGATGACTGTAGCTTTGTAGTATAGTCTGAAGTCAAGCAGGTTGTTTCCTCTAGTTCCATTCTTCTTTCTCGAGATTGCTTTGGCTATTTGAGGTTTTTTGTATTTCCATACAAATTGTGAAATTATTTATTCTAGTTCTTTGAAAATTACTGTTGGTACTTTGACAGGGATTGCATTGAATCTATAGATTGCTTTGGGTAGTAGACTCATTTTCACTATAGTTATTCTTTCTATCCATGAATGTGGTATATTTCTGCATTTATTTGTGTCATCTTTGATTTCTTTCATCACTGTTTTATAGTTTTCTGTATATAGGTCTTTTGTTTATTTAGGTAGCTTTTTTTTAAGTAAATTTTTTTTCATTGCAATGGTGAATAGAATTGTTTCCTTAATTTCTCTTTCTGTTCTCTCATTGGTACTGTATAGGAATGCAAGGAATTTCTGTGTGTTAATTTTATATCCTCAACTTTATCATGTTCATTGACTGGCTCTAGTAATTGTCTTTTCCAGTATTCTATGTAGGGTTTTCTATGCTGAGGATCAAGTCATCTGCAAACAATGAGAGATTTACTTCTTCTTTTCTGATCTGGATTCCTTTTATTTCTTTTTCTGCTCTGATTGCTTTGGCTAAAACTTCCAAAACTACATTGAACAGTAGTGGTGAGACTGGGCACCCTTGACATCTTCCTGACTTTAGGGGAAATGCTTTCAGTTTTTCAACATTGAGGATAATGTTTGCTGTGAGTTTATCATATATGGCTTTTATTATGTTGGGATATGTTTCTTCTATGCCTGCTTTCTGGAGGGTTATCACAAATGAACATTGAATTTTGTCAAAGGCTTTCTCTGCATCTATTGTGATAATCATATGGTTTTTATCCTTCAATTTCTTAATGTGGTGTATCACATAGATTGCTTTGTGAATATTGAAGAATCCTTGCATCCCTGGGATAAAGTCCACTTGGTCATGATGTATGATCTTTTTAATATGTTGTTGGATTCTGTTTCATGGAATTTTGTTGATTATTTTTTTTACATCTATGTTCATCAGTGATATTGGCCTGTAGTTTTCTTTTTTTGTGGCATCTTTGTTTGGATTTTGTATTAGGGTAGTGGTGGCCTCATAGAATGAGTTTGATGCTTTACTTTCAGTTTGAGTAGGATAGGTGTTAGCTCTTCTCTAAATGCTTGGTACAATTCACCTGTGAAGCCATCTGGTCCTGGGCTTTTGTTTGTTGGAAGATTTTTCATTACACTTTCAATTTCTGTGCTTGTGATGGGTTGGTTAAGATTTTCTATCTCTTCCTGGTTCAGTTTTGGAAAGTTACACTTTTCTAAGCATTTGTCCATTTCTTCCAAGTTGTCCATAGTATTGGCATATAGTTGCTGATAGTAGTCTTTTATGGTCATTTCTATTTCTGTGTTTGTTGTGATTTCTCCATTTTCATTTCGGATTCTGTTGATTAGATTCTTCTCCCTTTTTTCTTGATGAGTCTGGCTAATGGTTTATCTATTTTATTTATCTTCTCAGAGAACCAGTTTTAGTTTAGTTGATTTTTGTAATAGTCTCCTTTGTTTCACTTTCATTTATCTCTGCCCTAATTTTTATGATTTCTTTCCTTCTGCTAACCCTGGGGTTCTTCATTTCTTTTTATTCTAGTTGCTTTAGGTGTAAATTTAGGCTATTTATTTGATTTTTCTTTTGTTTCTTGAGGTAGGCATGTATTGCTACGAACCTTCTCCCTAGCACAGCTTTTACTGAATCTCATAGGTTTTGGGTCTTTGTATTTTCATTTGTTTCTATGCATATTTTGATTTCTTTTTTTTTAATTTTTTTTCTTTGATTTGTTGCTTATTCAGAAGCATGTTATTTAGCCTCCATATGTTTGTATTTTTTTAAAAAATTTTTTTCCCTGTAGTTGACATGTAATCTTACTGCAATGTGATCAGAAAAGATGCCTGAAATGATTTCAGTTTTTTTTTTTTTTTTAACTTACCAAGGCTAGATTTATGGCCCAATTGTGATCTATCTTGGAGAATGTTCTGTGTGCACTTGATAAAAAGGTTAAATTCATTGTTTTGGGGTGAAATGTCCTATAGATATCAATTAGATCTAACTGGTCCATCATTTAATGTTTGTTTTCTTTTTAATTTTCAGTTTAGTTGATCTATCCATAGGGATGAGTGGGGTATTAAAGTCTCCCACTATTGTGTTACTGTTACTTTCCCCTTTCATACTTGTTAACATTTGCCTTACATATTACAGGGCTCCTATGTTGGGTGCATATATTTATAATCGTTATCTTCTTCTTGGATTGATCCTTTGATCATTGTGTAGTGTCATTTTTTTGTCTCTTTTCACAGCCTTTATTTCAAAGTCTATTTTATCTGACATGAGTATTGCTACTTCTGCTATCTTTTGTTCTACATTTGTGTGAAGTACTTTTTTCCAGCCCTTCATTTTCAATCTGTAGGTATCCCTTGTTTTGAGATGGGTCTCTTGTAGACAGCATATATAGTGGTCTTGTTTTTGTATCCATGCAGCCAGTCTGTGTCTTTTGGTTGGGGCATTCAACCCATTTACATTTAAGGTAATTATTGATAAGTATAATCCCATCGCCATTTACTTTGTTGTTTTGTGTTTGAGTTTATACACCTTTTCTGTGTTTCCTCTCTAGAGAAGATCTTTTAGCATTTGTTGGAGAGCTGGTTTGGAGGTGCTGAATTCTTCCAGCTTTGCTTGTCTGTAAAGCTTTTGATTTCTCCTTCATATTTGAATGAGATCCTCACTTGATATTGTAATCTGGGTGGTAGATTTGTCTCTTTCACTTTAAGTATGTCCTGCTATTCCCTTCTGGCATGAAGTATTTCTATTGAAAGATCAGTTATCCTTAATGGGAATCCCCTTTTGTGTTATTTGTTGCTTTTCCCTTGATGGTTTTAATATTTGCTCTTTGTGTTTGATCTTTGTTAATTTGATTAATATGTGTCTTGGGGTATTTCACCTTGGGTTTATGCTGTTTATGACTCTCTGGGTTTCTTAGACTTGAGTGGCTATTTCCTTCCCCATTTTAGGGAAGTTTTCAACTATTATCTCCTCAACTATTTTCACATGGCCTTTCTTTTTGTCTTCTTCTGGGACTCCTGTGATTCGAGTGTTGGGACATTTAACATTGTCCCAGAGGTCTCTGTAGTTGTCCTCATTTATTTTAATTGTTTTTTCCTCTCTGCTTCATTTATTTCCACTATTCTATCTTCCACCTCACTTATCCTATCTTCTGCCTGTTATTCTACTGTTGGTTCCCCCAAGAGTGCTTTTGGTTGCAGTAACTGCATTATTCGGTATTGATTGACTTTTAAAATTTTCTTCTAGGTCCTTGTTAAACATTTCTTTCATCTTCTCAATCCTTGTCTTTATTCTTTTTATCTGTAACTCCAATTTGTTTTCAAGATTTTGGATAATCATTACTATCATTATCCTGAATTCCTTTTCAGGTAGACTCCCTATCTCCTCTTTGGTTTGGTTTGGTGGGCATTTATCATGTTGCTCTACCTGCTGAATATTTATCTGTCTTTTCACTTTCTTTAGATTGATGTGTTTGAGGTGAGCTTTCTGTATGCTGGAAGTTTGTGCTTCCTCTTTATTGTGAAGGTTGCTCCCTATGGGTGGGCTTGAATGAGTGGTTTGTCAAGGTTTCCTGTTTTGGCAAGCTTGCATTGGTGTCCTGGTGGGTGGAGTTGGGACTCTTCTCTCTGGAGCGCAATGAAGTATTCAGTAGTGAGTTTTTACATGTCTATGTGTTTGGTGACTTTGGGCTGCCTGTATTTTAATGCTCCAGGCTATGTTCCTGCATTGCTGGAGAATTAGCACGGTATGTCTTGCTCTGGAACTTGTTGGCTCTTGGGTGGATCTTGGTTTCAGTGTAGGTATGGATACTTTTGTTTGAGCTCTTTTCAACTAATGTTCCCTGGAGTCAGGAATTTTATGGTGTTCTCATATTTTGGATTTAAGCCTCCTGCCTCTGGCTTTCAATCTTATTCTCACAGTAGCCTCAAGACTTCTCCATCCACACAGCACAGTTGATAAAACATCTATGTGAATGGTGAAAAGATTCTCCACAGTGAGGGACACCCAGAGAGGTTCACAGAGTTACATGGAGAAGAGAAGAGGGAGGAGGGAAATAGAGATGACCAGAAGGAAAAGAGTGGGAATCAGAAGGGGAGAGACCAATCTTGCCAGTAGTAAATTGCCTAAGTGTTCTCGACAGCCTGGAATACCCGGAGAGAGTCACAGATTTAAGCAGAGATGAGAAGATGTGTGTGTGTGTGTGGGGGGGGGGGGGAGTTAGAGGTGACCTGGGGGAGAAAAGGGAGAGTCAAAAGGGGAGAGAGCACTCAATCCATTAATCACACCCCTAAGCAAAAATGGGTACTGAAGATTAGATTTCTTAAAGGTACAAAATTGATAACACATATCAAAAAGCAAAGATTAAAAATCTAAAGTAGAGGTTAGTGTCTGAAAAATACATGTAAAATACAAAACAAAATCAATCACAAAAATTATTAAAAAAAATTATATATGAAATTTGCTTTATATATAGGGTCTTTTTTTGCAAGGTAATAAAGTGAAATTGAAGTTGCTCAGTCATTTCTGACTCTTTGTGACCCTGTGGACTATAGCCTATCAGGCTCCTTGGTCCATGGGATTTTCCAGGCATGAATACTGGAGTAGGTTGCCATTTCCTTCTCCAGGGGATCTTCCCAACCCACAGATCAAACCTGGGTCCCCCTCATTGTAGGCAGACACTTTACTATCTGAGTAGGTTATAAAAATGGAAATTAAATCATTAATAAAAAAACTTAAAAATAAAAAAAAATAAAATTAAAAAATTATAATAGTAAAAAAATATATAGGAATTTCTCTGGAGCTGTCAAGGGCAATGTGTGGTCAGTTCAGTTTCAGACAGTTCCTTTTCCAGCTTATATATATTCTCAAGGTCTATACACCTCTTCCAATGCTTAGTGAATGCTAACTACAGGGTTTCATTCTATTGTACATTTCACTTCCAGACCAGTTCCCCCTTCTTTGTTTGTTTGTCTCCTCTGTTTGCAAGTCTCTTCAGTGTCTAATTTCCTCCCTGACACAAGGGAGTGAAGGTGCTCACTTGTTCAGTTGCACTGTGGGGAGGGAGGAACACTGCAAACAAATATTACTGCTATTTGTGGGGAGTGGTCACAGTGTATGGACCACACTGGGTTTGCCCCCACACATGGCGTGTGTATTTCCCAGTCTACCCTGTTCAGCCTCCAGATTGCTCTGTAGGGGAACTTTCCAAAGCAGGCACTGGATTTTCTGTACTTCCTAGGTCTAAGTTACTCAGGTTTAGGTTCCACAAAGGTACTCAGTTCAGTTCAGTTCAGTTGCTCAGTCGTGTCCGACTCTTTGCAAACCCATGAATCACAGCATGCCAAGCCTCCCTGACCATCACCAACTCCTGGAGTTCACTCAGACTCACGTCCATCGAGTCGGTGATGCCATCCAGCCATCTCATCCTCTGTTGTTCCCTTCTCCTGCTGCCCCCAATCCCTCCCAGAATCAGAGTCTTTTCCAATGAGTCAACTCTTCACATGAGGTGGCCAAAGTACTGGGGTTTCAGCTATAGCATCATTCCTTCCAAAAAGCACCCAGAGCTGATCTCCTTTAGAATGGACTGGTTGGATCTCCTTGTAGTTCAAGGGACTGCCAAGAGTCTTCTCCAACACCACAGTTCAGAAACATCAGTTCTCCAGCGCTCAGCTTTCTTCACAATTCAACTCTTACATCCATACATGACCACTAGAAAAACCATAGCCTTGACTAGGCGGAACTTCGTTGGCAAAGTAATGTCTCTGCTTTTGAATATGCTATCTAGGTTGGTCATAACTTTTCTTCCAAGGAGTAAGTGTCTTTTAATTTCATGGCTGCAGTAACCATCTGCAGTAATTTTGGAGCCCAAAAATATAGTCTGACACTGTTTCCACTGTTTCCCCATATATTTCCCATGAAGTGATGGGACCCAATGCCATGATCTTCATTTTCTGAATGTTGAGCTTTAAGCCAACTTTTTCACTCTCCTCTTTCACTTTCATCAAGAGGCTTTTTAGTTCCTCTTCACTTTCTGCCATTAGGGTGGTTTCATCTGCATATATGAGGTTATTGATAATTCTCCCGGCATTCTTGATTCCAGCTTGTGCTTCATCCAGCCCAGCATTTCTCATGATGTTCTCTGCATATAAGTTAAATAAGCAGGGTGACAATATACAGCCTTGACGTACTCCTTAAGCATCTGAATGCAGAGTTCCAAAGAATAGCAAGGAGAGATAAGAAAGCCTTCCTTATGGATCAATGCAAAGAAATAGAGGAAAACAACAGAATGGGAGAGACTAGAGATCTCTTCAAGAAAATTAGAGATACCAAGGGAACATTTCATGTAAAGATGGGCTTGATTAAAGATAGAAATGATATGGACCTAACAGAAGCAGAAGGCATTAAGAGCAGGTGGCAAGAATACAAAGGTACTCAGGTACTCCACAAAGGCATAGATTTGGTTGGGCATGCGTTTTATGCTCTTCCTGGGTCGAGCAGCTCAGGTGACCAGGTGCTTGGGGAGCTCACTGTCTCACTTGGGCACTCGGTTTCCCGGATGTGCAGTGAGAGTGCCTTCTCAGGTGTGTCGTGTGTCTCCTCTGGGGAGATGATCTCTGGCTGCAATTCTCCTGGCAGTTGTCAACCGTCCAGGATCCCAAGAAGACTTGGTTAGCAACTGGGGGGCTGCTCACAGTTTGGAGGAGGATGCTGTCTCTGGGGCCCATAATGCCCCTTATCTTCAGGCTCAGACTGTCACCTGCCTGCCTGTCTGGTTTCAGTGGGGGGATGGGCTGGTCCACAGCCGGTTAGCTCTGCTTTGGTATTCACTCAATCCTTTGTTCTGTGAGCAGGCCAGGCTGTGCCTCAGGTTCTTCAGTGCTCAGCTTTCTTCACAGTTCAACTCTCACATACATACATGACTACTGGAAAAACCATAGGTTTGACTAGATGCAACTTTGTTGACAAAGTAATGTCTGCTTTTTAATATGCTGTCTAGGTGGGTCAAAACTTTCCTTCCAAGGAGTAAGCATCTTTTAACTTCATGGCTGCAGTCACAATCTGTAGTGATAGTGAAGCCCAAAAAAATAAAGTAAGTCATTGTTTCCACTGTTTCCCCATCTATTTCCCATGAAGTGATGGGACAGAATGCTATGATCTTAGTTTTCTGAATGTTGAGCTTTAGGCTAACTTTTTCACTCTTCTCTTTCACTTTCATTAAGAGGCTCTTCAGATCCTCTTCACTTTCTGCCATAAATGTAATGTCAGCTGAATATCTGAGGTTATTGATATTACTCCCATCAATCTTGATTCCAAGTTGTGCTTCATACAGCCTAGCATTTCTCATGATGTACTCTGCATGTAAGTTAAATAAGCAGGGTGACAAAATACAGACTTGATGTACTCCTTTCCTGATTCAGAACCAGTCTGTTGTTCCATATCCAGTTCTAACTGTTGCTTCCTGACCTGCATACAGATTTCTCAAGAAGGTCAGGTTGTCTGATACTCCTTTCTCTTTCAGAATTTTCCACAGTTTATTGTGATCCACACAGTCAAAGGCTTTGGCATAGTTAAAAAAGCAGAAATAGATGTTTTTCTGGAATTCTCTGCTTTTTCAGTGATCCATCACATGTTGGCAATTTGATCTCTGGTTCCTCTGCCTTTTATAAAACCAGCTTGAACACCTGAAAGTTCACAGTTCATGTATTGCTGAAATCTGGCTTGGAAAATTTTGAGCATTACTTTACTAGTATGTGAGATGAGTACAATGGTGTGGTAGTTTGAGCATTCTTTGGCATTGAGCTTTCTTTGGGATTGGAATGAAAACTGATCTTTTCAATTCCTGAAGCCACTGCTGGGTTTTCAAAATTTCCTGGCATATTGAGTGTGGCACTTTCACAGCGTCTTTTAGGGTTGAAATAGCTCAACTGGAATTCCATCACCTCTACTAGCTTTGTTCATAGTGATGGCCCACTTGACTTCACATTCTAGGATGTCTGGCTCTAGCTGAGTGATCACATCATCATGATTATCTGGGTTATGAAGATCTTCTTTTGTATAGTTCTTCTGTGTATTCTTGCAACCTCTTCTTAATATCTTCTGCTTCTGTTAGGTCCCTAGCATTTCTGTCCTTTATTGAGCCCATCTTTGCATGAAATGTTCCCTTGGTATCTCTAATTTTCTTGAAGAGATCTCTAGTCTTTCTCATTATATTATTTTCCCTTATTTCTTTGCACTGATCACAGAGGAAGGCTTTCTTATCTCCCCTTGTTATTCTTTGGAACTCTGCATCCAAATGGGCATATCTCTCCTTTTCTCCTTTGCTTTTCACATCTCTTCACAGATATTTGTAAGGCCTCCTCAGACAACATTTTGCTTTTTCTGCATTTCTTTTTCTTTAGGATTGTCTTAATCCCTGTCTCCTGTACAATTTCATGAACCTCCGTCCATAGTTCATCAGGCATTCTACCTATCAGATCTAGGCCTTTAAATCTATTTCTCACTTCCACTGTATAATCATAAGCAATTTGATTTAGGTCATACCTGAATGGTTTAGTGGTTTTCCCCATTTTCTTCAATTTATGAATTTGGCCATAAGGAGTTCATGGTCTGAGCCACAGTCAGCTCCTGGTCTTGTTTTTGCTGACTGTATACAGCGTCTCCATCTTTGGCTGCAAAGAATATAATCAGTCTGATTTTGGTGTTGACCATCTGGTGATGTCCGTTTGTAGAGTCTTCTCTTGTGTTCTTGCAAGAGGCTGTTTGATATCACCAGTGCATTCTCTTGCCAAAACTCTATTAACTTTTTCCCTCCTTCATTCTGTACTCCAAGGTCAAATTTACCTGTTACTCCAGATGTTACTTGACTTCCTACATTTACATTCCAGTCCCCTATAATTAAAAGGACATCTTTTGGGCGTATTAGTTCTGAAAGGTCTTGTAGGTCTTCATAGAACCGTTCAACTTCAAATTTTCAGCATTACTGTTCAGGGCATAGACTTGGATTACCATGATATTGAATGGTTTGTCTTGGAAATAAACAGAGATCATTCTGTTATTTTTGAAATTGCATCCAAGTACTGCATTTCAGAGTTTTTTTGTTGATGATGAGGGCTACTCCATTTCTTCTAAAGGCTTCTTGGCCACAGTAGTAGATATGATGGTCATCTGAGTTATATTCACCCATTCCAGTCCGTTTTAGTTTGCTAATTCCTAGAATTTTGACATTCACTCTTGCCATCTCCTGTTTGACCACTTCCAATTTGCCTTGATTCAGGGACTTAACATTCCAGGTTCCTATGCAATATTGCTCTTTACAGCATTGGACCTTGCTTCTATCTCTAGTCACATCCACAACATGGTGTTGTTTTTGCTTTGGTTCCATCACTTCATTCTTTCTGGAATTGTTTCTCACGGGGTCTCCAGCAGCATATTGGGCACCTACCCACCTGGGGAGTTCATCTTTCAGTGTCCCATCTTTTTGCTTTTTCATACTGTTCATGTAGTTCTCAAGGCAAGAATACTGAAGTGGTATGTCATTCCCTTCTCCAGTAGACCACATTTCGCCCTCTTGTTAGTGATAAACATTCACTGAGATGAAGGAATGAGAAATTACTGACAACTGATTATTGGCTAAACTGATAACAGAAATCTAATAGCTTTTTCATAGTTAAGATTTTAACACCTTTTCATTTTTGGCACCTAAAATAGTCCAGTTTGTGTACATAGTTTCATAAAATAGCTCTTTGATTTCTAAAAATTTGATGACTAAAATTAAGACCTGTCTACACAATCCAATTCAGAGGTACTCTCAACCACTAAAAGGAAAACTTCAGCAAAAATATATAATAATAGTAATGGGCTGCTATCTACAGAGTAAAATAATAATAACAGAATCCATACAAATACAAATCAACAATTGAATAAATACATTGAGAATGGAAAATGTAATTCAAAAAAAATGTAGAAAAAATAGGAAAATAGAAAATTGCCATTGGTAAACACCACAGTAATTTTTTTCAGTTCCTAATTAACAATGAATGATAAAATCAGTGAACAAATGTACTTTGAGAAACAGGTTACTTGCATGGCCCCAAAGTATCTCCTTAAAATATTTATTAATTAAAAAGGGGAAAGTATTAACTTTACAGTCTAGGAACTTGTCAGATGTCACATTAACTCAATGATGAAAGCTATCTTCATCAATAATGAGACATTTTGAGAAGCCATTCCAAATTAAATAATATTGAAGAGATAATTAGTATATCATGAAATATAACATCAGTAGAAGTAGAAAAAAAATCAGTGAAACAGTTGGAAACATGTCAATAAAGTCTGTAGAAAATGCCATATCAATGTCACTTTACTGATTTTGATTATTGTAATATGTTTATATAATATGCTAACTTTTGAGGAATCTGAGTCAAGGATATACAGGAATTCTTTGTACTACTTGTGATCTTTTTTTTGTGTAAATCTGAAATTATTTAAAAATTAGAAGGTAAAAAATAGAAACATAATAAAAGGAACCTTCTTTACAAATATTTTACAGTCAGGACAAGTGACTGAATACACGTTGCTAATTTTCATGGTTTAACTTGTTAAAGGTTTCAAATTCCAAGCTCTCCTAAGGACTTCATTACTTTATTATCTCACTGTACAGTTTTTGGCTAATGGTAAACTAACCCCTCACCTCTGCCTTCCTTCTAGGTTAAGTCTTTTCCTCAAGGGAAAATATAAAGCACCTATTTCCCAAGATTAGCTAGAAAGAATACTGTCTTACACTTAACATTTCAGGAAACAAGACCAAAAATCAGCTCACCATTCACAGATAGGATTTATATGGGATGTCACTGTCCAAATCATGTTGCCTCTTTTCACCTCAAGTATCTCTTCCCACAATTTTCAGGTTACGGGAGCTAAGGAACAGTTTTGTGATAAAGAATGTCAGGACAAGCAATTAATTCCATCAGATTAAAGTAGTGAGTTCTCTAGGAAATCTCCATGAAAATTTGATTTTGAGGTTCGTTTATATTGGGCTGTCTATCACCAAGCAAGTAAAACTATGCGTAAAGAGGAGACTGGGGAAGGCATGGCTCAGTGAATGGTTACTACAAACACTGATTTGTTCCTTTCTGGCTGAGAAGAAAGGCAAATATTCTTAGACTCTTTTTCACTCTTTTTTTTTTTTTTTTTGTAATTCAGTAAGAGAATAAAGGAACAGACAAACAGAAGCACTTGTGTAGTCAAAAATAAATTTCTTTGGGGGAGTTTCATTACTGTTTTTATAGTTTAGCAGCTCTCAACATCTCAAATATCATCTTACTCAAACTGTTGAAAGACAGAAGCCTTTTGATTTCCCCCAGGAGACTCTGAGACTAAAAACGAAAGCTTTGTAGTCCTAATTCCATTTCAGACAGTACAACCCTGTGTATTCTACTTGTCAGAAACATGTGATTACTGAGTAGCTAATTCAATAAGTTTCATCATTTTAACTTGCTTTCAAAGTAGAAAAAATAAATCTCCAACATGTTTTCCTCTTTGCTACCAATTTTAAGAGAATAGATATCACATTTATTGCATCATTGATAATTAAATTAATTTTTGTTTTTGTTCCCCGTAAGACTATAATTAGAAGTAAATATTTAATGCCCAGATCAGAATATCAAATCTTAAACATCAACAACTGTGTTTGCTAGCTACAGGACACTGATGTGAAAAGATTTCATGTACTGCCATTTTCATTTACCCTTTCTTGTTTTTTCCTCACTATCAATGTATTACTTTGTAACTATTCTTTATAGAATAATATATTCCCATAGTATTTCTCCCCCAAGTTTTAGAGCTGATAATAGCATTAAATACTCTACAAACATCAGCATTGAACATAAGTGAATACATATACATATGTAAGTACATATGAATTTTTAATTTTGTATAACTGGGATAATCTAAAACTTTTGCATACAATTGAAGAATTTATTTATTGACATCAGTTTTTGATACTTTGGTTTAAAATATTTGTTAATATACTGAAGAAGTATTTTCTTGAGCACTCGCAGGATTCTGTAGATTTGGTATTTTTGTTTGACCAATAAAGTAAACTATCTACAGGATGACAGTAATTATTTTCTTGATGTGGTCTCTAAAACAGAATCATTCTTTGTGAACTGAACTTTTCAGAATTATTTTCCCAACTTCACTTTTCATTAGGAATGGCATAAAAGCATAGAAAATAACTCAAGAGAAATCATCACTATGAGACATATAAGATATACAAATCTCTATTAATTAAAAATATGAGAATAAAATCTGCTAACCAAACAATCAGTAATTAAACTTCACATTTTGACAGTGTTGAATTAATTTTTAAAAAATGGATCCTAATGAAACTAAAAGCTTTAGCACAGCTAAGGACCCCATCAAGACAAAAATACAACCTAATGAATGGGAAAATATTTGCAAATGATATAACTATTAAGGAGTTAATGTCCAAAGTATATAAGTAGCTTATATAACTGAACATCAAAGCAAGCAAACAAACAACTCTATTAAAAAATGGGCAGAAAACTTGAATAAACATTTCTCTAAAGAGTAAAAGTAGATGACCAAATAGGCACATAAAAAAATTCTCAACATTGCTAATCACCAGGGAAATACAAAATCAAAACTACAATGAGATATACATTCACACATGTCAGAATGGCTCTCATCAAAAAGAATACATGCTTGAAGCAGGGCACTCAAAGCTGGTGCTCTGGGACAACCCAGAGGGATGAGGTCGGGAGGGAGGGGGAAGGGGGGTTCATGATGGTGGGACACAGGTATGCCCATGACTGATTCATGTCTATGTATGGCAAAAACCATGACAATATTGTAAAGTAATTAGCCTCCAATTAAAATAAATAAATTATTATTATTTTTTTTAAAGTCAGGGTCTTTAAAAAAAAAGGGAAGATTGCTTTACAGAGCAATTTAATTGGAGTTGGAAGCAGAAATTAGTCTTGGCCAAACATGATAAATTGCTAAGGCTATCAGTAGAGGGAGGTAAATATCCATTATTGTGAAAAGTTGCAGGTGTCCTTGCAAAGTTCTTGGAATACTTGTGGTTTGGCTTTGTTCAAAAGTTCACGGTTATACCCAGGGAAGGTCTTTGAGACGTTTAATCATCTCAAGGCTTCATTTTCCAACCTCTTGAAATAAGTGACTCCATTTTTATTTTCATATTTATCATCCCTTTTCCTTAACTAATTTTTGTTAGAGTATAGTTGCTTTACAATGGTGTTTTCTGTTGGGAGCCACGTTAGGCATTATTGACAAAATGGAGGCACAGCCCAATACTCGTCTCTTTGTCCCTCAGGCACGGACCCGGGATGAAGGAGTTAAGCCTTGTGATTCTGACTTATTCTTTCCTCTCCTTGGCTTAATTGACTGAAAAGAATATTAAGGTTCTTATTGTTCTTGAGAGGAGCATGAGAAGGCACAAAGTCTTCTGCAGTTGTGCTCAGAAAATAATTCATAAAGTTAGTCATTTACATTTGTTCAAGGACTTTTACAAAAGAGTGTTCCAGGGTGAGCACATAGGCCACAGCTTGAGGCCATGTAAGGGATTGCTATCTGAAGCCTATTTGTAAGGAAAATGTTTATGGAAAAGGAGTTTACTGAATTTAGGGATTTGAAATAATTAAAATAGTTAGAAGTTAAAGATTTAAGGAATGTTGTAATGTTAGCATATTTTACTATACCTTAAAGAGGTTAGGCCTCTCCAGACAGCCATTTTGCTTTTTGCATTTCTTTTCCATGGGGATGGTCTTGATCCCTGTCTCCTGTACAATGTCACGAACCTCATTCCATAGTTCATCAGGCACTCTATCTATCAGATCTAGACCCTTAAATCTATTTCTCACTTCCACTGTATAATCATAAAAGATTTGATTTAGGTCATACCTGAATGGTCTAGCGGTTTTCCCTATTTTCTTCAATTTGAGTCTGAATTTGGTAATAAGGAGTTCATAATCTGAGCCACAGTCAGCTCCTGTTCTTATTTTTGTTGACTGTATAGAGCTTCTCCATCTTTGGCTGCAAAGAATATAATCAGTCTGATTTCGGTGTTGACCATCTGGTGATGTCCATGTGTAGAGTATTCTCTTGTCTTGATGGAAGAGGGTGTTTGCTATGACCAGTGCATTTTCTTGGCAAAACTCTATTAGTCTTTGCCCTGCTTCATTCTGCATTCCAAGGCCAAATTTGCCTGTTACTCCAGGTGTTTCTTGACTTCCTACTTTTGCATTCCAGTCCCCTATAATGAAAAGGACATCTTTTCTGGGTTTTAGTTCTAAAAGATCTTGTAGGTCTTCATAACACCGTTCAACTTCACCTTCTTCAACATTACTGGTTGGGGCATAGACATGGATAACTGTGATATTGAATGGTTTGCCTTGGAGATGAACAGAGATCATTCTGTCGTTTTTGAGATTGCATCCAAGTACTGCATTTCGGACTCTTTTGTTGACCATGATGGCTACTCCATTTCTTCTGAGGGATTCCTGCCTGCAGTAGTAGATATAATGGTCATCTGAGTTAAATTCACCCATTCCAGTCCATTTTAGTTCACTGATTCCTAGAATGTCGACGTTCACCCTTGCCATCTTTTGATTGACCACTTCCAATTTGCCTTGATTCATGGACCTGACATTCCAGTTTCCTATGCAATATTGCTCTTTACAGCATCGGATCTTGCTTCTATCACCAGTCACATCCACAACTGGGTATTGTTTTGCTTTGGCTTCATTCCTTCATTCTTTCTGGAGTTATTTCTCCACTGATCTCCAGTAGCATATTGGGCACCTAATGACCCCGGGGTGTTCCTCTTTTGGTATCCTAACAAATAGCTGTGAAAAGAAGAGAAGCAAAAAGTAAAGGAGAAAAGGAAAGATATAAGCATCTGAATGCAGAGTTCCAAAGAATAGCAAGAAGAGATAAGAAAGCTTTCTTCAGCGATCAATGCAAAGAAATAGAGGAAAATAACAGAATGGGAAAGACTAGAGATATCTTCAAGAAAATTTGAGATACCAAGGGAACATTTCATGCAAAGATGAGCTTGATAAAGGACATAAATGGTCTGGACCTAACAGAAGCAGAAGATATTAAAAAGAGGTGGCAAGAATACATGGAAGAACTGTACAAAAAAGATCTTCATGACCCAGATAATCATGATGGTGTGATCACTCACCTGAGTCAGACATCTTGGAATTTGAAGTCAAGTAGGCCTTAGAAAGCATCACTATGAACAAAACTAGTGGAGGTGATGGAATTCCAGTTGAGCTGTTTCAAATCCTGAAAGATGATGCTGTGAAAGTGCTGTGCTCAATATGCCAGCAAGTTTGGAAAACTCAGCAGTGGCCACAGGACTGGAAAAGGTCTTTTTTCGTTCCAATTCCAAAGAAAGGCAATGCCAAAGAATGTTCAAATTACCGCACAATTGCACTCATCTCACATGCTAGTAAAGTAATGCTCAAAATTCTCCAAGCCAGGCTTCAGCAATATGTGAACCGTGAACTCCCTGATGTTCAAGCTGACTTTAGAAAGGCAAGTTGCCAACATCCGCTGGATCATGGAATAAGCAAGAGAGTTCCAGAAAAAACATCTATTTCTGCTTTATTGACTATGCCAAAGCCTTTGATGGTGTGGATCACAATAAACTGTGGAAAATTCTGAAAGAGATGGGAATACCAGACCACCTAACCTGCCTCTTGAGAAATCTGTATGCAGGTCAGGAAGCAATGGTTAGAACTGGACATGGAACAACAGACTGGTTCCAAATAGGAAAAGGAGTACATCAAGGCTGTATGTTGTCACCCTGCTTATTTAACTTCTATGCAGAGTACATCATGAGAAACGCTGGACTGGAAGAAGCACAAGCAGGAATCAAGATTGCTGGGAGAAATATCAATAACCTCAGATATGCAGATGGCACCTCCCTTATGGCAGATACTGAAGAGGAACTAAAAAGCCTCTTTATGAAAGTGAAAGAGGAGAGTGAAAAAGTTGGCTTAAAGCTCAACATTCAGAAAACGAAGATCATGGCATCCGGTCCCATCACTTCATGTCAAATAGATGGGGAAACAGTAGAAACAATGTCAGACTTTATTTTTTTGGGCTCCCAAATCACTGCAGATGGTGACTGCAGCCATGAAATTAAAAGCCGCTTACTCCTTGGAAGAAAAGTTGTGACCAACCTAGATAGTATATTCAAAAGCAGAGACATTATTTTGCCAACTAAGTTCCGCCTAGTCAAGGCTATGGTTTTTCCTGTGGTCATGTATGGATGTGAGAGTTGGACTGTGAAGAAGGCTGAACACTGAAGAATTGATGCGTTTGAACTGTGGTATTGGAGAAGACTCTTGAAGGTCCCTTGGACTGCAAGGAGATCCAACCAGTCCATTCTGAAGGAGATCAGCCCTGGGATTTCTTTGGAAGGAATGATGCTAAAGCTGAAGCTCCAGTACTTTCGACACCTCATAAGAAGAGTTGACACTTTGGAAAAGTCTCTGATGCTGGGAGGCATTGGGGGCAGGAGGAGAAGGGGACGACCGAGGATGAGATGGCTGGATGGCATCACGGACTCAATGGACGTGAGTCTGAGTGAACTCTGGGTAATGGTGATGGACAGGGAGGCCTGGCGTGCTGCGATTCATGGGGTCGCAAAGAGTTGGACACGACTGAGCGACTGAACTGAACTGAAAGAGTTTAGGAATTTTAGAGATACTAATAATTTTAAGAGATAATGAGCTCAGGATGTTAGGGGCAAACAGGATTTAAAAAGATAAGAAATAAACTGAGGAATGTAGCATGAGTTACAATGTAATCACAAGTTAACTATAGGACACATAAGAGGAAGTAGATAATAGATGGTAAAGCTGATTCCAAGAGAATCGCTGAAGCAGGCAATCTGAAGGGCAACAATGATTTATGGAGATAATAAATCTGGGTGAACAGGAACTAAAAATGTGAAACCTCTGACCTAATGCTTTTGTAAAAGTATAAAAGAAAATCTTAAACTTGAAATAACTATGCAGTCCAACAAAATTGAGTGTCTGTGTCATTACTCGCTGACACCGTCCCTCCCTTCAGGTTGAATCCCTGGCTGCTAGAGCTAGACTCCAGCATTTTTCCTTCTTATTGTTCTGTCCTTCATTCATGTCCAATTCTTTGGGACTCCATTAAATGCCACATGTCAGGCTTCTGTGTCCTTCACCAACTCCTGGAACTTGCTCAAACTCATGTCCATTGAGTCAGTGATGCCATCCAACCATTTCATCCTCTGTTGTCCCCTTCTTCTCCTGCGTTCAATCTTTCCCAGCATCAGGATTTTTCTATTGAGTCAGCTCTTTGCCTCAGGTGGTCAAAGTACTGGTGGTTCAGCTTCAGCTTCAGTCCTTCAAATGAATATTCAGGATTAACCTCTTTTAGGATTGACTGGTTTGATCTCCTATGAGTCAAAGGAACTCTCAAGAGTCTTCTCCAACATGAGAGCTTAAACGCATCAATTCTTTGTCATTCAGCTTTCTTTATGGCCCAAATCACACACTCATACATGATTACTGGAAAAACCATATCTTTAACTATATGGACTTTGTCAGCAAAGTAATGATTCTGCTTCACAATACACTGCCTAGGTTTCTCATAGCTTTTCTTCCAAGGAGCAAGCATCTTTTAATTCTGTGACTGCAGTCACCATATGCAATGATTTTGGAGCCCAAGAAAAGAGCAAAAGCTGGTGTCACTGTTCCCATTATTTCCCCATCTATTTGCCATGAAGTGGTGGGACTGGATGCCATGATCTTAGTTTTTTGAATGTTGAGTTTTAAGCCAGGTTTTTCACTCTCCTCTTTCACTTTCATCAAGAGGCTCTTTAGTTCTTCTTTGTTTTCTGCCATAAGGGTGGTGTGATCTGAATATCTGGGGTTATTGATATTTCTCCCAGTAATCTTGATTCCAGCTTGTGATTCATCCAGCCTGGCATTTCATGTGATGTACACTGCATATAAGTTAAATAAGCAGGGTGACAATATACAGCCTTGAAATACTCCTTTGAGAATTTTGAACCAATTCGTTGTTCCATGTCTGATTCTAACTGTTGCTTCTTGACCTATGTACAGGTTTCTTAAGAGGCAGGTAATATAGTGTGGTATTCTCTTCTCTTTAAGAATCATACACAGTTGTGATCCATACAGTCAAAGGCTTTAGCATAGCCAATGCAAAAGTAGATATTTTTCTTCTGGAATTCTCTTGCTTTTTCTATGATACAGTGAAAAGTGAAAGTGAAGTCGTTCAGTCATATACAACTCTTTGCGACCCGTGGAATGTAGCCCACAAAGCTTCTCCGTCCATGGGATTCTCCAGGCAAGAATACTAGAGTGGGTTGCCATTTCCTTCTCCAGGGGATCTTCCTGACCCAGGGATCGAACCCAGGTCTCCCATATTGCAGGCAGATGCTTTAACCCCTGCACCACCTGATGGCTCAGAGATTAAAGCATCTGCCTCTAATGATAGAGTGGATGATGCCAATTTGATCTCTGGTTCCCCTGTCTTTTCTATATTCAGCTTGAACATCTGGATGTTCTCAGTTTGTGCACTATTCAAACCTGGCTTGGATAATTTTGAGCATTACTTTGCCAGCATGTGAAATGAGTGTAATTATACAGTAGTTTGGATAGTCTTTGGCATTGCTCTTTTTTAAGATTGGAATGAAAATGGACCTTTTCCAGTCCTGTGGCCACTGCTGAGTTTTCCATATTTGCTGGCATTTTGAGTGAAGCCCTTTAACAGCATCATCTTTTAGGGTTTGAAATAGCTCAGCTGTAATTCCATCACCTCCCCTAGCTTTGTTCATAATGCTGTTTCATAAGGCCCACTTGACTTAGCAATCCAGGATGTCTGGCTCCAGGTGAGTGATCACACCATCATGTTTATATGGGTCAAGATTATCTTTTTTATATAGGTCTTCTGTATATTTTTGCCACCCCTTCTTAATATCTTCTGCTTCTGTTAGGTCCATACCATTTCTGTCCTTTATTGTGCCCCTCTTTGCATGAAATTTTCCTTTGGTAGCTCTTACTTTCTTGAAGAAATAATTTTTCTCTAGTGTTTCCTATTTTATTGTTTTCCTCTTTTTCTTTGAATTGTTCACTTAGGAAGGCTTTCTTATCTCTCCTTGCTCTGCTTTGGAGCTCTGCATTCAGATGGTTTACCTTTGTTTTTCTCCTTTACCTTTCATTTCTCTTCTTTTCTCAGCCATTTACAAGGCCTCCTGAGACAGCCATTTTGCCTTTTTGCATTTCTTTTTCTTGTGGATGGTCTTGATCACTGCCTCCTGTATAAAGTCACTAACTTCTTTTGATAGTTTTTCAGGCAGTCTATCCAATCTAATCCCTTGGATCTATTTGTTACTTCTTCTGTATAATCATAAAGGATTTGATTTAGTTATTACTTGAATTGCTCAATGGTTTACCCTACTTTCTTCATTTTAAGTCTAAATTTTGCAATAAGTAGTTCATGATCTGAGTCATAGTCATCTCCCAGTCTTGTTTTTGCTGACTGTATAGACCTTCTCCATCTTTGGCTGCAAAGAATATAATCAATCAGATTTCGATAATTCCCATCTGGTGATGTCCATGTGTAGAGTTGTGTCTTGTGTTGTTGGAAGGTGTTTGCTATGACCAGTGCTTTTACTAGGCAAAACTCTGTTAGCTTTTTCCCTGCTTCATTTTTTGTTACAAGGCCAAATTTGCCTGTTACTTCAGGTATCTCTTGATATCCTAATTTTGCATTCTCTTCCCCTATGGTGAAAAGCACATCTTTTTTTTGCTGTTGTTCTAGAAGGTCTTGTAGGTCTTCATAGAATGTTCATCTTCAATTTCTTCATCATTACTGGTTGTGGCATAGACTTGGATTACTGTGATACTGAATGGTTTGCAGTGGAAACAAATAGAGATCATTCTGTTGTTTTTGAGATCACACCGAAGATTGCATTCTTGGCTCTTTTGTTGACTATGAGGACTACTACACTTCTTCTAAGGGATTCTCACCTCAAATATCACCTAACGTGTATGACACAGTCTTCTTAAAATAACCACTAGAGATGAAAAATCCCCGCTGATGTGGGATGCAACTCTGGGACAGAACCATGCCAGTGTTGTGGGACATGACTTTCTTGGATTGGTCCATCCCAGTGACGTTAGACAAACAAGTCTGTAAGTTGTTCAGGGATATTTTCAGAGAAAGATCTTAATTAAAAGGTGGATGTGTGGCTCTTTTCCTTGCTGCTAGGCACTAGGAAAGGCTGCCACTAGGTCTGATCTTCTTATGATAGCTGTATAGTACTAGGAAAGTCTTCCACTCAGGTCAGATCTCACATGTCTGTGGCTGCAGGTTCCTTTTTCCTTGCTTAGCCAGTGGAACAATATCTCTCAAAGCCACTTAGGCCACTGCCCTCCTGTCATTGCCCTGGCTCTTGCCAACCACAGTTTGTAGCTGTGCCAACTCCATGCTTCATCCTCACCTTGTGCAGACCCAAGTACTCTAAGGCATCATGGGACCAGATCCCTGTCTGTTGCCCACATGCAAAGATGGGAATAAAGTTACTGCTGAGCACAAGGGTAGGGCAAATATGGAAGGGGAACAAAAATGTTTCCATAGGCTGAACACACCACAGATGATATCCCTTTTCTTGGCTTGGTAAACCCTGCATCTATGCAATACCAGAATAGACAATGAGTATTACCACAACAGAGACCATTTTATGGTTGCAAATACAAATGAGAGTTGGCTAAAGTCAGTCTGAGCTGCCAACAGAGTGCACATAGTGGGTCCAGAGACCTATGTAGAGATATTGGAGGATATCCTGGGGAGGTGGAAGTTGGTGGTGGCTCACGAGGGGGACAAAAACATTGAGAGCTTGGAAAATAATATTACTAATATTTAGGTGTGCTTTTTTTCATTCTGTATTTGTTTTTATTTTTATTTTTTAAAAATATTTTAATATTTAATATTTTCATTGTTTCTATTTTATTTTTCATTGTCTTCTGTTTTTCTTTTTGTTGTTAGTTTTTAATCATTTTTTTATTATGATTGCTATATGATTTCTATGGGTTTTTTTGTTTGTTTAGTTTACATTGTCTTGTTTTGTTTCCTTTTTTTCTTTTTGTTGATTTGTTTTTAATTTCTTGATTTTGGTTTTGGGTTCTTTTAACTATATCTATGGTTTTTCATATTATTTGTTTTTGTTTCTTTTTGTATGTGTGTTTTTCTTTGTTTCTGTTTCTTTGGTTTTGCTTTTATCACTTTTCTTGGGTGTTATTTGACTGCTTATTTGTGTTTTTAATTGTTGCTGCTCTTTGCTTTTGTCTTTGTTATTTCTTCTCGGTTTTGTCTGTTTTTTCTCAATCTTTCTTTTTTATTTATCTTTTTTTCCCCCTTTGGTAGCACTGTGTGGCTTGCTGGGTCTCGTTCCACATTCAGGGTTCAAGCCTGAGCTTCTGGGGTTGAAAGGTCAAAGCCAGGACAAAAGGACTTCCCAAGGATTTCTGTCCTCAGCAAATATTAATTGGCAAGAGCTCTCCAGGAAGTCTCCACCTCCACCAAGATTCAATTCTACTCAACCGTCTTCAGGCTCCAATGCTGGACCCTTTACAATAAACAAGTCAGGCAGAACACAAAGTCACCCATCAGCAGATAGACCACCTAAAGTCATACCAAGCTCAGAGACACCTCAATACATACCATGTGCCATGGCTCTGCTCATCAGAATGACACAATCCAACTTGATCCACTAGAGCACAGATAGCAGTCTCTCCTACAAGGAAACCCACACAAACCATTGGACCAACGTCACTCACTGGGGGCATATACCAAAAGGAAGAGGAAAAATGACCCTGAAAACTGAAGCAAGGAGACCTCAAACACAGAAAATTAGACAAAATGAAAAGACAGTGAAATATATTGTAGACAAGGGCACAGGTAAAAACCAACAATTCCAAAAAATTAAGAGGAAATAAGCAATCTACTTGAAAAATAATTTGAAGTAATTATAGTAAAGAAGGTTGAAAATCTCACACATAGAAGGGAGGCATGGATTAAGAAAATACAAGAAATGATTAACAAACGACCTAGAAGAACTAAAGAGCAAATAAACAATGGTAAACAGCACAATAACAGAAATGAAGACTACACTAGAAAAAAACAGCAGCATTCTCTACTTCAGTGAAGAAGAATATTGAATTAGTAAGCTAGACGAAATAATGGTGGAAATATCTGCTTCAGAGCAAAATAAAGAAAAAAAAAATAAATGAAAATAGCATAAAAGACCTTTAAGGCAACATTAGATGCAGCAGCATTCAAATTATAGTGGCCCCAGAAGAAGAAAGCAAACCAAATAGTGGGGGGGAAGTTTTTTTCTTCTTGGCCTCTAAATTCACTGCAGATGGTGACTTCCACCATGAAATTAGAAGATGATCGCTTCTTGGCAGGAAAGCTATGACAAATCTAGTGTGTTAAAAAGCAAATCAAAGACATTGCTTTTCTAACAAAGTTCCATACAGTCAAGCCTATGGTCTTTCCAATAGTCATGAATGGATATCTGAGCTGGACTGTAAAGAAGGCAGAGCTCCAAAGAATTGATATTTTCAAATTGTGGTGCTGGAGGAGACTCTTGAAAGTCCCTTGGACAGCAAGAAGATCAAACCAATTGATCTTAAAGGAAACCAACCCTGAATACTCATTATAGGACTGATGCTGAAGTTGAAGCTTCAATACTTTGATCACCTGATGTGAAGAACTAACTCATTTGAAAAGACCCTGATGGTGGGAAAGATTGAAGGCAGAGAGTGACAGATGAGATGGTTGGATTGCATAACCAATTCAATGGATATGAATTTGGGCAAGCTCCATGAGTTGGTGATGGACAGGGAAGTCTGACACACTGCAGTCCATGGGATGGCAAAGAGTCAGATACAACTTGGTGGCTCAACAACCACAGAAAAAAAAGAGGAAGAAAACAGAAAGGTCTGAGAAAATATGTGGAGAGTTTATAGATGAGACCTTCCAGAATATGATAAAGGAAGTTGCCACTCAAGCCCAGGAAGAAAGAAGCGTCCCATATAGGATAAGCTCAACGAGAAATGCAATGAGACATATATTAATTAAACTAACACAATTAAATAAATAAATAAATAAATATATATATATATATATATATATATATATATAAACATTAAAAGCAGCAAGGGAAAAGTAACAAATAACACAATGAAATCCATATGAGAATATCAGCTGATTTTTCAACAGAAACACTGCTCGTCAAAAAGGAGAGACAGGATATATTTAAAGTAATGAAAGGGGATAACCTATAGTTGATATTACTTTACCTAGCAAGATACTGCAGAGAAGGCAATGGCAACCCATTCCAGTGCTCTTGCCTGGAAAATCCCATGGACGGAGGAGCCTGGTAGGCTGCAGTCGTGGGGTCCCTAGGAGTTGGACACGACTGAGCAACTTCACTTTCACTTTTCACTTTCATGCATTGGAAAAGGAAATGGCAACCCACTCCAGTGTTCTCGCCTGGAGAATTCCAGGGAAAGGGGTGCCTGGTGGGCTGCCATCTATGGGGTCACACAGAGTTGGACATGACTGAAGCGATTCAGCAGCAGCAGCAGCAGCAGCAAGATACTGAATCAGATGTAATGAAGAAGTAAAAAAACTTTACAAGCAATTAAAAGCTAAGCAAATTCAGCATCATCTACTGAGCTTTATAACAAAAACTAAGACAAATTATATAGGCAAAAGTATAAAAGAAGACAAAAGCTCTACAAAAGCAAACTCAAAACAATCAAGAAAATATCAAAAAGAACATACATATTGATCATTATTTAAAATGTAAATAGATTAAATGTTCAAACCAAAAACACAGACTGGCAGAATGGATACAAAAAGAAGACTCATCTATATGCTATCTACAAGAGACCTACTTCAGACCTAGGGACACATACAGACTGAAAGTGATGGAATGAAAAAGATGTTCCAAGCAAATTGAAAGCAAAGGAAAACTTGAGTAATCATAATCACATCACACAAGATAGACCATAAAATAAAGACAATTACAAGAGACTAGGAAGGAGACTACATAATGATCAAAGAATGAATGCAAAAATATGATATAACAATTATAAATATTTATGCACCTAGAAAATAAGCACCACAATGCAAAAGGCAAATGCTAATAGATATAAAGGGGGAAATAAACAGTAACACAATAATAGTGGGGTATTTCAACCCAGTTTATACCAATGGACAGATCATACAGACAACATTAAAAAGGAAACACAAACTTTAAATCACACATTAGACCAAACAGTGTTAATTAACATTTATAGGGCATTCCATCAAAAAGGAGCAGAACACACTATCTTCTCAAATGTACATGGGACATTCTCCAGGATAAATCACACCTTAGGTAACAAATCCAGCCTTAGTAAATTCAAGAAAATTGAAATCATGTCAAATCTTATTATTGACTGCAATGGTATGAGACTAGAAATCAATTATAGGAAAATAACTGCAAAAAACACTCAAATATATGAAGGCTGACAATATTCTATTAAATAACCAAGAGATGACTGAAGAAATCTGAAGGAAAAGGAAATTAAAAATTACGTAGAAACCAATGACTGTAAAAATGCAATGACCCAAAATCTATGGGATGCAATAAAAGCAGTTCTAAGAGGGAAGTTTGTAGCAACACAATCCAAACTCAAGAGAAAAAGCTCTCAAACAACCTAACCTTATGTCAAAAGCAACTGTAGAAAGAAGAAGGAAACCCCAAGGTTATAGAAGGAATGCAATCATAAAGATAAGAGCAGAAATAAAGGAAATAAAACAAACAAAAAGAGAGAGCAATAAAAAGTTAGTTCTTTGAGAGATAAACAAAATTGTTAAAACTTATAGCAATACTCATCAAGAAAAAAGGAGAAGACACAAATCAATAAAATTAGAAATGGAGGGCAGCCCTAAGATGGCTGAGAAATAAGACGGGGAGACCACTTTCTCCCCCACAAATTCATCAAAAGATCGATTGAACGCTGAGCAAATACCACAAAACAACTTCTGAATGCTGGCGGAGGACACCAGGCACCCAGAAAGGCAGCCTATTTTCTTCAAAAGGAGGTAGAACAAAATATAAAAGATAAAAAGGGAGACAAAAGAGTTAGGGACAGAGAACCAGCTCGGGGAGGGAATCTTAAAAGAGAAGTTTCCAAATACCAGGAGACCCTCTCACTGGCGGATCTATGGGGAGTTTTTGAATCTCAGAGGGAAACGTAACCAGGAGGAAACAATAAATAAATAAAACTCACAGATTATGGGCCCAACTACAACTACTAGTAGAGAAATAGCCCAGATGCTCACATCTGCCACCAACAACCAGAGGCTGAACAGGGAGGCGCGGGCTGCACTGCTTAGGGTAAGGACCAGGCCTGAATGCCCTGAGGGAAATCTGAGGGAGCTAACAAGAGATACCAACCCAAACCATGGGATAGCCAGAGAGGGGGGAGGGGAAAAAGAGGAAAGAGAGAGAACTTTCCCACAAAAACTGTAACCTAAGGCACTGTCGGGCCTGCTCACAGAACAAAGGACTGAGCGAATATCAGTGGAGAGCTAGCCAGCTGCAGACTGGCCCATCCCCCGCTGGAAGCAGGGAGGCAGGCAGGCCCCAGTCAGAGCCAGAAGAAAAGGGGCAAACTCGGGCCCAGAGATGGTATCCCCTGTCAATCTGTGAGCAGGCTATCAGTTGCTAACCAAGTCTTCCTGGGATCCTGGATGGTTGACATCTGTCAGTAGGGTCGTAGCCAGAGATCAGCTCCCCAAAAGAGACACATGGCACACCTGAAATGCAGCTGTGCACCCAGGAAACAGAACGGCTGGGACCAGGGAGGTGATAAGACACACCACACTTGGGGAGTGTGTGCTCATCAAACACCTGGTCGCCTGAGTTGCTCAGACCTGGGAAGGGCACAAAATGCAGGCACAAAACACAGGCCCAACTGAGTCTGTGCCTTTGTGGAGTACCCAAGAACCTGAACCTGAACCTGAGCAAAGTAGATCTGGGAAGTGCACGCAACCCAGGGACTGCCTCAGACAGTTCCCTGGCAGAGCAACCTGAAGCTTAAGCAGGGTAGACCAAGAAAGTACACATACTGTGAGCAGGGGCAAACCCAGTGCGACCCAGACACTGCAAGCACTCCCCACACATGCCAGTGATATTTGTATGCAGTGTTCCTCACTCCCCACAGCACAATTTAACACCTGAGCCTAAATAAATGACTATCTTCACTCCCTTGTGTCAGGGTGGAAGTTAGATACTGAAGAGACTTGCAAACAGCAGAAGCCAAAGTAAACAAAGAAGAGGGAACAGCTCTGGAAGTGAGAGGTGCAATAGATTAAAACCCTGTAGTTAACACTGACTACATTGGAAGGGACCCTTAGACCTTGAGAAGAAGTATAAGGTGGAACAAGGAACTATATGGAACTGAACTGACCACACACTGCCCTCAACAGCTCCAGAAAAATTCCTTGATATACGTTACTATTATCATTTTTTAATTTCTTTTTAATTTTTTTTTAATTTTTAACTTCTTTATTAATCCTTTAATTTTTATTTTTAAAACCTATTATTACCTTGAAAAAAAGGCCCTATTTTTAAAGCAAATTTCATATTTTTTATATAACTTTTGCAATTTTCTTTTTAATATTGTATTTTTCAGAGTTTAATCTCTACTCTTGACTATTAATCTTTGCTTTTTGGGATTTGTTATCAATTTTGTACCTTTAAGAATCCAATCTTCACTACCCATTTTTACTTAGGAGTGTGATTACTGGCTTGATTGCTCTCTCCCTTTTTGACTCTCCTTTTTCTCCCCCAGGTCACCTCTATCTCCTCTATCCTCCTTCTCTTCTCTACTTAACTCTGTGACTCTCTTTGGTTGTTCTGGGCTGTGGAGAAAACTTAGGGAACTGATCATAATCTAGATTGGTCTATCTCCTTTTGACTCCCCCTTCTCTAATCCTGGTCACCTATATCTCCTTCCTCCCTTTTCTCTTCTCTATGGAACTCCATGCCTCTGAGTGTTTCACACTGTGGAGAGCAAATAGAAAATTGATTACTAGCTAATCTGATCTCTCCCCTTTTGATTTCCCATCTTCTCCTCCTGGTCACCTTTATCTCCCTCCCCCTTCTTCTCTTTTTCATGTAACTCTGTGAAATTCTCTGGGTGTTCCTCACTGTGGAGACTCTTTTCACCATTAACCTAGATGTTTTATCATTGGTGCTGTATGGATAGAGAAGTCTTGAGGCTACTAAAATAATAAGACTGAAAGCCAGAGGCAGGAGGCCTAAAATCAAAACTTTAGATCACTAGAAATCTCCTGATTCAAGGGACCATTAATCAACAAAAACTCATGAAAAATCCTCCATACCTACACTGAAACCAAGCTCCACTTAAGAGCCAACAAGTTCCACAGCAAGACATACCAAACTAATTCTCCAAAAAAGCAGGAACATAACCCTGAGCACAAAAACACAGGTCGCCAAAAGTCACACCAAACCCATAGACACCTAAAAACTCACTACTGGACACTTCATTGCACTCCAGAGAGGAGAGATTCAGCTCCACACACCAAAACACTGACACAAGCTTCCCTAACCAGGAAACCTTAACAAGTCACTTGTCCAACCCTACCCACAGGGAAGACACTCCACAATAAAGAGGAACCACAAACTTCCAGCATACAGAAAGGGCACCCAAAACACAGCAATCTAAACAAGATGAAAAGGCAGAGAAATATTCAGCAGGTAAAGGAACATGATTAAAGCCCACCAAACCAAAGAAAAGAGAAGGAGATAGGGAGTCCATCTGAAAAAAGTTCAGAATAATGATAGTAAAAATAATCCAAAATCTTGAAAACAAAATGGAGCTACAGATAAATAGTCTGGAAACAAAGATTGAGGAGATACAAGAAATGTTTAACAAAGACCTGGAAAAAATAAAAAGAGTCAATCAATAATGAATAATGCAATCACTGAGATCAAAAGTACCCTGGAGGGAACCAACAGTAGAATAACGGAGGCAGAAGATAGTATAAGTGAGTTGGAAGATAGAATGGTGGGAATAAATGAAGCAGAGAGGAAAAAAGAATTAAAAGAAATGAGGACAACCTCAGAGACGTCTGGGACAATGTGAAACACCCTAACATTCGAATCATAGGAGTCACAGAAGAAGGCAAAAAGAAAGGCCATGAGAAAATACTTGAGGAGATAATAGTTGAAAACTTCCCCAAAATGGGGAAGTAAATAGCCACCCAAGTCCAAGAAACCAGAGATACCTAAAATGGATAAACCAAAGGCTAAATACCCCAAGACACATATTAATCAAATTAACAAAGATCAAATACAAAGAACAAATATTAAAAGCAGCAAGGGAAAAAACAACCAATAACACACAAGGGGATTCCCATAAAGATAACAGCTAATCTTTCAATAGAAAATCTTCAAGCTGTAAGGGAATGGCAGGACTTACTTAAAGTGATGAAAGGGAAAACCTACAACCCAGATGACTGTACCCAGTTAGGATCTCATTCACCTATAAAGGAGAAATCAAAAGCTTTACAGACAAGCAGAAGCTCAGGGAATCCAGTACTACCAAACCAGCTCTCCAACAAATGATAAAGGATCCTCTCTAGAAAAGAAACACAGAAAAAGATTATAAACGTGAACAAAAACAAGAAAGTAAATGGCAACTGGATCATACTAATCAATAATTATCTTAAATGTAAATGAGATGAATGCCCAAAGCAAAAGACAAAGACAGGCTAAATGGATAGAAAAACAAGACCCCTTTATATGCTGTCTACAAGCGACCCACCTCAAAACTAGGGACTCATACAGACTGAAAGTGAAGGGTGGAAAAATATATTCCACTGAAATGGAGACTGAAAGAAAGCAGGAGTAACAATACTCATATCATATAAAGTAGACTTTGAAATAAAGCCATGAAAAGAGACAAAGAATGGCACTACATAATGATCAAAGGATCCATCAAAGAAGAAGATATAACAATTATAAATATATATTCACCCAACATAGGAGCACTGCAATATGTAAGGCAAACACTAACAAGCATGAAAGGGGAAATTAACAATAAAACAATAATGTTGGGAGACTTTAATATCACATTATACCTATGGATAGATCAACTAAATAGAAAATTAGCAAGGAAACACAAATTTTAAATGATGCAATGGGCCAGTTAGACGGAATTTATATCTATAGGACATTTTACCCCAAAACAATGAATAGATAGATCATATTCTGGGCCATAAATCTAGCCTTGGTAAATTTAAAAAAAAAATCTAAATAATCTCAAGCAACTTTTCTGATCACAATGCAGTAAGATTAGATGTCAACTACAGGAAAAAAAGCTATGAAAAATACAAACATATGGAAGCTAAACAACACACTTCTAAGTAGCCAACATATAACAGAAGAAATTTAAAAAGAAATCAAAATATGCAAATAAATGAATGAAAATGAAAACACAACAACCCCAAACCTATGTGACATGTAAAAGCAGTGCTAAGTGGAAGATTCACAGAAATACAAGGCTACCAATAGAAACAGGAGATAAATAAATAACCTAATTCTACACCTAAAGCAACTAGAAAAGGAAGAAGTGAAGAACCCCAGGGTTAGTAGAAGGAAAGAATTAACAAAAATAGGGCAGAAATAAATGCAGAAGAAACAAAAGAGACCATAGCAAAAATCAAGAAAGCTAAAAGCTGTTTTTTTGAGAAGATAAATAAAATAGACAAACCATCAGCCAGACTCATCAAGAAACAAAGGGAAAAGAATCAAATCAATAAAATTAGAAATGAAAATGGAGAAATCACAACAGACAACAAAGAAATACAAAGAATCATAAGAGACTACTATCAGCAATTATATGCCAATAAAATGGACAACTTGGAAGAAATGGACAAATTCTTAGAAAAGTACAATTTTCCAAAACTGAACTAGGAAGAAATACAAAATCTTAACAGATCCATCACAAGCACAGAAATCAAAATGGTAATCAGCAATCTTCTAACAAACAAAAGCCCAGGACCAGGTGGCTTCTCAGCTGAATTCTACCAAAAATTGAGAGAAGAGCTAACACCAATCCTACTCAAATTCTTCCAGAAAATTTCAGAGGAAGGTAAACTTACAAACTCATTCTATGAGGCCACCATCACTCTAATTCCAAAACCAAACAAAGATGCCACACAAAAGAAAGAAAGAAAGAAAGAAAGAAAGAAAGAAAGAAAGAAAGAAA
>NW_024070207.1:63072620-63075322 GCF_014754425.2 Oryx dammah
AAGAAAGAAAGAAAGAAAGAAAGAAAGAAAGAAAGAAAGAAAGAAAGGAAGAAAGAAAGAAAGAAAGAAAGAAAGAAAGAAAGAAAACTACAGGTCAATATAACTGATGAACATAGATGCAAAAATCCCTAAAAATTTTTAGCAAACAGAATCCAACAACATATAAAAAGATCATACATCATGACCAAGTGGGCTTTATCCCAGGAATGCAAGGATTCTTCAATATTTGCAAACCAATCAATGTGGTACATCACATTAACAAATTAAAAGATATAAACTATATGATTACCTCAATAGATGCAGAGAAAGCCTTTGAAAAAATTCAACATCCACTTATGATAAAAAAAAAAAAAATCCAGAAGCAAGCATAGAAGGAACATATCTCAAAATAATAAGTCATATATGATAAATCCACAGGAAACATTATCCTCCATGCTGAAAAATTGAAAGCATCTCCCCTAAAGTCAGGAACAAGACAAGGGTGTACACTCTCACTACTACTATTCAACATAGTTTTGGAAGTTTTGGCCACAGCAATCAGAGCAGAAAAAGAAATAAAAAGAATCCAGATTGGAAAAGAAGAAGTAAAACTTTCACTGTTTGCAGATACATGCTCCTCTACATAGAAAACACTAAAGACTCCACCAGAAAATTACTAGAGCTAATTAATGAATACAGTAAAGTTGCAAGACATAAAATTAAGACACATAAATCCCTTGCATTCCTATACACTAAGAATGAGAAACAGAAAAATTAAGGAAACAATTTCCATCACCATTGAAATGAAAAGAAAAAATACTTAGGGATGAATCTACCTAAAGAAACAAAAGACCTATATATAGAGAACTATAAAAGACTGATGAAAGAAATTAAAGAAGAGACAAATAGATGGATAAATATACCATGTTCATGGATCAGAAGAATCAATATAGTGAAAATGAGAATACTACCGAAAGCAATCTATAGATTCAGTGCAATCCCTATCAAGCTACCAACAGTATTTTTCAGAGAATTAGAACAAATAAGTTAACAATTTGTTTAGAATTATGAAAAAACTTGAATAGCCAAATCAATCTGAGAAATAAAAATGGAAGTGGAGTATCAACCTTAATGACTTCAGGCTAAACTAGATAGCAACAGTCATTAAGACAGTATGCTACTGGCACAAAGACAGAAACATATATCAATGGAACAAAACAGAGATAAATTCACATGCCTATGGACACTTCGTCTTTGACAAAGAAGGCAAGAATATACAATGGAGAAAAGACAATCTCTTTAACAAGTGGTGCTGGGAAAACTAGTCAACCACTTTTAAAAGAATGAAACTAGAATACTTTCTAACACCATACACAAAAATAAACTCAAAATGGATTAAATATCTAAATGTAAGAGCAGAAACCATAAAACGCTTAGAGGAAAACATAGGCTAAATATGGTCTGACATAAATCACAGTAGGATCTTCTATGAGCCACCTCACAGAGTAATGGAAATAAGAGCAAAATGGAACCTAATTAAACTTAAAAGCTTTTGCACAACAAAGGAAACTATAAGTAAGGTGAAAAGACAAACTTCAGAATGGGAGAAACTAATAGCAAAAGAAGCAACTGACAAAGGATTAATATAAAAAATATATAAGTAGAGGGGCGGTCCTAAGATGGCGGAGAAATAGGAAGGGAAGACCACTTTCTCCCTCACAAATTCCTCAAAAGATCATTTCAACGCGGAGCAAACTCCACAAAACAACCTCTGAATGCAGGCAGAGGACATCAGGCAACCAGAAAAGCAGATCAGTGTCTTCAAAACCAGGTAGGAAAAAATATAAAAGACGAGAAAAGAGACAAAGGAGGTGGGGAGGGAGCTCCATCCCGGGAAGGGAAGCCCGTCCCGGGAAGGGAATTCTAAGAAGAGAGGTTTCCAAACACAAGGAAACACTCTCCCTGCCGAGTCTAAGGCGAGCCTTGGAAACACAGAGGGCAACATAACAGGAAGGAAAAATGAATAAATAATTAAAACCAACAGATTACGAGCCCAACAGTAACTCCCCCAGCGGAAAAGCCGCGCAGACGCCTGCAGCCGCCGCTAGCAAGTGGGGGCAGGGCAGGGAAGCGCGGGAGACGCGGGTTGCCGTGCTCGGTAAGAAGCGGGCAGAAACGCCCCACGTGTAACCAGAGCGATCGAACTTGGGCGAGCAAACCAGGCTGGGGGATAGCTACCACGCGAAAAGCTGGAACATAAGACCCCGCCAGGACCGCGCACAGAACAAAGGACGGAACGGAAATAGCCGGCTGCAGACCATCCCCCGCCGGGGACAGGCAGCCAGAGCTATAAGGGCTGGAAGGGGCAATCGCAGCCCCGGAGAGACTACCTGAAAAGCGGCAGGCAGGCTTCTTTGCTGAGACTTCAGGGGATGCAGGACAGTCACCACCCGCCTCACAAGGAGCGCCAGCAGTTCACCCAGAAAACTGAGCAGTAGAAACAGAGAAGGGGACAAGTCCCGGCGACCGCACTCGCCAAGCTCCCGAGCGGCTCGGACCCGGGAGGGGCGCAGAGCGCAGTCCCAAACAAGTTTGTGCCTCTGAGGGTTACCTGGGCGCCAAAACCGAGCGGCTTGGACCGGGGAGGTGCGCGAAGCCTGGGGCCGGCCTCGGATGGTTCCTGGCTGAGCTCCGTGGAGCTGGAGCGGTTTGTGCGTCGTGGG
>NW_024070207.1:63075422-63075833 GCF_014754425.2 Oryx dammah
TTCAAAAAAAAAAAAAAAGACTACTTTTTTAAAGCAAACACCATATATAGTCTTCGCGTGGTTGTTGTTGGTATTTCATTTTTAATCTTGGTTTTTTTTTTTTTCTTATATATATTTTTTTCCTTATTTTTTTTCCCTTATTTCTTTTTCTTAATATTATTATTATTATTTTTAATCTTTTCTCTTTTTTTTTCTTTCTTCCTTCTGCTTCGTCTCTTTAACATTGTATTTTTGAAAATCTAACCTCTACTCTAGGTTTTTAATCTTTGCTTTTTGGTTTTTGTTGTCAATCTTGTACATTTCATAACCCAATCTTACCTGACAGCGAGATTACTGGCTTGACCACTCTCTCCTCCTTTTGGACTCTCCTTTTTCTCCACCAGGTGGCCTCTGTCTCCCCCCCCCCCCCAA
>NW_024070207.1:63075933-63080639 GCF_014754425.2 Oryx dammah
CCCCCCCCATCTCTTCTATATCCAACTCTGTGATTCTCTGTGTGTTCTAGATGGTGGAGAGCACCTAAGGAACTGATTACTGGCTGGACCTGTCTCTCTCCTTTTCATTCCTCTCTCTTACCCTCCTGGCAACCTCTGTCTACTTCCTCTCTCTCCTCTCCCCTGTATAACTCCGTAAATACCGCTGAGAGGTCCAGACTATGGAGCGCACATAAGGAAGTGACTATTGACTAGCTTGCTCTCTCCTCTTTTGATCTCACCGCATCTCATTCCAGTCACCTCTAACTACCCCCTCCCTCTTCTCTTCTCCATGTAACCCAGTGAACCTCTCTGGGTGCCCCTCAATGTGGAGAAACCTTTCATCTTTAGCCTAGATACTATATCATTGGTGCTGTATAGATGGAGAAGTCTAGAGACCACTGTAAAAATAAAACCGAAAACCAGAAGCAGGAGGCTTAAGTCCAAAGCTTGAGAACATCAGAGAACTCCTGAATTCAGGGAACATTAAGCAATAGGAGCTCATCAAATGCCTCCAAACCTACACTGAAACAAAGCTCCATCCAAGGGCCAACAAGTTCCAGAGCAAGACATATCACACAAATTCTCCAGCAACACAGGAACACACCCCTGAGCTTCAATATACAGGCAGCTCAAAGTTACTCCAAAACTTTAGACGTCTCATAACCCATTACTGGTCACTCCACTGCACTCCAGAGAGAAGAAACCCAGCTCCACCCACCAGACCTCCAACACAAGCTTCCCTAACCAGGAAACCTGGACAAGCCACTGATACAACCCCACCCACAGTGAGGAAGCTCCACAATAAAGAGAACTCCACAAATTACCAGAATATAAAAAGGCCATTCCAAACGCAGCAATATAACCAAGATGAAGAGACAGAGGAATACCCAACAGGTAAAGGAGCAGGAGAAATGCCCACCAAACCAGACAAAAGAGGAAGAGATAGGGAATCTACCTGAGAAAGAATTCCAAATATTGATAGTGAAAATGATCCAAAATCTTGAAGTCAAAATGGAATCACAGATAAATACCCTAGAGACAAGGATTGAGAAGATGCAAGAAAGGTTCAATAAGGACCTAGAAGAAATAAAAAACAGTCAATATACAATGAATAATGCAATAAATGAGATCAGAAACACTCTGGAGGCAACAAATAATAGAATAACGGAGGCAGAAGATAGGATTAGTGAAATAGAAGACAGAATGGTAGAAATAAATGAATCAGAGAGGAAAAAAGAAAAACGAATTAAAAGAAATGAGGACAATCTCAGAGACCTCCAGGACAATATGAAACGCTCCAACATTCGAATTATAGGAGTCCCAGAAGAAGAAGACAAAAAGAAAGACCATGAGAAAATCCTTGAGGAGATAATAGTTGAAAACTTCCCTAAAATGGGGAAGGAAATAATCACCCAAGTCCAAGAAACCCAGAGAGTCCCAAATAGGATAAACCCAAGGCGAAACACCCCAAGACACATATTAATCAAATTAACAAAGATCAAACACAAAGAACAACTATTAAAAGCAGCAAGGGAAAAACAACAAATAACACACAAGGGGATTCCCATAAGGATAACAGCTGATCTCTCAATAGAAACTCTTCAGGCCAGGAGGGAATGGCAAGACATACTTAAAGTGATGAAAGAAAATAACCTACAGCCCAGATTACTATACCCAGCAAGGATCTCATTCAAATACGAAGGAGAAATCAAAAGCTCTACAGACAAGCAAAAGCTGAGAGAATTCAGCACCACCAAACCAGCTCTCCAACAAATTCTAAAGGATATTCTCTAGACAGGAAACACAAAAAGGGAGTATAAACCCGAACCCAAAATAATAAAACAAATGGCAACGGGATCATACTTATCAATAATTACCTTAAACGTAAATGGATTGAATGCCCCAACCAAAAGGCAAAGACTGACCGATTGGATACAAAAACAAGAACCCTCTATATGCTGCTTACAAGAGACCCACCTCAAAACAAGGGACACATACAGACTGAAAGTGAAGGGTTGGAAAAAGATATTCCATGCAAATAGAGACCAAAAGAAAGCAGGAGTGGCAATACTCATATCCGATAAAATAGACTTTAAAACAAAGGCTGTGAAAAGAGACAAAGAAGGCCACTACATAATGATCAAAGGATCAATCCAAGAAGAAGATATAACAATTATAAATATATATGCACCCAATATAGGAGCACCGCAATATGTAGGACAAATGCTAACAAGTATGAAAGGGGAAATCAACAACAACACAATAATAGTGGGAGACTTTAATACCCCACTCACACATATGGACAGATCAACTAAACAGAAAATTAACAAAGAAACGCAAACTTTAAATGATACATTAGACCAGTTAGACCTAATTGATATCTATAGGACATTTCACCCCAAAACAATGAATTTCACCTTTTTCTCAAGTGCTCATGGAACCTTCTCCAGGATAGATCACATCCTGGGCCATAAATATAACCTTGATAAATTCAAAAAAATCGAAATCATTCCAAGCATCTTTTCTGACCATAATGCACTAAGATTAGATCTCAATTACAGGAGGAAACCTATTAAAAATTCCAACATATGGAGGCTGAACAACACGCTTCTGAATAACCAACAAATCACAGAAGAAATCAAAAAAGAAATCAAAATATGCATAGAAACTAATGAAAATGAAAACACAACAACCCAAAACCTGTGGGACACTATAAAAGCAGTGCTAAGAGGAAAGTTCATAGCAATACAGGCATACCTCAAGAAACAAGAAAAAAGTCAAATAAATAACCTAACTCTACACCTAAAGCAACTAGAAAAGGAAGAATTAGAGAACCCCAGAGTTAGCAGAAGGAAAGAAATCTTAAAAATTAGGGCAGAAATAAATGCAAAAGAAACAAAAGAGACCATAGCAAAAATCAACAAAGCCAAAAGCTGGTTCTTTGAAAGGATAAATAAAATTGACAGACCATTAGCCAGACTCATCAAGAAGCAAAGAGAGAAAAATCAAATCAATAAAATTAGAAATGAAAATGGAGAGATCACAACAGACAACACAGAAATACAAAGGATCATAAGAGACTACTATCAGCAATTATATGCCAATAAAATGGACAACCTGGAAGAAATGGACAAATTCTTAGAAAAATACAATTTTCCAAAACTAAACCAGGAAGAAATAGACAATCTTAACAGACCCATCACAAGCATGGAAATTGAAACTGTAATCAGAAATCTTCCAGCAAACAAAAGCCCAGGTCCAGACGGCTTCACAGCTGAATTCTACCAAAAATTTCGAGAAGAGTTAACACCTATCCTACTCAAACTCTTCCAGAAAATTGCAGAGGAAGGGAAACTTCCAAACTCATTCTATGAGGCCACCATCACCCTAATACCAAAACCTAACAAAGATACTACAAAAAAGGAAAACTACAGGCCAATATCACTGATGAACATAGATGCAAAAATCCTCAACAAAATTCTAGCAATCAGAATCCAACAACACATTAAAAAGATCGTACACCATGACCAAGTGGGCTTTATCCCAGGGATGCAAGGATTCTTCAACATCCGCAAATCAATCAATGTAATTCACCACATTAACAAATTGAAAAATAAAAACCATATGATTATCTCAATAGATGCAGAGAAGGCCTTTGACAAAATTCAACATCCATTTATGATAAAAACTCTCCAGAAAGCAGGAATAGAAGGAACATACCTCAATATAATAAAAGCTATATATGACAAACCCACAGCAAACATTATCCTCAATGGTGAAAAATTGAAAGCATTTCCCCTTAAGTCAGGAACAAGACAAGGGTGCCCACTTTCACCACTACTATTCAACATAGTTCTGGAAGTTTTAGCCACAGCAATCAGAGCAGAAAAAGAAATAAAAGGAATCCAAATTGGAAAAGAAGAAGTAAAACTCTCACTGTTTGCAGATGACATGATCCTCTACATAGAAAACACTAAAGACTCTACCAGAAAATTACTAGAGCTGATTAATGAATATAGTAAAGTTGCAGGATATAAAATCAACACAGAGAAATCCCTTGCATTCCTATACACTAATAATGAGAAAGTAGAAGAAGAAATTAAGGAAACAATTCCATTCACCATTGCAACAAAAAGAATAAAATACTTAGGAATATACCTACCTAAAGAAACTAAAGACCTATATACAGAAAACTTTAAAACACTGATGAAAGAAATCAAAGAGGACACTAATAGATGGAGAAATATACCATGCTCATGGATCGGAAGAATCAATATAGTGAAAATGAGTATATTACCCAAAGCAATTTACAAATTCAATGCAATCCCTATCAAGATACCGGCGATATTTTTCACAGAACTAGAACAAATAATTTCAAGATTTGTATGGAAATACAAAAAACCACGAATAGCCAAAGCAATCTTGAGAAAGGAGGATGGAACTGGAGGAATCAATTTGCCTGACTTCAGGCTCTACTACAAAGCCACAGTCATCAAGACAGTATGGTATTGGCACAAAGACAGACATATAGATCAATGGAACAAAATAGAAAGCCCAGAGATAAATCCACATACATATGGACACCTTATCTTTGACAAAGGAGGCAAGAATATACAATGGAGTAAAGACAATCTCTTTAACAAGTGGTGCTGGGAAAACTGGTCAACCACTTGTAAAAGAATGAA
>NW_024070207.1:63085639-63192869 GCF_014754425.2 Oryx dammah
GTTTCAATGCCATTCTCCCAAATCATCCCACCCTCTCCCTCTCCCACCTAGATGTCCATCAGCAGACGAATGGATAAGAAAGCTGTGGTACATATACACTATGGAGTATTACTCAGCCATTAAAAAGAATACATTTGAATCAGTTCTGATGAGATGGATGAAACTGGAGCCAATTATACAGAGTGAAGTGAGCCAGAAAGAAAAACACCAATACAGTATACTAACACATATATATGGAATTTAGGAAGATGGCAATGATGACCCTGTATGCAGGACAGCAAAAAAGACACAGATTGTGTATAGCGGACTTTTGGACTCAGAGGGAGAGGGAGAGGGTGTGAGGATTTGAGAGAATGGCATTGAAACATGTATAATAACATGTAAGAATCGAAATGCCAGTCTATGTCTGATGCAGGATATGACACGCTTGGGGCTGACGCGCGGGGATGACCCAGAGAGATGTTGTGGGGAGGGGGGTGGGAGGGGGGTTCATGTTTGGGAACGCATGTACACCTGTGGTGGATTCATGTCAATCTATGCCAAAACCAATACAGAATTGTAAAGTAAAAATTAAAAATAAATAAATTAATTAAAAAAAATATATATATATATAAGTAGTTCATGCAGCTCAATTTCAGAAAAATAAGCTACACAATCAAAAAATGGGCCAAAGAACTAAACAGACATTTTCCCAAAGAAGATGTACAAATGGCTAACAAACACATGAAAAGATGCTCAGCATCATTTATTATCAGAGAAATGTAAATCAAACCCACAATGAGGTACCATCTCACACCAGTCAGAATGGCTGCTATCAAAAAATCTACAAACAATAAATGATGGAGAGGGTGAGGAGGAAAAGGAACCCTCTTACAACTGATGGGAATACAAACTAGTAAATCCAATATGGAGAATGGTGTGGAGATTCCTTAAAAAGCTGGAAATAAAACTGCCATCAGTTCAGTTCAGTCGCTCAGTCGTGTCTGACTCTTTGCGACCCCATGAATCACAGCACACCAGGCCTCCCTGTCCATCACCAATACCTGGAGTTCACTCAGACTCACATCCATCGAGTCAGTGATGCCATCCAGCCATCACATCCTCTGTCATCCCCTTCTCCTCCTGCCCCCAATCCCTCCCAGAATCAGAGTATTTTCCAGTGAGTCAACTCTTAGCATGAGGTGGCCAAAGTTTTGGAGTTTCAGCTTTAGCATCATTCCTTCCAATGAAATCCCAGGGCTGATCTTCAGAATGGACTGGTTGGATCTGATTGCAGCCCAAGGGACTCTCAAGAGTTTTCTCCAACACCACAGTTCAAAATCATCTATTCTTCAGTGCTCAGCCTTCTTCACAGTCCAACTCTCACATCCATACATGACCACAGGAAAAACCATAGTCTTGACTAGACGGACCTTAGTCAGCAAACTAATGTCTCTGCTTTTGAATATGCTATCTAGTTTGGTCATAGCTTTCCTTCCAAGGAGTAAGTGTCTTTTAATTTCATGGCTGCAGTCATCATCTGCAGTTATTTTGGAGCCCCCCAAAATAAAGTCTGACACTGTCTCCACTGTTTCCCCATCTATTTCCCATGAAGTGATGAGACCAGATGCCATGACCTTGGTTTTCTGAATATTGAGCTTTAAGCCAACTTTTTCACTCTCCTCTTTCACTTTCATCAAGAGGCTTTTTAGTTCCTCTTCACTTTCTGCAGTAAGGGTGGTGTCATCTGCATATCTGAGGTTATTGATATTTCTCCTGGCAATCTTGATTCCAGCTTGTGTTTCTTCCAGTCCAGCATTTCTCATGATGTAATTTGCATATAAGTTAAATAAGCAAGGTGACAATATACAGTCTTGAGGTACTTCTTTTCCTCTTTGGAACCAGTCTGTTGTTCCATGTCAAGTTCTAACTGTTGCTTCCTGACCTGTATACAGATTTCTCAAGAGGCAGGTCAGGTGGTCTGGTATTCCCATCTTTTGCAGAATTTTCCACAGTTTATTGTGATCCACACAGTCAAAGGCTTTGGCATAGTCAATAAAGCAGAAATAGATGTTTTCTGGAACTGTCTTGCTTTTTCAATGATCCAGCAGATGTTGGCAATTTGATCTCTGTTTCCTCTGCCTTTTCTAAGACCAGCCAGAACATCAGGAAGTTCACGATTCATGTATTGCTGAAGCCTGGCTTGCAGAATTTTGAGCATACTTTACTAGCGTGTGAGATGAGTGCAATTGTGCGGTAATTTGAGCATTCTTTGGCATTGTCTTTCTTTGGAATTGGAATGAACACTAACCTTTTCCAGTCCTGTGGCCACTACTGAGTTTTGCAAATTTGCTGGCATATTGAGTGCAGCACTTTCACAGCATCATCAGGATTTGAAATAGCTCATCTGGAATTCCATCACCTCCACTAGCTTTGTTCGTAGTGATGCTTTCTAAGGCCCACTTGACTTCATATTCCAGGATGTCTGGCTCTAGATGAGTGATCACACCATTGTGATTCTCCGGGTCATGAAGACCTTTTTTGTACAGTTCTTCTGTGTATTCTTGCCACCTCTTCTTAATATTTTCTGCTTCTGTTAGGTCCATACCATTTCTGTCCTTTATCGAGCCCATCTTTGCATGAAATGTTCCCTTGGTATCTCTAATTTTCTTGAAGAGATCTCTAGTCTTTCCCATTCTGTTCTTTTCCTCTATTTCTTTCAATTGATCGCTGAAGAAAGCTTTCTTATCTCTTCTTGCTGTTCTCTGTAAAACACTGCAATTAGAATACTTCTAACACCATAAACAAAAATAAATTCAACGTGGATTCAAGACTTGAATATGAGGTCAGATATTATGAAACGTTTAGAGGAAAACTTAGTGTCTGCATTGGCAGGTGCGTTCTTTACCACTAGTGCCACCTGGGAAACCCAATACTATAACATAAAAAATCCTAAAGATTATTTCAGAAGACTGAGTGCTAATCAATTAATTTAGTAAAATTGTAGGTTACCAATTTAAAACATAGAAATCTGTTTAATTCCTATACACTAACAATCAAAGTTCAGAAAGATAAATAAAAACAAACAATCCTATTTATCATTGCAATAATAAAATAAAATATTTAGGAATAAACTTACTGAAGGAAGTAAAAGACCTGTATGCAGAACAGTATAAGATGCTGATGAAAGAAATCAAAGATGACACAAATAAATAGAGCGATATAACATGTTCTTGAATTGGAAAAACCAAAATTGTGAAAATGACTATCCAAAGAAAATTACACATTCAATGAGATCTGTATCAAATTATCAATTGCAGTTTTCACTGAACAAACTGTGAAAATTTTACAATATTTCATGGAAACAGAAAAAAAAAACACAAATAGTCAAAGCAATCTTGATAAAGAAAAATGGAGACAGAGAAATCAGGCTCCCTGACTTCAGACTATAATAAAAAGATATAGTAATCAAGACAGTATGGTACTGACACAAAAATAGAAACATGGACTGATGGAACAGGATATAAATCCCAGTGATAAACACATGAACACATGGTCCCCTAATCTATGATACAGGAGGCAAGAATGTACACTGGTGAAGAGATAGCCTCTTTAATAAGTGGTACTGGGAATATTGGATAGCCATATGTAAAACACTACAATCAGAGTACTTCTAACACCATAAACAAAAATAAATTCAACATGGATTAAAGACCTGAATATGAGGTCAGATATTATGAAATGTTTAGAGGAAAACATAGGCAGATAACTCTTTGATATGAATTACAGAAGAATCTTTTAGACCTATCCTCTAGAGCAATAAAAATTAACAAATGGTAGCTAACTAAACTTAAAAGCTGTTGTACAGCAAAGAAAACCATCAAAATGAAGAAGCAACGCATAGATTTGGAGAAAACGTTTACAAAAAAACAACTGACAAAGGATTACTCTCTATAATATACAAAGAGCTCATGCACCTCAGTATCAGAAAAAGCAAACAAAAAATGGACAGAAAATCTAAATATACATTTCTCCAAATAAGACATACAAAAAGCCAAGAAGAACATGAAAAAATGCTCAATGTCACTAATTATTAGAGAAATGTAAATCAAAGCTACAATGAGGCATCATCTCACATGAGTCAGAATGGCCATCATTTAAAAATCTGCAAACAATAAATCCTAGAGAGGGTGTGGAGAAAAGGGATAATTTTTGCACTGTTGGTGAGAATGTAACTTGATAGGCCTCAATGGAAAACACTATGAAGGTACCTTACAAAACTAACAATAGAACTATCATATAACTCATCAATCACACTACTGATCATATATACTGAGAAAACTATAAATCAAAAAGATACACACACCTAAACATTCATTGCAATGCTGTTTACAATAGCCAGAACATGGAAGAAAAGGGACAAAGGAACAAATAAAGAAGTACTATATGTATGCAATGAAATATTACTCAGCCATAAAAAGGAACAAAGTTGGGTCATTTGTAGAAGCTTGGATGGACCTATAGAATGTCATACAGAATGAAGTAAGTCCGAAAGAGAAAAGCAAATAGCATATGATTAGGCATAACTGTCAAATCTATAAAAAATGGTATAGATTATTCTATTTTCAAAATAGAAATAGAGTCACAGATTTACAAAAAAAAAAATGTATGGACACGATAGTGGGAATGGTGTTGGTGTGATGAATTAGGATATTGGAATTTTCTTCTATACACTATTGAAACTATGCATCAAATAGGCAACTAATGAGAACCTACTATATAGTCCAGGGAACGATTCACAGAAAATGGGTGCCTAAAAGGGGAGGAAATAAAAAAAAGGAGGGCATACATGTACATGTATAGATGATTCACAATGACATATGGTAGAAACTAAAATCCATCTGAATGTAGATTTCCAAAAAATAGAAAGGAGAGATAAGAAAGCCTTCCTCAGTGAACAATGCAAAGAAATAGAGGAAAACAATAAAATGGGATATGTTAGAGAACTCTTCAAGAAAATGAGAGATACCAAGGAAATACTTCATGCAAAGATGGGCACAATAAAGGACGCAAATAGTATGGACCTAACAGAAGCAGAATACACAGAAGAACTGTACAAAAAAGATCTTCACGACCCAGATAATCATGATGGTGTGATCACTCACCTAGAGCCAGACATCCTGGAATGTGAAGTCAAGTAGGCCTTGGAAAGCATCACTATGAACAAAGCTAGTGGAGGTGATGGAATTCCAGTTGAGCTGTTTCAAATCCTGAAAGATGATGCTGTGAAAGTGCTGCACTCAATATGCCAGCAAATTTGGAAAACTCAGCAGTGGCCCCAGGACTGGAAAAGGTCAGTTTTCATTCCAGTTCCAAAGAAAAGAAATGCCAAAGAATGCTCAAACTACCACACAATTGGACTTATTTCACATGTTAGTAAAGTAATGCTGAAAATTTTCCAAGTCAGGCTTCAGCAATATGTGAACCGTGAACTTCCTGATGTTCAAGCTGGTTTTAGAAAAGGCAGAGGAACCAGAGATCAAATTGCCAACATCCATTGGATCATAGAAAAAGCAAGAGAACTGCAGAAAAATATTTACCTCTGCTTCATTGACTACTCTAAATCCTATGTGTGGATTACAACAAACTCTGCATAATTCTTAAAGTGATGGGAATACCAGACCACCTTACATGCCTGCTGAGAATCCTGTATAAACATCAAAAAGCAACAGGTAGAACCAGAACCATGGAACAGTTCGGTTCAGTTCAGTTCAGTTCAGTCGCTCAGTAGTGTCCAGCTTTTTGCTACCCCATGCATAAACTGCAGCATGCCAGGACTCCCTGTCCATCACCAACTACCGGAGTTCACCCAAACTCATGTCCATCGAGTCTGTGATGCAATCCAGCCATCTCATCCTCTGTCGTCCCCTTCTCCTCCTGCCCCCAATCCCTCCCAGCATCAGAGTCTTTTCCAGTGAGTCAACTCTTCGCATGAGGTGGCCAAAGTATTGGAGTTTCAGCATTAGCATCAGTCCTTCCAAAGAACACCTAGGGCTGATCTCGTATAGAATGGACTGGTTGGACCTCCTTGCAATCCAAGGGACTCTCAAGAGTCTTCTCCAACACCACAGTTCAAAAGCATCAATTCTTCAGCAGTCAGATTTCTTCACAGTCCAACTCTCATATCCATACATGACTACTGGAAAACCATAGCCTTGACTCGACAGAACTGTCTTTCCAAAGTAATGTCTCTGCTTTTGAATATGCTATCTATGTTGGTCATAACTGTCTTTCCAAGGAGTAAGTGTCTTTTACTTTCATGGCTGCAATCACCATCTGCAATGATTTAGGAGCCCCAAAAAATAAAGTCTGATACTCTTTCCACTGTTTCCCCATCTATTTCTCATGAAGTGATGAGACCACGTGCCATGATCTTAGTTTTCTGAATGTTGAGCTTTAAGTCAACTTTTTCACTCTCCTCTTTCACTTTCATCAAGAGGCTTTTCAGTTCCTCTTCACTTTCTGCCATAAGGGTGGTGTCATCTGCATATCTGAGGTTACTGATATTTCTCCCAGCAATCTTTTTTCCAGCTTGTGTTTCTTCCAGCCCAGCATTTCTCATGATGTACTCTGAATACAAATTAAATAAGCAGGGTGATAATATACAGCCTAACGTACTCCTTTTCCTATTTGGAACCAGTTTGTTTTTCCATGTCCAGTTCTAACTGTTCCTTCCTCTCCTGCATATAGGTTTCTCAACAGGCAGGTCAGATTTTCTGGTATTCCCATCTCTTTCAGAATTTTCCACAGTTTGCTGTGATCCACATAGTCAAAGGCTTTGGCATAGTCAATAAAGCAGAAATAGATGTTTTTCTGGAACTGTCTTGCTTTTTCCATGATCCAGCGGATGTTGGCAATTTGATCTCTTGTTCCTCTGCCTTTTCTAAAACCAGCTTGAACATCTGGAAGTTCACAGTTCACGTATTGCTGAAGCCTGGCTTGGAGAGTTTTGAGCATTACTTTATTAGCGTGTGAGATGAGTGCAACTGTGCAGTAATTTGAGCATTCTTTGGCATTGCCTTTCTTTGGGATTGGAATGAAAACTCACCTTTTCCAGTCATATGACCACTGCTGAGTTTTCCAAATTTTCTGGCATATTAAGTACAGCAGATTCACAGCATCATCTTTCAGGATTTGAAAGAGCTCAAGTGGAATTCCATCACCTCCACTAACTTTATTTGTAGTGATGTTTTCTATTGCCCACTTGACTTCACATTCCAGGATGTCTGGCTCTAGGTGAGTGATCACACCATCGTGATTATCTTGGTCATGAAGATCTTTTTTCTATAGCTCTTTTGTGTATTATTGCCACCTCTTCTTGATATCTTTTGGTTTTCTTAGGTCCATACCATTTCTGTCCTTTATTGAGCCCATCTTTGCATGAAATGTTCCCTTGGTATCTCTAATTTTCTTGAAGAGATCTCTAGTCTTTCTCATTCTGTTGTTTTCTTCTATTTCTTTTCATTGACCACTGAGGAAGGCTTTCTTATCTCTCCTTGCTATTCTTTGGAACTCTGCATTCAGATGCTTATATCTTTCCTTTTCTCCTTTGCTTTTCTCTTCTCTTCTTTTCACAGTGGACTAGTCCAAAATTGGGAAAGGAGTACATCAAAGCTGTATATTGCCACTCTGTTTATTTAACTTATATGCAGAGTACATCATGCTAAATGCCAGTTTGGATGAAGAACAAACTAGAATCAATGTTGCCAAGAGAAATATGAATAATCCCAGATATGCAGATGACACCACCTTTATGGCAGCAAGAGAAGAGGAAGTAAAGAGCCTCTCAATTAAGGTAAAAGAGTATAGTGAAAGAGCTGGCTTAAAATTCATCATTTGAAAAACAAAGATGATGTTATCCATTCCCATCTCTTCATGGCGAATAGATGGGGAAACAATGGAAGCAGTGAAAGAATTTTTTTCGCTCTCTTTTTTTTTTAAGGTTATCATTAACATCTTTCTAAATTCCATATAAATGTGTTAGTATACTGTAACATCTTCCTAAATTCCATATAAATGTGTCAGTATACTATATTGGTGTTTTTCTTTCTGGCTTACTTCACTCTGTATAATAGGTTCCAATTTCATCCACCTCATTAGCACTGATTCAAATGTATTATTTTCAATGGCTGAGTAATACTCCATTGTGTATATGTACCACAGCTTTCTTATCCATTCATCTGCTGATGGACATCTCGGTTTCTTCCATGTCCTGGCTATTATAAACAGTGTTGCAGTGAACAGTGGGGTACACGTGTCTCTTTCAATTATGGTTTCCTCTATGTGTATGCCCAGCAGTGGGCTTGCTGGGTCATAAGGCAGTTCTATTTGCAATTTCTTAAGGAATCTCCACACTGTTCTCCATAGTGGCTGTACTAGTTTGCATTCCAACCAACAGTGTAAGAGGGTTCCCTTTTCTCCACACCCTCTCCAGCATTTATTGCTTGTAGACTTTTGGATCACAGCCATTCTGACTGGTGTGAAATGGTACCTCATTGTGGTCTCGATTTGCATTTCTCTGATAAGGAGTGATGTTGAGCATCTTTTCATGTGTTTGTTAGTCATCTGTATGTCTTCTTTGGAGAAATGTCTATTTAGTTTTTTGGTCCATTTTTTGATTGGGTCATTTATTTTTCTGGACTTGAGCTGCATACGTTGCTTGTATATTTTTGAGATTAGTTGTTTGTCAATTACTTCATTTGCTATTATTTTCTCACATTCAGAAGGCTGTCTTTTCACCTTGCTTATAGTTTCCTTTGTTGTGCAGAAGCTTTTAATTATAATTAGATCCCATTGGTTTAGTTTTGCTTTTATTTCCAGTATTCTGGGAGGTGGACCATAGAGGATCCTGTTGTGATTTATGTTGCAGAGTGTTTTGCCTATGTTCTCCTCTAGGGGTTTTATAGTTTCTGGTCTTACATTTAGATCTTTAATCCATTTGGAGTTTATTTTTGTGTATGATGTTAGAAAGTGATCTTGTTTCATTCTTTTACAAGTGGTTGACCAGTTTTCCCAGCACCACTTGTTAAAGAAATTGTCTTTAATCCATTGTATATGCTTGCCTCCTTTGATGAAGATAAGGTGTCCACAGGTATGTGGATTTATCTCTGGGCTTTCTATTTTGTTCCATTGATCTATATTCCTGTCTTTGTGCCAATACCATACTGTCTTGATGACTGTGGCTTTGTAGTTGAGCCTGAAGTCAGGCAGATTGATTCCTCTAGTTCCATTGTTCTTTCTCAAGATTGCTTTGGCTATTTGAGGTTTTTTGTATTTCCATAGAAATTGTGAAATTATTTGTTCTAGCTCTGTGAAAAATACCGCTGGTAGCTTGATAGGGATTGCATTGAACCTATAGATTGCTTTGGGTAGTATACTCATTTTCACTGTATTGATTCTTCCAATCCATGAACATGGTATATTTCTCCATCTATTAGTGTCCTCTTTGATTTATTTCATCAGTGTTTTATAATTTTCTATATATAGGTCTTTAGTTTCTTTAGGTAGGTATATTCCTAAGTATTTTATTCTTTTCATTGCAATGGTGAAGGGAATTGTTTCCTTAATTATTTTTTTTCTACTTTCTCATTATTAGTGTATAGGAATGCAAGGGATTTTTGTGTGTTGATTTTATATCCTGCCACTTCACTATATTCATTGATTAACACTAGTAATTTTCTGGTGGAGTCTTTAGGGTTTTCTATGTAGAGGATCATGTCATCTGCAAACAGTGAGAGTTTTACTTCTTCTTTTCCACTTTGGATTCCTTTTATTTCTTTTTCTGCTCTGATTGCTATGGCCACATCTTCCAGAACTATGTTGAATAGTAGTGGTGAAAGTGGGCACCCTTGTCTTGTTCCTGACTTTAGGGGAAATGCTCTCAATTGTTCACCATTGTGGATAATGTTTGCTGTGGGTTTGTCATATATAGCTTTTATTATGTTGAGATATGTTTCTTCTATTCCTGCTTTCTGGAGAGTTTTTATCATAAATGGATGTTGAATTTTGTCAAAGGCCTTCTCTGCATCTATTGAGATAATCATATGGCTTTTATTTTTCAATTTGTTAATGAGGTGAATTACATTGATTGATTTGCTGATATTGAAGAATCCTTGCATCCCTGGGATAAAGCCCACTTGGTCATGGTGTATGATCTTTTTAATGTGTTGTTGGATTCTGATTGCTAGAATTTTGTTAAGGATTTTTGCATCTATGTTCATCAGTGACATTGGCCTGTAGTTTTTTTTTTCTTTTTTGTGGCATCTTTGTCAGGGTTTGGTATTAGGGTGATGGTGGCTTCATAGAATGAGTTTGGAAGTTTACCTTCCTCTGCAATTTTCTGGAAGAGTTTGAGTAGGATAGGTGTTAACTCTTCTCTAAATTTTTGGTAGAATTCAGCTGTGAAGCTGTCTGGACCTGGGCTTTTGATTGCTGGAAGATTTCTGATTACAGTTTCAATTTCTGTGCTTGTGATGGGTCTGTTCAGATTTTCTATTTCTTCCTTGTTCAGTTTTGGAAAGTTGTACTTTTCTAAGAATTTGTCCATTTCTTCCACGTTGTCCATTTTATTGGCATATAATTGCTGATAGTAGTCTCTTATGATCCTTTGTATTTCTCTGTTGTCTGTTGTGATCTCTCCATTTTCATTTCTAATTTGATTGATTTGATTTTTCTCCCTTTGTTTCTTGATGAGTCTGGCTAATGATTTGTCAATTTTATTTATCCTTTCAAACAACCAGCTTTTGGCTTTGTTGATTTTTGCTATGGTCTCTTTTGTTTCTTTTGCATTTATTTCTGGCTTAATTTCTAATATTTCTTTCCTTCTACTAACTCTGGGGTTCTCCATTTCTTCCTTTTCTAGTTGCTTTAGGTGTAGAGTTAGATTATTTATTAGACTTTTTTCTTGTTTTTTGAGGTATGCCTGTATTGCTATGAACTTTTCTCTTAGCACTGCTTTTATAGTGTTCCACAGGTTTTGGGTTGTTGTGTTTTCATTTTCATTCATTTCTATGCATATTTTGATTTTTTTTAATTTCTTCTGTGATTTGTTGTTTATTCAGATGTGTGTTCTTCAGCCTCTATATGTTGGAATTTTTAATAGCTTTTCTGCTGTAATTGAATTCTAGTTTTAATGCATTGTGGTCAGAAAAGATGCTTAGAATGATTTCATTTTTTTTTTTTTTAATTTATCAAGGTTAGATTTATGGCCTAGGATGTGATGTATCCTGGAGAAGGTTCCGTGAGCACTTGAGAAAAAGGTGAAATTCATTGTTTTGGGGGTGAAATGTCCTATAGATATCACTTATGTCTATCTGGTCTATTGTATCATTTATAGTTTGTGTTTCTTTGTTAATTTTCTGTTTAGTTGATCTGTCCATAGATGTGAGTGGGGTATTAAAGTCTCCAACTATTATTGTGTTATTGTTAATTTCCCCTTTCATACTTGTTAGCATTTGTCTTACATATTGTGGTGCTCCTATGTTGGGTGCATATATATTTATAATTGTTATAATCTCTTCTTGGATTGATCCTTTAATCATTATGTAGTGGCCTTCTTTGTCTCTTTTCACAGCCTTTGTTTTAAAGTCTATTTTATCTGATATGAGTATTGCCACTCCTGCTTTCTTTTGGTCTCTATTTGCGTGGAATATCTTTTTCCAGTCCTTCACTTTCAGTCTGTATGTGTCCCTTGTTTTGAGGTGGGTCTCTTGTAGGCAGCATATATAGGGGTCTTGTTTTTATATCCATTCAGCCAGTCTTTGCCTATTGGTTGGGGCATTCAACCCATTTACGTTTAAGGTAATTATTGATAAGTATGATCCCGTTGCCATTTACTGCCAGGGGCCAATGTGAGGAATCCCGCCTGTGACAAGGTGATGAGGAAGGAAGCCTGACAAAATGCAAGGACGTGATCAGGCTTCAGGGGTTCCCCCTGGAATTTCTTTAGCATGTACCCCAGAAAACCAAAAATCTGTTGGCCTTTGTACTCTGCTTTTCCACTCTTCTAATATTCTTTGGAAAAATTCAGCTTAGGGCTGTAGTCTTCTGCATTTGAAAGGGATGTTTCAGCTCAAACACCCTCTGATAGCTCTCTAGCTTGCCTAACAGGTTCCCCCAGACCTCTTTCAGCTTGTGAATTGCTTACAGCCCCCCAACCGCGAGAGGAACAAAGCTTAAAGCATCTTAAGATACAGAGCCTTTTCTAAGAGCTAAAAATCATATTGGTGATGGGTTTTCACTGTTGACTCAATGATTGCCGCCAGGCCTCCATACTCTTTATCTTTTAGGCACCTGGGAGGATGTTAATCAATGTAAATGGGATATGGAAAAAGATATATAGTAGTTTTGATGTTAGCAACACTAGACTTTTGAGTTAATTACTTTTCTTTTGTTATAAATCACTGTACTCCTTTTACTTGTTATAAATTTCTGTATCTTTGCTGTGTAAGAATGTAACTTTATTTACTGCTTTCTGAGAGTGGCACCAGACTTTGGGAAGATCAACACAAATAAGCCTTCTGGTTGACAAACCTTATCAGATAAAGGACTGTAAAATGTTAATTGGCCCTTTTGGCCAGAAGATGATGTAAATCACCTAAGATTTGTGTATACAACTAGGTATGCAGAGAGAAAAGCCTGGTTTTGATAAGAATCTGGGCTGCTAACGCTGCATAACTTTGTGTTACCCATTGATCTCCATGTATTATCAAAAGTATAAAACGCCTTCTGAAGAATAAAGGATTGACCAGTTTTTCGGACTAGTCTCTCGGCCTAGTTTCTTGGGAATTTGGCTCCCCCCGTCTCTCTCTCTCTCTCTTTTTCTCCCTCTCCCTACCTCTCCTCTTTACTCTAATTTCAGGCTGAATTCACATCTGGAGCGGGGCGGATCACCAAGTCTACTTACTTGTCCTGGCTTCTAAGACTCATGCTAAAGGGAGCCTAAGGCAGGGCAGGCCCAACATAGATGGTGCAAATCTCTTGTCCTGAGATTTTATTGGTCTTCCCATAAGCCAAGTTATTCAGTATCCTTTCTCCACTTAATTTTCCTACTACACTATTTCTTCCTAATCTAATCTTATATTAATAAATAAATAAGTTTTTTCCTCGCCTACTCCGTCTCCCCTTCGAATCACCCTGGATCCACCAGGGCTGAACCCCGGAAATTTACTTTATTGTTTTGAGTTCAGGTTTATACACCCTTTTTGTGTTTCCTGTCTAGAGAATATCCTTTAGCATTTGTTGGAGAGCGGATTTGGTGGTGCTGAATTCTCTCAGCTTTTGCTTGTCTGTAAAGCTTTTGATTTCTCCTTCATATTTGAATGAGATCCTTGCTGGGTACAGTAATCTGGGCTGTAGGTTATTTTCTTTCATCACTTTAAGTATGTCTTGCCATTCCCTCCTGGCTTGAAGAGTTTCTGTTGAAAGATCTGCAGTTATCCTTATGGGAATCCCCTTGTGTGTTATTTGTTGTTTTTCCCTTGCTGCTTTTAATATTTGTTCTTTGTTAATTTGATTAATATGTGTCTTGGGGTGTTTTGCCTTGGGTTTATCTTGTTTGGAACTCTCTGGGTTTCTTGGACTTGGGTGATTATTTCCTTCCCCATTTTAGGGAAGTTTTCAAATATTATCTCCTCAAGTATTTTCTCATGGTCTTTCTTTTTGTCTTCTTCTTCTGGGACTCCTATAATTCGAATGTTGGAGCGTTTCATATTGTCCTGGAGGTCTCTGAGATTGTCCTCATTTCTTTTAATTCGTTTTTCTTTTTTCCTCTCTGATTCATTTATTTCTAGCATTCTATCTTCTATTTCACTAATCCTATCTTCTGCCTTCGATATTCTACTATTTGTTGCCTCCAGAGTGTTTCTGAGCTCATTTATTGCATTATTCATTGTATATTGACTCTTTTTTATTTCTTTTGGGTCCTTGTCAAACCTTTCTTGCATCTTCTCAATCCTTGTCTCCAGGCTATTTATCTGATTCCATTTTGATTTCAAGATTTTGGATCATTTTCACTATCATTCGGAATTCTTTCTCAGATAGATTCCCTATCTCTCCCTCTTTCGTTTGGTTTGGTGGGCATTTCTCCTGTTCCTTTACCTTCTGGGTATTCTTCTGTCTCTTCATCTTGGTTATATTGCTGCGTTTGGGGTGGCCTTTCTGTATTCTGGGAATTTGTGGAGTTCTCTTTATTATGGAGTTTCCTCACTGTGGGTGGGGTTGTATCAGTGGCTTGTCAAGGTTTCTTGATTAGGGAAGCTTGTGTCAGAGTTCTGGTGGGTAGAGCTGGATTTCTTCTCTCTGGAGTGCAATGAAGTGCCCAGTAATGAGTTATGAGACTTCTATGGTTTTGGAGTGACTTGAGCTGCCTGTATATTGAAGCTCAGGGGTGTGTTCCTGTGTTACTGGAGAATTTGCCTGGTAGGTCTTGCTCTGGAACTTGTTGGCCCTTGGGTGGTGCTTGGTTTCAGTGTAGGTATGGAGGCGTTTGATGAGCTCCTATAGATTAATGTTCCCTGGATTCAGGAGTTCTCTGATGTTCTCAGGATTTGGACTTAAGCCTCCTGCTTCTGGTTTATAGTTTTATTTTTACAGTAGCCTCAAGACTTCTCCAGCTTATACAGCACTGATAATAAAATATCTAGGTTAAAGATGAAAAGTTTCTTCACATTGAGGGACACCCAGAGAGGTTCGCTGAAGTGTCATAATTCCTTAGATACAGGCATTTGACTTCATGTATCCAACACACATCACGTATGAGTGAAATTTTTGACCTTCTCAGAATTTATTTTCTTAGGCTCCAAAATTACTGTAGCCATGAAATTTAAGGACACTTGCTCCTTGGAGGAAAAGCTATGACAAACCTACACAGTTTATTAGAAAGTGGAGACATTACTTTGCCAACAACTGTCCGTATAGTCAAAGCTATCATTTTTCCAGTAATCATGTATAGATATGAGAGTTGGAACATAAAGAAGACTGAATACCAAAGAATCAATGCTTTTGAGCTGTGGTGTTGGAGAAGACTTTTGAGAGTCCCTTGGAATGCAAAGTGATCAAACCAATCTATCCTAAAGGAAATCAATACTGAGTATTCAGTTCAGTTCAGTTCAGTTCAGTTGCTCCCTCATGTCTGACTCTTTCCAACCCCATGAACTGCAGCACAACAGGCCTTCCTGTCTATCACCAACTCCCAGAACTTACTCAAACTCATGTCCATTGAATCTATGATACCATCCAACCATCTCATCTTCTGTTGTCCCCTTCTCCTCCCTCCTTCAATCTTTTCCAGCATCAAGGTCTTTTTAAATGAGTCAGCTCTTCACATCAGGTGGCCAAATTATTGGAGTTTCAGTTTCAAAATTAGTCCTTCCAGTGAATATTCAGGATTGATTTCCTTTAGGATTGGACTGGTTGGATCTCCTTGCAGTCCAAGGAACTCTCAAGAGTCTTATACACCACAGTTCAAAAGCATCAATTCTTAGGCACTCAGCTTTCTTTATAGTCCAACTTTCACATCGAAACATACTAAGTCACTTCAGTCATGTCCAAATCTGTGCGACCACATAGATGGCAGCCTACCAGGCCCTGCCATCCCTGGGATTCTCCAGGCAAAAACACTGGAGTGGGTTGCCATTTCCTTCCCCAATGCATGAAAGTGAAAAGTGAAGGTGAAGTCACTCAGTTGTGTCCAACTCCTCGCGACCCCATGGACTCCAGCCCACCAGGCTCCTCCATCCATGGGATTTTCCAGCAAAAGAACTGGAGTGGGGTGACATTGCCTTCTCCCATCGACACATGATCACTGGAAAAAACCATAGCATTGACTAGACACACTTGACTTGACTTTGCCTTTCTTGGCAAATAAATGTCTCTGCTTTTTAAGCCGCTTTCTAGGTTGGTCATAACTTTCCTTCCAAGGTGTAAGCTTCTTTTAATTTCATGGCTGCAATAACCATCTGCAGTGATTGTGGATCCCAAGAAGTAAAATCTGCCACTGTTTCCACTGTTTCCCCATCTGTTTGCCATGATGTGATGGGACTGTATATCATGATCTTAGCTTTCTGAATGTGGAGCTTTAAGTCAACTTTTCCATTCCCTCTTTCACTTTCATCAAGAGGCTATTCATTTCCTCTTCACTTTCTGCCACAATGGTGGTGTCATTTGAATATCTGAGGTTATTGATATTTCTCCCAGCAATTTTGATTCCAACTTGTGCTTCTTCCAGTTAAGCGTTTCTCATGATGTACTCTGCATATAAATTAAATAAGCAGGGTGACAATATACAGCCTTGGTGAACTCCTTTTCCTGTTTGGAACCAGTCTACTGTTCCATGTCCAGTTCTAGCTGTTGCTTCCTGACCTGCATACCGATTTCTCAAGAGGCAGTTTATGTAGTCTTGTATTCCCATCTCCTGAAGAATTTTCCACAGTTTGTTGTGATCCACACAGTCAGAGGCGTTGGCACAGTCAATAAAGCAGAAATAGATGTTCTTCTGGACAAGTATAAATGAATACTTTTACAATAGATTGGATTTTCTTAAAAAATAATCTTCATGACTTCCTGTTCTCATAATCAAGATTGGATTTAAAAAAATAATTTTCATGACTTCCTGTTCTCATAATCAAAATGTTAAGGAATATTTTTTTTCTAATAAAAAAGTGTATGAATCCATGGCAGTGGAAAATTCTGTTGGATCACTTTATAAAACAAATTTTACTTAAACAGGTACTCATTGTGATGGGAACTGAAATATATAAAATGAATATATAAAATCATTTCTCACAAGGAGCTTATAATCTAATGATATTGCTGAAAAGTGATTTACATGTAAATATTGTAGATTCGACCTGGTAACTTGCTAGAACTGCCATATGCCAGACTCAATTATAGAACTATCAGAACCTGAACATTAATGACACTTCCAAGATACATGCAAATTAAAACTTGAGAAGCACTGATCAAATGCATCCTATCAGTGATATTCATTATGGGACTGATGATTGAAATTGGTTTGTGAAATGATCAATGATAAAATAAAAGTAGGAATTAAGAAAACACATTTAGAAATTTTCATGGAGACTTGACAATCAGTTCAGTTCAGTTCAGTCACTCAGTCGTGTCCAACTCTTTGCAACCCCATGAATCACAGCAAGCAAGGCCTCCCTGTCCATCACCAAATCCCAGAGTTCACTCAGACTAACGTCCATGGAGTCAGTGATGCCATCCAGCCATCTCATCCTCTGTCGTCCCCCTCTCCTCCTGCCCCCAATCCCTCCCAGCATCAGAGTCTTTTCCAATGAGTCAACTCTTCTCATGAGGTGACCAAAGTACTGGAGTTTCAGTTTTAGCATCATTCCTTCCAAAGAAATCCCAGGGTTGATCTTCAGAATGGAATGGTTGGATCTTCTTGCAGTCCAAGGGACTCTCAAGAGTCTTCTCCAACACCACAGTGCAAAAGCATCAGTTCTTCGGCACTCAGCCTTCTTCACAGTCCAGCTCTCACATCCATACATGACCACAGGAAAAACCATAGCCTTGACTGGACGGACCTTAGTTGGCACAGTAATGTCTCTGCTTTTGAATATGCTAGCAGGTTGGTCATAATTATTCTTCCAAGGAGCAAGGGTCTTTTAATTTCATGGCTGCAATCATCATCTGCAGTGATTTTGGAGCCCCCCAAAATAAAGTCTGACACTGTTTCCACTGTTTCCTCATATATTTCCCATGAAGTGATGGGACCCAATGCCATGATCTTCGTTTTCTGAATGTTGAGCTTTAAGCCAACTTTTTCACTCTCCACTTTTACTTGCATCAAGAGGCTCTTTATTTCTTCTTCACTTCCTGCCATAGGGGTGGTGTCATCTGCATATCTGAGGTTATTGATATTTCTCCCAGCAATTTTGGTTCCAGCTTGTGTTTCTTCCAGTCCAGCGTTGCTCATGATGTACTCTGCATATAAGTTAAATAAGCAGGGTGACAATATACAGCCTTGACGTACTCCTTTTACTCTTTGGAACCAGCCTGTTGTTCCATGTCTAGTTCTAACTGTTGTTTCCTGACCTGCATACAGATTTCTCAAGAGGCAGGTCAGGTGGTCTGGTATTCCCATCTCTTTCAGAATTTTCCACACTTTATTGTGATCCACACAGTCAAAGGCTTTGGCATAGTCAATCACCCTTAATCCTTGCTTAATCTCCAGATAAACACAGTCACAGGGATATAATTCCAACTATATGCAGGTTAGGAAGCAGCAGTTAGAACTGGACACGGAACAACAGACTGGTGCCAAAGAGGAAATGAGTACGTCAAGGTTGTATATTGTCACCCTGCTTATTTAAATTATATGCAGATTACATCATGAGAAACGCTGGACTGGAAGAACACAAGCTGGAATCAAGATTGCCGGGAGAAATATCAATAACCTCAGATATGCAGATGACACCACCCTTATGGCAGAAAGTGAAGAGGAACTAAAAAGCCTCTTGATGAAAGTTAAAGTGAAGAGTGAAAAAGTTGGCCTAAATCTCAACATTCAGAAAACGAAGATCATGGCATCCGGTCCCCATCACTTCATGGGAAATAGATGGGGAAACAGTGTCAGACTTTATTTTTGGAGGCTCCAAAATCACTGCAGATGGTGATTGCAGCCATGAAATTAAAAGACGCTTGCTCCTTGGAAGAAACGTTATGACCAACCTAGATATTATATTCAAAAGCAGAGACATTACTTTGCCGACGAAGGTCCATCTAGTCAAAGCTATGGTTTTCCCTGTGGTCATGTATGGATGTGAGAGTTGGACTGTGAAGAAGGCTGAGTGCCAAATAATTGATGCTTTTGAATTGCGGTGTTGGAGAAGACTCTTGAGAGTCCCTTGGACTGCAAGGAGATCCAACCAGTCCGTTCTGAAGGAGATCAACCCTGGGAATTCTTTGGAAGGAACGATGCTAAAGCTGAAACTCCGGTACTTGGTTCACCTCATGAGAAGAATTGACTCATTGGAAAAGACTCTGATGCTGGGAGGGATTGGGGTCAGGAGGAGAAGGGGACGACACAGGATGATATGGCAGGATGGCATCACTGACTCGATGGACGTGAGTCTGAGTGAAGTCTGGGAGTTGTTGATGAACAGGGAGGCCTGGCGTTCTGTGATTCATGGGGTCGCAAAGAGTCGGACACGACTGAGCGACCTAACTGAACTGAAGGTGTTACAACTCTTCTCACAACCAAAAATTCACTAATTTCTTCCCCAGAAGTGGGGCTAGAGTTCTTGTGTGGTCCTTATGCTTCTCTTGGAAGCATATACTCCTGAACATAAATTTGCTGTTGTTGTTGCTATTTAGTTAAGACATGTCCAACTCTTTGAGACACTATGGACTGTAGCTCCACCAGGCTCTCTGTCCATGGGATTTCCCAGCCAAGAATAGTGGAGTGAGTTGTCATTTTCTACTCCAGGGAGTCTTCCTCACCGAGTGATTGAACCTGCATCTTCTGCTTTGCAGGCAGATCTTTACCACTGAGCCACCTGGAAAACCCCTTTAACATAAATACTATGATATTAAATTAACAATATTAAACACTGATAGAAAATAAATATATCTTACATGTCAAGATATTAAGAGGGGAAATAAAATTGTTCTCTCAATATATGTTTATGCAAACAACTGTATTCATTACAATATAAAGAGGAAATTCACACTCCTCAAGATACAGTCCTTGATTCTGTAACTGGTAACACTGAGCTTGTATTTGTTAGCTACCTTATTCTATCACCCATTTAGTACTGCATTTACCTTAACCGTTATCTCAGCTGGGCATGATTCTTCACCTGGTGGGGTGACCCAAACCGTTCAGGAATAAGTGTTGTGTTGCCTGGATTGAGTTGTAGTTTTCCATTATCCTTAGTTACAGAACATGGTGATTCTAAGCTATGCCCTGTGCAATCTCCTATATTCCAGATATGCTTTCCTTTGCCTCTACTGTGGAATAGTAGTGCAATTTACCCTTAGAAACTGAGTCAATCATCCTAGACAACCATTATTCCTTTTTTCCCTTTGATTCAAAGGCATAATTACCCCAATGTGATCAGGTGGCATTTATAACTTCCAGATTAATGAAAACATTACTGTGTCTCCTGGTATGAAAATTCCTCCCTCTGGAACAAATAACTCTGCCAGAAAAGCATAATGTTACAGAACCAGGAAGGAAAGTTTTTCTATTTTTTCTTTAGGGAATAGTAGCACTCCCATTTCCTCTGTTTTATATATGGACCTGTGAATCCTGGCTAAGGGAAAAGTGGCACCATATATTAAATCTATTCAAAGCATATACATCTTTCTGAAAAAGATTGATCTTATCCTGCAAGGTATTCCCATCTAGATGGCACAAGTCCTGAGTCATCAAATATCATTTCACCATTTGATCAAGCTAGTTGTTTCAATATGGTCGAAACAGGATAAGACCAATGAAGTTTATGTGGCTTATTGTCACACTTTTCTTGCTGTAAAGTGAGTTCTTTGAACAGAATCAATGCTATGTGGTGTACAATAACAGTGGATGAGGCATACTGTAAGTCCATAAATGGTAGTTTTGGCAGAAACAATGCATGCATAGAAAACAAATTAGCATCTAGCATGTCTATTCCAGCAAGAACCAAACACTGTCATTCCATGACAGAAGCAGTCCAGTATAATCAACCTGCCATCATGTGGCTAACTGATCACTTCAGAGAATGGTGACAAGAGCTCACTGTTGGTTGTCAAGGGCAGACTGAGTGTTAATAGTAGCCATGGAGGTTGGCCTTCTTTTTATAGTTCAGTATTAAAGTACTTTTTATATAAATATAGTTAATCACAATATTGCCTTAGTTTCAAATGAACAGCATTGTAATTTGATATTTTTTTATAGATTATACTCCTTTTAATGTTATTATAAAATAATGACTTATTTCCCTGTGTTGTACAATATATTCTTCTTGCTTATTTATTCTATACATCTTTTGTCTTTCTTAATCCCAACCCCCCTATCTTGTTCCTCCTACATTTCCTCTTTGCATTGGTAACCACCAGCTTGGCTACTTCATATAGGAGTGGAATAAATACATAGAATTTTAGTTGTTCTCTGTCTGACTTATTTCACTAAGGATAATATTCTCTAGGTCCATCTGTGCTGTTGGAAATGGTGGAATTTTATCCCCTTTATGGCTGAGTAATATTCAAATGGATGTGTATAGAGATAGAAATACAGTTATATTTATATGTATCTCTTCATACTTTTATCTGTTCATCTGTTAATGGATGTTTAGGTTGCTGCCATATCTCTACTGTTATAAATAATACTGTTATGAACATTAGGGTCCCTGTATCATGTTTTGTTTTGTTTCTTTGATATATACCGGGGGCAGGGGGTAGTAGGACTTTTGAATCATATGATTGGTTGTCTATTTTTAGTTTTTTGACGAACCTATGAAATGGCTTCCACAGTGGCTGCAACAATTGAAAATCTCATCAAAAGAATACTAGTGTTCCTTTTCCTCCACATTCTCAACAACATTTGTTATTTGTGCACATATTGATGATAGCCATTTAGACAGATGTGGGCGATATCTCATTTTTTATTTGCATTTCTTTGATAGGTATGGTGAACATTGTTTCATTATTCTGTTGGCCATCTGTATATCTACCTTAGTAAAATGTCTATTCAGTTTTGCCAGTTCTTTACTCAGAATCTCTGTTTCTTTGATATAGAGTTCCATGGACTGTTTATAAATTTGGGTATTAATCCCTCATTGGTCATATCATTTAAGAATACTTTTTTTGAATTATATAGGCTGACTTTTAATTTTGTCACTGTTTTTTTCTCTGTTAAAAAAGCTTTTGAGTTTAATTTGGTCCTATTTGTTTATTTTTGCTTTTATTAATTCTGCCTTAGGAAACAGATCCAACAACTATTGCTACTATTTATGTCAAAGAATGTTCTGCCTATGTTCTCTTCTAGTCATTTTATAATTTCAGGTCTTGCATTAAATCTAATCCATTTTAAGTTTTTTTTTTTTTGTATATATTGTGAGAACATGTTCTAATTTCCTTTTTTATTTTACATGTAGCTGTTCAGTATTCCTAGAACCACATGTTGACAATAATCTTTTTTCTACTCCTTTGTCATAGATCAATTGATTATGTGTGTGGGATCATTTTTGAGCTCTCTATTCTGTTTCATTTATCTATGTCTGTTTATTGTCAATACCATACTATTTTGATTACTATAGCTTTGTAGTACAATCTGAAGATGGTGGTGTGATCCATTCAGTTTTGTTCTTTTATCTCAAAGATACTATGGAATTCAGGCTCCATTGTGGTTCCATATAAATTTAATGATTATTTTTTCTACTTTTTAGAAAAATGTCATGGATATTTTGATAGGGATTGCATTCATCTGTAGATTGGTTGGAATAGTATGGACGTTTTAATAATTTTAAATGATTCCAATTCAAGAACAAAATACACTTTTTCATCTATGTTTTATTTTCTATTTCCTTCATCAATATTTTACAGTTTTCAGAGTATAGGCTTTTGACCTTCTTGGGTATATTTATTTCCAGGTATTTTATTAGTTTTTATACTATTGTAAATTGGATTGTTTCCTTAAATTCTATGTCTCATAGTTTATTATTAATGTATAGGAAATAAGTAGATTTCTGTATATTAATTCTCTACCCTGCATCTGTACTGAATTCATTTTTTACTTCTAATTTTATTGTGTGGATAATTTGGTTTTCTATATATAGTGCCATGCTATCTGCAAATACTGACAGTTTTATCTCTTCCATTCTAATTTGGATATCATTTATCTCTTTTTCTTGTTTTATTGCTATTCCTAGATTTTGTAGTGTGTTAGTTACTCAGCCATGTCTGAATTTTTGTGACTCTGTGGACTGTAGCTCAACAGGCCCCTCTATCTGTAGGATTCTCCAGGCAAGAATACTGGAGTGGGATGTCATTTCCTTCTCCAGGGGATCTTCCTGACCCAGGGATTGAATGTGGGTCTCCCACACTCCAGGCAGATTATTTACCATATGAGTAACCAGGGAAGCCCTGGTGTACTCCTAATATTTTGTTAAATAGAAGTGGTTAGAGTGGGCATCTTTGTTACTAATTTCAAAGGAAAATATTTCAATTGCACTACTGAATATGATGCTAGCAGTGAATTTTTCAGCCTGTTCAGTTCAGTCTCTCAGTTGCGTCCAACTCTTTGTGACCCTGTGGACTGAAGCATGCCAGGCTTCCCTGTTCATCACGCACTCTTGGAGATTGCTCAAACTCATGCCCATCAAGTCGGTGATGCCGTCTAACTATCTTATCCTCTGTCGTCCCCTTCTCCTCCTGCTGTCAATCTCTCCCACCATCAGGGTCTTTTCCAATGAGTTAGTTCTTCACATCAGGTGGCCAAAGTATTGGAGTTTCAGCTTCAGCATCAGTCCTTCCAATGAATATTCAGGATGCATTTTCTTTAGGATTGACTGATTTGATCTCCTTGCAGTCCAAGGGACTCTCAGGAGTCTTCTCCAACACCACAGTCAAAAGCACCAGTTCTTTGGCTCCCATCTTCCTTTGTGGTCCAATTCTCAAATCCAATCATGACTACTGGAAAAAAAAAAGCTGTTTTTTATATAGTCAAGGACCACAGCTTTGAATGTTACTATACTATATTAATTTTTTTTCATAAACAGCTTTTATTGTGCTGACATATATTGCTCTTACAGCAACTTTGATGAGAGTTTCTATCATAAATAGATGTTGATATTTTCCTAATACTTTTGTCTGCTTCTATTGAGATGATAATTGATTTTTGTTTCTTTTTGTTAATATGGTGTATCAAATTGATCAATTTGCAAAGACTAAACCACCCTTATATATCTGGAATAAATCCCAATTGATCTGACTTTTGTTATTTTTAATATTTTGTTGAATTCTGTTTGCTAATATTCAGGTATGGATTTTTGTGCCTATACTTGTCAGAAACATAGGCTGCTAATTTTCCTTGTTTTAGTGTCCCTAATTTTGTTATCAGGGAAATGGTAGTCTAGTAGAGTGAATTTGGGAGACTTCCATTATCTTTAATTTTTTTAAATACTTTGAGAATGATACATATTAGCTTATATGTTTACTAAAATTCTTCTATGAAACCATCTTATCTTGGACATTTGTTTGTTGAGAGTTGTGTTTTCTTTTTACTCTCAAATTCAATTTCACAACATTTAACCTCAGTCCATTCTTCCTGATTAAGTTTGGAATGCTGTATTCTTCTACAAATGAATCTGTTTCTTGTAGGTTGTTCAATTAGTAAGCATGTAACTGTTTGTGTTGTTGTTGTTGTTGTTATCTCTGTGGTATCAGTTGTTATTGCTCCTCTTTTGTTTCTTCATTTCTTGACTTGCATCTTCTTTTACTCTCAGTGAATCTGACTAAAAGATTATTATGTTTTTTGTCTCTTCAAAGGGATAATTGTTGGTTTCCTGGTTCATATCTATTGTTTTTTGTGGCTCTGTTTTATCTATTCTCTGATTTTCTTCCTTCTGTTAACTTTGGCATTTGTTTGTTGTCATTTCTCTAATTCTTTTAGATGGAAAGTTAGGTTGCTTATTTGATATTTTTCTGGCTTCTTGAGGTAGGCCTGAATTGGTATGACATTTTCTCTTAGAACTGCTTTTGCTGCATCCCATAGATATCTGAAAGTTGTTTTCTTTCTCATTTGTTTTGAGGCATTATTTGGTCTCCTCTTTGATTTCTTCATTAGCCCATTTTTAGTACTATGTGTTTAGTTTCCACATGTTTGTGCTTTTCACTTTCTCCTTCCTAAAGTTTATTTCTAGTTTCACGCCATCATGATCAGAAAAAATGCTTGATATTATTTCTGTCCTCATAAATTTGTTGAGAATTTCTTTATGGCCCAGCATGTGATCTATTCTAGAGAATGTTCCATGTGTACTTGAAAAGAATATGCATTCTGCTGTCTTTTAGGGGAAAAAAATATCTTATAGATATTTATTAAGTCTAACTGGTCTCCTGTGTGAATTAAGACTACTGTTTCTTTATTTATATTCTGTCTCAGTGATCTGTTAATTATTTAAGTAAAATGTTAAAATCCCCTACTATTGTATTATTGTCAATGTTTCCTTTTATATCTGTTAATATTTGCTGTATATTTTTTGGCATTTCTATGTTAGGTGAATATATGTTAATGAATGTTACATCATTTTCTTACATTCATCCTGTATAATTATATGATGCCCTTCTTTGTCTTTTGTGATGGGTGCTATTTTAAAGTCTACTCTTTATTTTGTCCTATTTGTAGGTGTTTTATTACAATAAATAATACAGATATATATATGAGGACCCCTCATCACATGCTCACATAAACTTGGTAGTTTTCTTTCACCAGGAAAACAACATGAATATCATTTTCTTAACATTTCTGAATAATCCTTTTAATATAATGTGTTAATGCTGATTATGTGGATATTTTATATTTGCTTTTAAATTTTTAATTGGAATATAATTGATTTACAGTGTTGTTACTTTCAGGTATGCAGTAAAGTGTATCTGTTATACAAATACATGTAGCCACTCTTTTTTAGGTTCTTTTCTATATTGGCCATTACACCGTATTCAGTAGATTTCCTTGTGCTATACAGTAGGTCCTTGTTAAATACATATCTATTATATATATATATATATATATATATATATATATATATATATAAATGTATATATGTCAATCACCATCTTCCAGTTTACCCTACTTCCCTTTTACCCTGGTAACCATAAGTTTATTTTCTACATTTGTAACTCTATTTAAATTTTGTAGATAAGTTCATTTATAACCATTTTTATGTTTTACATATAAATGATCCCATAAGGTATTTATTTATCTCTGTCTGATTTACTTCACTCAGTAACAGAATCTCTTGGTCCAGCCATGTTGCTGCAAATGGCACAGTTTTGTTCATTTTTTATGTCTGAGTAATATGCCATGTCTTCTTTATTCCATACCATGTCTTCTTTATTCCTCTGTAGATGAGCATTAAGATTTCTTCCATATTCTGGCTACTGTGACTAAGGGATACAAATGGATTGAAAAAGGTCTTGCTGGAATTTATGTAAGAAAACTTTTTTTCTGTTTTCTTCTAAAAGTTTTCTGTTATGATATCCAGCCATAAATTTCAGTCTTTAATCCATTTTGAGTTTATTTTGTGTATGGTGTTAGAGTGTATTCTAATTTCATTTTTCCTACATGGACCTGTCCAGTGTTCCCAGCATGAATTATTAAAGAGACTATTTTCTTCGTTGTACATGCCTGCCTCATTTGTCATAGATTAGGTGACCATAGGAGCATGGGTTGATCTCAGGATAAACCCTGTTCCATTCTCCTTATTCTCTCTTTGGAATAGGATTCTAAATGTTGTTCTCCCCTGTTCCATTGACTTATATTTCTGTTTTCATGCTAGTAGCATACTGTTTTGATAAGTGTATCTTTGTAGTATTGTTTGAAATCAGACAGCATTCCTCTAGCTTTGATTCTCTTTCTCTTGATTGCTTTGGATATTAGTGTTCTTTTGTTTTCCCATACAAATTGTAACTTTTGTTTCTAATTCTGTGAAAAATGCCATTGGTGATTTCATAGCAATGGGATTAAATTTGTAGTTTTCTTTGGGTAGTATATTGTTTTCACAATATTGGTATTTTTAAATCCAAGAACATGGTATATATTCCCATCTGCTTGTGTCTTGTTTTATTACTTTCATCAGCATTTCAAAGTTTTCTGAGTCCTGGTCCTTTGCTTCTTTAGGTAGATTTGTCCCTAAGTATTTTATGCTTTTTTATTCAATGGTAAGTGGAATTGTTTCATTAATCTCTATTTCTTATTTGTTGAGAGTACATAGGAATGCAAGAGAGTTCTGTTTATTAATTTTTACCCCATAACTTTACCAAATTCATTCATAATCTTTAGTAGTTTTCTGTTAACATCCTTAGGATTTTCTACGTATAGTATCCTGTCATATGAAAACAGTGACAATTTTACTTCTTTTCCAATTTGGGTTCCTTTTTTTTTCTTTTCTGACAGCGATGGCTAAAACTCACAAAATAATGCTGAATAAGAGTGGCAAAAAGTGGACATACTTGTCTTGCTGTTGATCTTAGAAGAAATGCTTTCATATTTTTACCATTGAATACGATGTTAGCTGTGAGTTTGTCCTATATGGTCGTTATTATGTTTAATAAAGGTATATTCTCTCTCCAAGAGCACTTTCTTGAGTGGTTTCTATCATGAATTAATTTTAAATTTTGTCAGAAGCTTTTCTGCATTGATTGAGATGATCATGTGGTTTTTATTATTCAATTTGTTGATATGGTGTATCTCACTAACTTGCAAATATTATAAAATCTTCACATCCCTGGGATAAAATCATCTTCATCATGGTGTATGATCGTTTTATTGTGTTGTTGAATTAGTTTCCTAATATTTTGTTGAGGACTTTTGATTTTATGTTCATCAGTGTTATTGGAATGTGATTTTCTTTTTTTTTCTTTTTTTGTGATATCTTCATCTGGCTTTGGTATGAGGGTGAAGGCAGCCTTGCAGAATGACCTTGAAAATGTTTATTCCCTTGCAGTTTGGGGGAAGAGTTTCAGAAGAGTAGGTGTTAACTCTATCTGTAAACATTTGATAAAAATTGTCTGTGAATCCATTTGATCCTGGAATTCTTTGTTTTTGGAAGATTTTAAATCATAGCTTCAACTTCAAAATGTGTGACTGATCTGATCATATTTTCTATTTCTCTCTGGTTCAGTCTTAAAAAGTTTTATTTTATTAAGAATTTATCTATTTCCTTAGATAGCCCGTGTTGTTGGTTTATAGTTGCTCAGCATACTTTTTCTTGATTCTTGAGGTAAGATTCTATTGCTATAAACTTTCCTCTTAGAACTGCTTTTGCTATCTCCTATAAGTTCCGAGTTGTGGTATATTCATTGTTTCTTTGTCTCTAGGCATATGTATATATATTTTATTCCCTCTTTGACTTATTCAGGGTTTCTTTGATTATGTAATAACATATTGTTTAGCCATGTGTTTTTGCATTTTGTAAATTTTATCTTCAATTGATTTATTCTTTTGTAATTGATATATTTTTAATTGGAGGATAATTAATATACAATGTTGTGTTGGTTTTTGCAATATATCAACATATATCAGCCATAGGGATACGTATGCTGCCTCCTTCTTGAACCTCTGTCCCACCTAAAACCCTATCCCACCCCTCTAGATTATCATAGACACCAGATTTGCACTCTTTTCATCATGCAGTAAATTTCCACTGGCTATCTAATTTTACATATGATAATGTATAAGTTAGAGTGCTACTCTCAGTTCAACCCACCCTCTCCACCCCCACCATCCTTTATCCACAAGTTTGTTCCCTATGTCTGCATCTTCATGGCTGTCCTGTAGATAGGTTCATCAATACCATCTTTCTAGATTCTGCACATATATGTTTATATGTAATATTTTATTTTCAATTACTGATTTACTTCACTTTTTATAATAGGCTCTAGTTCATTCACATTATTAAAACTGAGTCAAATGTGTTCCTTTTGTGTATATGCACAAAAACTTCTTTATTCATTCTTCTGTTGATGGACATCTAAGTTGCTTCCATGTCCTAGCCATTGTAAATAGTGCTGTGATAAATATTGGGATGCATGTTCCTCAGGATGTATGCCCAGTAGTGGAATTGCTGGAAATTTTATTCTAATTTTCTAAAGAATCTCCATACTCTTCTCCATAGTGGCTGTATCAATTCACATTCCCACCAACAGTGCAAGAGAGTTCCCTTTCCTCTACACCCTTTCCAGCATTCATTTTTTGTAGATTTCTTGAAGATGGCCACTCTAACAAGTATGAGTAGATGCCTCAATGTAGTTTTGATTTGCATTTCTCTAATAATGAACAAGATTGCTGTCTTTTCATGTCTTTCTTGGGGAAGTGTCTGTTAAGGTCTTCTGTCCAATATTTGATTGGGTTGTTTGTTTTTCTGGTATTGAGCTGCATGAACTGCTTGTATATTTTGGTGATGAATCCTTTGTTAGTCGTTTCATTAGCTATTATTTTCTACCATTTTGAAGGATGCATTTTCATCCTCTTTATAGTTTCCTTCAGAGTACAAAGGCTTTTAGGTTTAATTAGAGCTCACTTTTTTGTTTGTTTGCTTTTTTTTTCTTTTTTTTAATTTCCATTACTCTAGTAGGTGGGCCACAGAGGATCTCGCTGTGTTTTATGTCAAGGTGTGTTCTGCTCGTTTTCCTCTAAAAAATTTATATTTTTATATTTAGGTATTAATTGACTTTGAGTTTATGTTTGTGTATGGTGTTAGAAAGTGTTCTGATTTCATTTTTTTAAGTCCAATATTCCTAGCACCACTTATTGAAGATTTTATCCATTGTATATTCTTTCCTCTTTGTCAAAGATAAGGTGTCCATAGGTGTGTGGGTTTATCTCTGGGTTTTATATCTTATTCCCTTTGTTTCTATATCATGCTGTCTTGATGACTTTAGATTTTTAGTATAGTCTTCTTCTTAAGATTGCTTTGGCTATTGGGGTCTTTTGTGTCTAAATACAAATTGTGATTTTTTTTGTTCTAGTTCTATGAAAAATGTGATTAGTAGTTTAATAAGGATTGCCCTGAATTTGTAAATTTCTTGAGTACTATAGTCATTTTCACAATATTGATTTTTCCATTCTAGGAGCATTGTATATCTCTCTGTATGTGTTGTCTTTTATTTCTTTCATCAGTTTCTTATAGATTTCTGCATACAGTTTTTTGTCTCTTTAGGTAGGTTTCTTCCTAGATATTTTATTTTTTTGTTGCAATGGTGAAAAGGATTGTTTTCTTAATTTCTCTTTTTGATTTTTCATTGTTAGTATATAAGAATGCAAGGAATTTCTATGTATTAATTTTTTTATCCTGAAACTTCACTATATTAATTGATTAGGTCTAGCAATTTTCTGGTGGTATCTTTAGGGTTTTCTATGTATTCTATCATGTCATCTTTAAACAGTGAGAATTTTACTTCTTTTCCAATCTTCATTCTTTTTATTTTACTTTCTTTTCTGGTTGCTGTGATTAAGATTTCCAAAAGTATGTCGAGTAATAGCAATGAGAATAGGAATCCTTGTCTTTTTCTTGATCTTAGAGGAAATGCTTTCAAATTTTCACCATTATGAATAATTTTTTCCTGTGGGTTTGTTGTATATGGCCTTTATTATGATGAGGTATATTCCTTCTATGCCTACTTTCTGGAGTCTTTGTCATAAATGGGTGTTGAATTTTGTGAAAAGCCTTCCCTATATCTAATGAGATGATCAACATATTTATATTTATTTTTTATCTTGTGTTTTTTATTTTTCAATTTGTTAATATGGTGTATCATGCTGATTTATTTCTATATGTTGAAGAATCCTTGCATCCTTGTGGTCAAACCACTTTTATCATGATGTGTCTTCCATTTATTGTGTTGTTGAATTCTATTTGCTAGAATTTTGTTGATGAATTTTTGCATCTATATTCATTGGAGATATTGGTCTTTGATATATTTTTCTTTGGAATTTTGGTACCAGGGTGATGGTGGCCACATAGAATAAGTCTGGGAATTTTCCTTCCTCTGTAATTTTCTGGAAGCGTTTGAGCAGAATAGGTGTTAGTTCTTTTGTTGGTGTTGTTTTTAGAAGATTTTTGAAAACTCTTTTGTTTTTTATGCTTATGATTAGTCTGTTCATATTTGCTATTTCATCCTGGCGAAGTTTTGGAGTGCTATACTTTTCTAAGAATCTGTCCATTTCTTCCAGGTTGTCCATTTTCTTGGCATATACCTGCTTGTAGTAGTATCTCATAATACTTTATTTTTCTGTGTTTTCATAACTTCTTTGTGTTCAGTTCTAATTTTATTGATTTGAGTCTTGTCTCTTTCTTGTTGGTGAGTCTGGCTAATGTTTTGTCAATTTTATTTTATAAAAGAACCAGCCTTTCATTTTATCTTTGGTACTGTCTCCTTCATTTCCTTTTCATTTATTTCTGCTCTGAACCTTATGGTTTCTTTCCTTCTACTAACTTTGAATATTTTGTTCTTTTTCCAGTTGCTTTAAGTATAAGGTTGAGTTAGTGAGTGTAAGTCTATCCATCATGTCCAAGTCTTTGTGACCCTATGAACTATAGTCCACCAGGCTCTTGCGTTTATGGGATTCTCCTGGTAAGCATACTGGAGTGGATTGCCATTATGTTCTCCAGGGAGGGCCTTCCCAAGCCAAGGATCACAGGCAAATTCTTTATCATCTGAAACTCTAGGGTTAGGTTGTATATTTGATGCTTTTTCTTGTTTCTTGAAGTAGGCATGTATTCCTATAAAATTCCCTCTTATTGATAAACTGCCTTTAGTGCATCCCATAGATTTTGAATTTTCATGTTTTCATTGATATTTGTTTCTAGGTATATTTTAATTTCTTCAGTGATCTGTTGGTTATTCAGAAGTGTGTTATTTAACCTCTATGCATTTGTTTGTTTTTCCCCTGTAGTTGATATATTTTCATATAGCATTGTGGTTGTCAAAGTTGACTGAAATGATTTATTTATTTAGTTTTTAATTTAAAAGGTCTTGCTTTGTGTCCCATGATGTGATCTATCCTGGAGAAAGTTTCACGTTCACTGAAAAAAATAACTGAAATATTTTCTTTTTCAATGAAATGCCCTGGATATATCAATTAGGTTCAACTGGTCCAGTGTATTATTTAAAGTTGTGTTTCCATATTAATTTTTTGACTGGAAGATCTGTCCAGTGGTGTGATTATGGTTTTAAATTTCTGCACTAATATCATGTCATTCTCTATTTCTCCTTTAATAGTTGTTAGTATTTGCCTTACCTTTGTTGGGTACATAATATTTATAATTGTTCTATCTTCTTCTTGGATTGATCCATTGATCATTATGTACTGTCCTTTCTCTCTTGAAACAGTCATTATTTTAAAGTTTATTTTATCTGAGATGACTATTGCTACTCCAGTTTTTTTTTTTTTAATTTCTCTTTGCATGGAATATCTTTTCTGATTACCTCAGTTTCAGTCTGTATGTGTCTCTAGGTCTGAAGTTGGTTTCTTGTAGGCAACATATATAAGAGTCTTGTTTTTGTATATATTTAGTTAATGTCTTTTGATTGGAGCACTTAGTCCAATTTATGGGCTTCCCAGTTAGTGCAATGGTAAAGAATCCACCTACCAAGGCAAGAGATACAAGAGATGTGGGTTTAATCACTGAGTTGGAAATATCCCATGGTGTGGGAAAAGGCAACCCACTCCAATAATCTTGCCTGGAGAATTCCATTGACAGAGGAGCCTGGCAGCCAATAGTGCATGGGGTTGCACAGAGTTGGACATGACTGAGCACACACAAACAGACATTTAAGTCAATTATTGGTATATATAATTTTATTGTCATTTACTTTATTGTTTTGTGTTTGTTTTTGTAGGCCTATTTTTTCTTTTTTATTTTCTGTCTAGTAAACTTCCTTGAGCATTTATTGTAAAGCTGGTTTGGTGTTACTGGCTTCTGTTAACATTTATTTGTAAAGTTTTCAATTTCTCTTCCAAATCTAAATACTATCCTGGCTAGATAGAGTAATCTTGGTTGTAAGGTTTTTCCTCATTACTTTAAGTTTGTCCTGCTATTCCCTTCTGGCCTGCAAAGTTTCTCTTGAAAGTTTCGGTTAACCTTATGGGGATCCCCTTGTATGCTATTTATCGCTGTTCCCTTACTTATAATTATTTATATTATCATTCATATTTATATTATATATATATTATATTTATAACTATCTAATATTTATTTTACTTTTATAATTATTTTATATTTATATATTTAATAGAATACATATATAATATGATTATTAATATAATAAATATATATATTAAATGAAGGATAATTGCTTTACACAATTTTTCGATTTTTTGACAAACATCAAAATGAATCAGCCATAGGTACATCCGTGATTCCTCCCTCTTGAAGTTCCCTCCCATCCCTTTCACCATCCCACCCCTCTGGATTGATACAGAATCCTTATTTGAGTTCCCAGAGTCATACAGAAAATTCCCATTAGCTATCTATTTTACATATGGTAATGTAAGTTTCCATCTTACTCTCTCCATACATCTCACTCTCTCTGCCCCTCTTCCCCATGACCATAAGTCTGTTCTCTAGGTCTATTTCTCCATTGTTGCCCTGCAATTAAATTTGTCAATAACATCTTTCTAGATTCTATATATATGCATTAGTATATGATATCTCTCTTTCTCTTTCTGACTTATTTCACTCTGTATAATAGGCTCTAGGTTTATCCAAACATTTAGTCCACATCAGTCGCTCAGTCGTGCCTGATTCTTTGCAACCCCATGAATCGCAGCAAGCAAGGCCTGCCTGTCTATCACCAACTCCCGGAGTTCACTCAGAATCACGTCCATTGAGTCAGTGATGCCATCCAGCCATCTCATCCTCTGTCGGGAGTCCCCTTCTCCTCCTGCCCCCAATCCCTCCCAGCATCAGAGTCTTTTCCAATGAGTCAACTCTTCGCATGAGGTGGCCAAAGTACTGGAGCTTCAGCTTTAGCATCATTCCTTCCAAAGAAATCCCAGGGCTGATCTCCTTCAGAATGGACTGGTTGGATCTCCTTGCAGTCCAAGGGACTCTCAAGAGTCTTCTCCAACACCACAGTTCAAAAGCATCAATTCTTCGGTGCTCAGCCTTCTTCACAGTCCAACTCTCACATCCATACATGACCACGGGAAAAACCATAGCCTTAACTAGACAGACCTTAGTCGGCAAAGTAATGTCTCTGCTTTTGAATATACTATCTAGGTTGATCATAACTTTTCTTCCAAGGAGTAAGCATCTTTTAATTTCATGGCTGCAATCACCATCTGCAGTGATTTTGGAGCCCCCCCCAAAATAAAGTCTGACACTGTTTCCACTGTTTTCCCATCTGTTTCCCATGAAGTGATGGAACCAGATGCCATGATCTTGGTTTTCTGAATGTTGAGATTTAAGCCAACTTTTCCACTCTCCTCTTTCACTTTCATCAAGAGGCTCTTTAGTTCCTCTTCACTTTCTGCCATAAGGGTGGTGTCATCTGCATATCTGAGGTTATTGATATTTCTCCCAGCAATCTTGATTCCTGCTTGTGTTTCTTCCAGTCCAGCATTTCTCATGATGTGCTCTGCATAGAAGTTAAATAAGCAGGGTGACAACACACAGCCTTGATGTACTCCTTTTCCTATTTGGAACCATTCTGTTGTGCCATGTCCAGTTCTGTTGCTTCCTGACCTGCATACAGATTTCTCAAGAGGCAGGTCAGGTGATCTGGTATGCCAATCTTTTTCAGAATTCTCCACAGTTTATTGTGATCCACACAGTCAAATATTTTGGCATACTCAATAAAGCAGAAATAGATGTTTTTCTGGAACTCTCTTGCTTTTTTGATGATCCAGCAGATGTTGGCAATTTGATCTCTGGTTCCTCTGCTTTTTCTAAAACCAGCTTGAACATCAGGAAGTTCACGGTTTATGTACTGCTGAAGCCTAGCTTGGAGAATTTTGAGCATTACTTTACTAGCATGTGAGATGAGTGCAACTGTGCGGTAGTTTGAGCATTCTTGGGAGGACTTGTTTTCCATTCAGATGTTCCAGAGTTTTTGGATATATCAGGCAAATTGTGTGGGATTAATTCATGGTTTCTACAGCTACACAGAGATTTCAGTTCCTCTTTTTTAGTCACACAGTCCCGTGGGCTCATCCTTGATTTTGGGCTCACCTTTGCATATAGGCCACCCTCAAGTGTCTGCTCCCTACCCAGGCAAGATTGGAAAAAGGCAACAACTATGCATGCTTGTTTGCATAAGCGGGAAGAGAAAATGTTGGCAACTGGCTGGGGTATCATGCTTGTTTAGGCATGAAGGGATCAAGGTGTCAACAACATGAGTGAACATACTTGCTCTGTTGGAAGTCCCTCTAAGTGCTCATGAAGATAGAGGCTAGTGTGTGGGGAGACTGTTGTGGCCACGCTGACCCTTGCATGCCACTCAACAATGGCATCTCAATTCTAAGGCTGTTTTCACTTCCATTATGAGCATTCCTTGCCATGGAACTCCTCACACTCATCCCTTCAGGCTATCTTCAGACAGCCAACAGCTGTCCTTTCCCTGGGTCCACTCTCCCAATCCCATACTTCAGCACCCAACCCACAATATCATTGGTGCACAGTCATCTCAGTCTTGGGTGTGCAGAGCTGTGGCATACACAGTCCGTTCAAGTCTCACTCTGTCCTGGATGGCACAGGCTGGTCATCGAACTTCCCCCCAATAGCCCTTATTCTATTTCAGGGTATTTCACCACTGGTGAATGGGTGGTAAATCCTCTCCTTCAGTTGCCTCCTAGGGATGTTGGTCCCATCCCATTTATTAACTTCTTTGTCTTCCATTCCCTCCTTCATCCTTCTCAGTTATATGGAGATTATTTCTTGTTTTGGTTTCTTTCTAAATATCCAAGTTCCTTCTGCTAGTATTCAGCAGGTATTCTGTATGAATTGTTCCACTAAAAATGCATTCTTGATATGCTTGTGGGGAGATGTGAACCCCAAGTCTTCTGATTCTGCCATCTTGATCTCTAAAAGTCCACTTTTCTTATATTACCATTACTACTGTGGCTTTCCTTTCACTTTTATTTGGATGGATTATCCTTTACAATTCTTTAACTTTCAATCTGTTTTTGTTTTTAGGTCTGAAGTGAATCTACTGTAAGCAGCCCATAAATGAGTCTTGATCCTTAGCCCTTACTATATACTTGCCTTTACTCATGGGATTGCTCTTTTTCTATAGATAGTTGATTCTTATTTTCTTTTCCACACAGAGATGATGTACCACGTGTCTCATTGGTAGAGGATACACCTGTCAATGCAGGAGATGTGAGTTTAATCACTGGGTTAGGAAGATCCCCCAGAGAAGAATATGGCAGCCCACTCAAGTATTCTGGCCTGGGAAATCCCATAGACATAGAAGCCTGGTGGTTTATACCTCATGGGGTAACATAAGTTGGACATGACTTAGCAACTAAACAACAACAATAGGTGTGTAGCTGTGTAGCCACTTTTAAAAGACATCCTTAACTCTTTGTTCCCTCATAGATATATCTTTGGGTTTAAAGAACTGGCACAATGAATACCACAAAAATCTAGCTGCTCACTTTGTAAATTACATTTTAAAATGGGCAACCAATGACTTAAAGAGAGTAATTTAGCAAAACACATTAAAGATCAGCCAGTACATGTTAAGAACTACAGTTAACAGGGCATGGTATGTGTGTTTGTGTGTGTGTGTGTGTGTGTGCTGAGGATGTTGATGAGAAGAAGACTGTGTTAAGAAATGAATTCCTGATAATCCTAAATTAAGCTATACCACAGACTTCCTGAATCAATTTTTCAAGTTTATGTTTCAATCTGTCATTCTGTATCCTCATTTTTAAAGTAAAAATTGTTATCACATTATCATTGGCATTACTTCTGACATTAACATGAGGTGGGGCTCTAGGATTATAGGATAAAAAAGGAGAAAAGAACCTAGAAAATTTGCTATTTTAACCACATTTTAGTGTAAAATTCAGTGACATCAGTAACATTCACATTTTTTTTTACAACCATCACCACTATTTCTAAAATGATTTATCACTTCAAATAGAAACTCTATTACCTTTCTTACCCCCAGGCCCTGGTAACCACTATTCTACTTTCAATCACTATAAATTTGATTTGCCTATTCTAGGTATGTCATGTAAGTGGAATAATTAAATATTGGTTAATTTGTGCCTGACTTACTTCATAAAAGCATATTTTCAAGATTCATTCATGAATCTTTGTAGTATGTATAAGAAATTCATTATTTTTGTTTGGTTGGATAATATTCAATTCCTCACGTCTAACATATTTTGTTTATCCAGTTATCCGTTGATGAATCCTTCCGTTGTTACAATATTTTAGCAATTATGAACAGTGTGGCTGTGGATACTAATGTACAATTGTGTGTTTGAAGGCTTATTTTCAATGTTTCTAAGTTTATAGGTAGAAGGGAAACTGTTGGGTTATATGGTAATTCTATGGCAAGCATCTGAAGAATTGTCAAACTGTTTTTCACAGCAGGGGCATCCTTTTACATCAACACCAAGAAACTTTTAAGGTTCTGATTTTTCCACATCCATGCCAAAATTGACTTTCTATTTACATATATATATGTATACATATTATACATTATATAATAAGTTTATATATTATATTCATTAGAAAATACCCTGATGCTGGGAAAGATCAAAGGCAAGAGGAGAAGTGGGCAACACAGGATGAGATGGTTGGATGTCATCACTGACTCAATGGACATGACTTTGAGCAAACTCAGGAAGATGGTGAAGGAGAGGGAAGCCCAGTGTGCTGCAGTCCATGGGATCACAAAGAGTCAGACAAAACTGAGTGACTGAACAACAGCAACATATATTCACACATCTCAGCAGACATGAAGTGATATCTAATTGTGGTTTCTATTTTCATTTTCCTAATGACTAATGATACTCAGAATTATTTCATGTGCTTGTGGGCAACTTTTGTATCTTCTTTGGAGAAATATCTCCATTTCATGCAAAGATGGGCACAATAAGGGACAGAAAGCGTATGGACCTACAAGAAGCAGAAGATATTAAGAAGAGGTGTCACGAATACACAGAAGACCTATATAGAAAAGATCTTTATGACCCAGATAAGCATGATGGTGTGATCACTCACCTGGAGAGACACATCCTGGAATGCTAAGTCAATGGGCCTTAGGAAGCATCACTATGAACAAAACTAGTGAAGGTGATGGAATTCCACCTGAGCTATTTCAAATCATAAAAGACGTTGCTGCTTTAGTGCTGCAATCAATATGCCAGCAAATTTGGAAAACTCAGCAGTGACCACAGGACTGGAAAAGGTCAGTTTTCATTCCAATCCCAAAGAAAGGCAATGCCAAATAATGTTCAAATTATTGTTCAATTATTCTCATCACACAGGCTAGCAAACCAATGCTCAAAATTCTCCAAGAAAGGCTTCAACAGTACATGAACAGAGAAATTCCAGATGTTCAAATAGTATTTTAAAAAGGCAGAGCAACCAGAGATCAAATTGCCAACATCTGATCATCGAAAAAGCAAGAAAGATCCAGAAAAAAATCTACTTCTGCTTTCTTGACTATGCCAAAAACATTTTGTGGATCACAACAAACTGCTGAAGATTCTTAAAGCAATGGGAATACCAGACCAGCAGACCTGCCTCCTGAGAAATGTATGCAGGTCCAGAAGCAACAGTTAGAACCAGACATTGAACAATGAACTGATTCCAATTGGGAAAGGAGTATGTCAAAGCTTTATATATTCACCCTGATTATTTAACTTCTATTCATAGTACATCATGCAAAATGCCAGGCTGGAGGAAGCATATGTTGGAATCAAGATTACTTGGAGAAATATCACTAACTTCAGATATGCAGTTGACACCACACTTATGGCAGAAAGTGAAGCAGAGCTAAAGATCCTCTTGATGAAAGTCAAAGAAGAGAGGGAAAAAGTTGGCGTAAAACTCTACATTCAAAAAAATAAGATCATTGCATCAAGTCTATTCACTTCATGGTAAATAGATGGGGAAGCAATGGAAGCAGTGAGAAACCTTAAATTTTGGGGCTCCAAAATTGCTGCAGATGGTGACTGCAGCCATGAAATTAAAAGACGCTTGCTTCTTGGAAGAAAAGCTATGACCAACCTAGACAGTATATTAAAAAGCAGAGACATTATTTAGCCAACAAAGTTCCGTCTAGTCAAGGCTATGGTTTTTCCAGTAGTCATGTATGGATGTGGGAGTTGGACTAGGAAGAAACCTGAGAGCCAAAGAATTGATGCTTTTGAACTGTGGTGTTGGAGAAGATTCTTGAGAGTCCCTTGGACTGCAAGGAGATCCAACCAGTCCATCCTAAAGGAAATCAGTCCTGAATATTCATTGGAAGGACTGATGCTGAAGCTGAAGCTCCAATACTTTGGCCTTCTTATGCGAAGAACAGACTCATTAGAAAAGACCCTGATTCTGGGAAAGATTGAAGGCAGGAGGAGCAGGGGATGACAGAGGATGAGACAGTTGGATTGCATCATCGACTTGATAGACATGAGTTTGATCAAGCTCCATGATTCGGTGATGGACAGGGAATCCTGGCGTGCTGCAGTCCACGCGGTCTCAAGGAGTTGGACATGACTGAGCTAGTGAACCAATGTGAGTTTTTCTCTGGGTTCCTAATTCTATCCCTTTGGTTTATAGGTCTGTCCTTATGCCAGTTTTACATTTTTCTGAGTACTATACTTTTTAGTAAGAGTTGAAATTTGGAAGGTGTCATCCTTCAGCTTTGTTTTAATAATGTTTTAACTATTTAAATCTCTCGAGATTCCATATGAGCTTTAGAATGTGATTTTCCATTTTTTGCGAATACCATTGTGATTTTGATGGGGATTACACTGAATCTGTAGATCACTTGGGGGTAATGTTGACATCTTAACATTATTGTCTTCCAATTCATGGACACAGGATAGTTTTCTGTTTACTTGTGTCTTCATTTTCTTATCTCAATATATTTTTTTAATTTTTATTTTTACTTTATTTTGCTTTACAATACTGTATTGGTTTTGCCATACATTGACATGAATCTGCCACGGCTGTACATGAGTTCCAAATCTTGAACCCCCCTCCCACCTCCCACCCCATGTTATTTCTCTGGATCATCCCCATGCACTAGCCCCAAGCCTCCTGTATCCTGTATCGAACGTAGACTGGAGATTCGTTTCTTACATGATAGTATACATGTTACTATGCCATTCTCCCAAATTATCCCACCCTCTCCCTCTCCCACAGAGTCCAAAAGTCTGTTCTATACATTTGTGTCTCTTGCTGTCTTGCATACAGGGTTATCATTACCATCTTTCTAAATTCCATATATATGTGTTAGTATACTGTATTGGTGTTTTTCTTTCCGGCTTACTTCACTCTGCATAATAGGCTCCAGTTTCATCCACCTCATTAGAACTGATTCAAATGTATTCTTTTTAATGGCTGAGTAATACTCGACCCAATCAAAAAGTGGGCCAAAAAACTAAATAGACATTTCTCCAAAGAAGACATACGGATGGCTAACAAACACATGAAAAGATGCTCAACATCACTCCTTATCAGAGAAATGCAAATCAAAACCACAATGAGGTACCATTTCACACCAGTCAGAATGGCTGCAATCCAAAAGTCTACAAGCAATAAATGCTGGAGAGGATGTGGAGAAAAGGGAACCCTCTTACACTGTTGGTGGAAATGCAAACTAGTACAGCCACTATGGAAAACAGTGTGGAGATTCCTTAAAAAATTGCAAATAGAACTGCCTTATGACACAGCAATCCCACTGCTGGGCATACACACCAAGGAAACCAGAATTGAAAGAGACACATGTACCCCAATGTTCATCGCAGCACTGTTTATAATAGCTAGGACATGGAAGCAACCTAGATGTCCATGAGCAGACTGATGGATAAGATACTGTGGTACATATACACAATGGAGTATTATCTCAATATTTTTATATTTTCAATATACAAGTCTTTTTACTTTGTTAAGTTTATTGTTAAGTATTATTGTTTTTGATTCTACTGTAAATGAAACTGTGTCCTAATTTCCTTTTTGGATTGCTTGTGTTAGTATGTAGACATACAGCTGATTTTTTAATATTTATTTTGTATACTGCTATTTTGATGTTTTGCCTATGAGTTCTAACAGATGTGTGTGTGTGTGTGTGTGTGCATATGTGTATTTGTGTGTATTCTTTAGGGTTTACTAGAACTAAGATCCTGTCATCAAAGATATAGTTTTATAATTTCTTTCCCAATCTGGAAGCCTTTTAGCTTCTTCTTCTTATTATTATTATTATTATTTTGCCTAAACACTTGAGCTAGTATATCTACTGATATGTTGAATCTGAGTGATAAAATCAGGCATCCTTGTCTTGCTCCTTATCTAGTGGGAAACATTTTGGTCTTTCATCATCCCTAAGTATGATGTTAGCTGTGGTTTTTCCTATTTGGCTTTTATCATATTGATAAATTTCTTTATGTTTCTAGTTTACTGGCTGCCTTTATCATGAAAGGGTGCTTGCTCTTTTCAAATACATTTTTCTGGATCAATTTGTTATGATCACATTTTTCCCTTCAATCTACTCATGTGTTACACTATATTGATTGCTTTTCCTACTTAAAAATCACCCTTATATTCCAGAGATAAATCCTAATTGGTTACAATAATTTTAATATGCTGTTGAATTAAGTTTGCTAGAATTTTGTTGAGGGTTTCTGAATCTATTGGGTTGTCCAAAAAGTTCATTTAGGTTTTCTGTAAGATGTTATGTAAAAACTCAAGTAAACTTTTTTAATCAACCCAATATATTCATAAAGGATATTGATTTGCAGTTTTCTTTCAGTGTCTTTGACTGCTTTCAGGACAATGCTGACCTCATAGAATGAGTTAGAAAATGTTCTTTTGTCATTTTTTTGGAAAAAAGTTGAAGATTAGAGCTTAGGCTTTAACAATTTTTGATAAGATACATTAATAAAATTTGATACTGTATTTTCGTTTGGAGGAGATTTTAATTAGGAATTCAGTTTTCTTAGTTTTTATATACCTATTCAGATTTTCAGATTTTCTATTTCTTCCTGAGAAGAAATTTTGGTAGTTTTGAGTGTTTTTAAGAGTCTGTCCATTTAATCCAGGTATCTAATTTAGTGCCATACTGATGTCATAATATTCTTTTATAATCCTTTTTATCTCTGTAAAATTAGTAGTAAACTTTCTTTTCTAATTTCACCATTTAATAATTTGACTCTTCTGTTTGATTTAGTCAATCTAGCTAAAAGATTGTCAACACTGTTGATCTTTAATTTTTTAAATTTTATTTATTTTATTATATTTTACTTATCTCCACTTCAATATGTAGTATTTAATCCCCCCTCCTAGTAGCTTTGAGTTTAATTTGCATTTTATGTTCTACTAGCTTAAAATATAGAGTTGTCTTTCTTCTTTTAAATGCATTTAAAGTTATAAATCTCTACCTTATCACTGCTTTTACTGCATCATATGAGTTTTTGCATATTGTTTTTTTTTTCTTTTGCATTAATGTATTTTATAATTTACTTTGTGATTTATTTTTGATGTCCCAGTTATATCAGTTCAGTTCAGTTCAGTTCAGTTGCTCAGTTGTGTCTGACTCTCTGCGACTCCATGAACTGCAGCACACTAGGCCTCCCTGTCCGTCACCAACTCCCAGAGTCCACCCAAACCCATGTCCATTGTGTTGGTGATGCCATCCAACCATCTGATCCTCTGTCGTCACTTTCTGCTCCTGCCCTCAACCATTCCGAGGATCAGGGTCTTTCCAAATGAGTCAGCTGTCCGCATCAGGTGACCAAAGTATTGAAGTTTCAGCTTCAACATCAGTCCCTCCAATGAACACCCAGGACTGATCTTCTTTAAGATGGATTGGTTGTATTTCCTTGCAGTTCAAGGGACTCTCAAGAGTCTTCTCCAACACCACAGTTCAAAAACATCAATTCTTCGGTGCTCAGCTTTCTTTATATAACTGTATGCTATTTTCTTTCCATACATCTGTGTGTTTTCCAGTTTTCTTTTAGTTATTGATATCTATTCAGTTCAGAAAAGACACTATGTAATTTCTATCTTTTTTAATTTGTTGACTTGTTTTATGACGGCAGACATGGTCTATTCTGAAGAATAGTATATATACACTTAAAAGAACTATGTACTTTTGTTCTTGAGTTAATTGTTCCTCATTTATCTGTTGTGCTTAATTGCTTCACTCATGTCTGACACCTTGTGAACCTATGAACTCTGGCTTGCCAGGCTCCTCTGTCCATAGTATTCTCCAGGCAAGAATGTTGGAGTGAGTTGCCATGCCCTCTTCCAATGGATCTTCTCGACTTAGGGATAGAACCTGAGTTTCCTATGACTCTTGCACTTCAGGCAGATTCTTTGCCACTGAGCTACCATGGAAGAACATAGATCTGCTCAGTTCAGTTCAGTTCAGTTGCTCAGTCGTGTCCTATTCTTTGTGACCCCATGAATCGCAGCACGCCAGGCCTCCCTGTCCATCACCAACTCCCAGAGTTCACTGAAACTCATGTCCATCGAGTCGGTGATGCCATCCAGCCATCTCATCCTCCTTCGTCCCCTTCTCCTCCTGCCCCCCATCCCTCCCAGCATCAGTCTTTTCCTATGAGTCAACTCTTCTTATGACGTGGCCAAAGTACTGGAGTTTCAGCTTTAGCATCATTCCTTCCAAAGAACACCCAAGGCTGATCTCCTTTAGAATGGACTGGTTGGATCTCCTTGTAGTCCAAGGGATTTTCAAGAGTCTTCTCTAACACCAAAGTTCAAAAGCATCAATTCTACGGTGCTCAGCTTTCTTAAAAAAGAGCTACATGACCAAGATAACCACAATGGTATGATCACTCACCTAGATCCAGACATCCTGGAATGTGAAGTCAAGTGGGCCTTAGAAAGCATCACTATAAACAAAGCTAGTGGAGGTGATGGAATTCCAGTTGAGCTATTTCAAATCTTGAAAGATGATGCTGTGAAATTGCTGCACTCAATATGCCAGCAAATTTGCAAAACTCAGCAATGGTCACAGGACTAGAAAAGGTCAGTTTTCATTCCAGTCCCAAAGAAAGGCAATGCCAAAGAATGCTCAAACTACCGCACAGTTGCACTCATCTCACACACTCTAAAGTAATGCTCAAATTTCTCCAAGCCAGGCTTCAGCAATACATGAACCGTGAACGTCCAGATATTCCAGCTGGTTTTAGAAAAGGCAGAGGAACCAGAGATCAAATTGCCAATATCCACTGGATCATCAAAAAAGCAAGAGAGTTCCAGAAAAACATCTATTTCTGTTTCATTGACTATGCCAAAGCCTTTGACTGTGTGGATCACAATAGAACTGTTAGGTAGGTATAATTATTTTACTGGGTTATTCAAGTCCTTTATTTCCTTATTTTTCCTTATTTTGCTATCTACTCCATTATTTAAATTAGGTATTGAGGTCTCCAAGTATCATCCTATATCTATGCATTTCTTTCTTCAATTTAGTAAACTAAAATTTCATAGGCTTTGTGCTCTTTTATTAGATACATGTATGTTTATACTTGCTGTATTTGCTTGATGGACTGAGCCTTAATCAATATATAATGTCCCTCTCGATTATCTGTATTATTTTATTACGTAATATTTATTCGGCTGATAATTATATAAGTACTCTAGATCTATTTTGGTTAACATTTTCTTGGAATATCATTTTAAATTCTTTTACTTTTTATCCCTTTGCATCTTCTCATCAGATTCTTGTACATTGTACATAAATGAATCATGCTTTTTCATTCATTCTTCCATCACCTTTCTTAATTTAAGACTTTTTATCCATTTACATTAAAATTAATGATAATAAAATAATTCTACTTCTTTGTATTTTTTAAAGAAATGATTCATTTAAAAAAGCATATTTCATGTCTTATTCAGATATAATTGACAAGCAGCAAAGTATAATTTTAAAGTGTTACAGCATAGTGGTTTGACTTATTGTACACCATACAACAATGATCACAGTAAGTTTAGAGAACATCCATCATCTCATATAGATACAAAATTAAATAAATAGAAAATAAATTCCTTGTGATGGGAACTCTTATAATTTGCTCTATTAACAACTTTCATATAACAGTGTTAATTATATTTTATACTTTACATTATAGTCTTAGCATTTATTTACCTTACAGCTGGAGTTTATATCTCTTGACTAGCTTCATCCAGTTGCCCTTTCCCCACCCCTGCTCCTCATAACCACAAATCTGATCTTTATCCTATGAAATTTCTTTAAAGTATAGTTGGACTATACCACTATGTTAGTTTCTGATTCACAATATTTGATTTGACATTTCTATACATTTTGCAAAAGCCACCATTATAAGTATAGTTAGTACCTGTAACCATACAGAGATATTATATAATTATTAACTATATTCCACACACTGTATTTTTCAAAGTTGTTGCTTATTTTGTGAGTGAAACTTTGTTCCTCAGTCTCCCCCACATATTCCTCTGCCTGCTCTAAGGCAACCACCTGTTTTTCCTCTGTATTTACAATGGTGTATTTGTATACTTGTGTTTGTTAATTTGTCTTTTTTTTTTTTTAGATTCCAAATATAAGTGAAATAATACAGTATTTGTCTTGCTGTGCATGGCATTTCATTTAGCATTAATACCCACTAGGCCCATCCATGTTGTCTTAAATGGAAAGATTTTAATTTTTAAGCCATATATTTATGAGCCACCAAGGATCACCAGAGATCACCAGGCATTGCCAAAACTTTTAACTGTGTTGATGACCTCAAACTGTGGAAAATTATTCAAGAGATGAGAATACCAGACCACCTGACCTGCCTCCAGAGAAATCTGTATGTAGGTCAAGAATCAACAGTTAGATCTGGAAATGGAACAACGGACAAATTGGGAGAGGAGATATCAAGATTATCTATTGTCACCCTGCTTAGCTATCTTATATGCAGAGTATATCATGTGAAATGCCAGGCTGGATGAAGCTCAAACTGAAATCAAGATTGCATGGAGAAATATCAATAACCTCAAATATGCAGATGACAGCACCCTTATGTCAGAAAGTGAAGAAGAACTAAAGAGCCTCCTGACGAAAGTGAAAGAGCAGAGTGAAAATGCTGCCTTAAAACTCAACATTCAAAAAATGAAGATTATAGCATCCAGTACCATCACTTCATGGCAAATATATGGGGAAACAATGGAAACAGTGAGAAACTTTATTTTGGGGGGCTCCAAAATCACTGCAGATGATAACTGCTGCAATGAAATTAAAAAACAAAAACAAAAACAAACAACAACAACAACAAAAAAAAAACCACTTGCTCCTTGGAAGAAAAGCTATGACCAAACTAGATAGCATATTAAAAAGCAGAAACATTACTTTGTCAACAAAGATCTGTCTAGTCAAAGCTATTGTTTTTCCAGTAGTCATGTATGGATGTGTGAGTTGGACTATAAAAAAAGCTAAATACTGGAAAATTTGTGCTTTTGAACTGTGGTGTTGGAGAAGACTCTTGAGAGTCCCTTGTACTGCAAGGTATCAAACCAGTCAATCCTAAAGAAAATAAGTCCAAATATTCATTGGAAGGACTGATGCTGAAGCTGAAACTCCAGTTCGTTGGCCACCTGATGCAAAGAACTGACTCATTGAAAAAGATTCTGATGCTGGGAAAGATTGAAGGCGGGAGGAGAAGGGGACAACAGAGGATGAGAAGATTGGATGGCATCATCAACTCAATGGACATGAGTCTGAGCAAGCTCTGGGAGTTGGTGATGGACAGGGAAGCCTTGCATGCTGCAGTCCATGGGGTCACAAAGAGTTGGACATGACTGAACAACTATACTGAACTGATGGATCACTAGTATAGAAGGAGGTGCATACATCTTCTGCTGTGAGAACACCCAAATTGCAACCAGCTCCTGAACAATCATTGACAGGAGAAGGTTGGAATCCACAATAAAAAGATACCCCATGATGAAGGGCAAAGGAGAAGGCACAGCAAGTATGTAGGGGTGGTACAGCATTTTAAAAATCAAACCTCATGCCTGCCAGAGACACTTGAAGGGCACAAACAAAACCTTGTGAGCACCAAGACCAAGGGAAAGGAGCAGTGACTTCCACAAGAGAATGAGCCAGACCTACATTTGAACATTTGAGGGTCTCTTGTGTGGGCATGGGTCAGCAATGGCCTACCATGGAGACAGAGCCTCTGGCTATAGCAGTCATAGGAGGCACAGCATGTGGTATAAGTCCTCCTGAGGGAGGATGCCATTAGCTGTGCTATAGAGCTGCCAAGCAAGTGACTCACAAACTGGAGAACAAGTATAACAAAAAGTCCTCACACTGGTGGGAAAGTTCTAGGCCCCACAACACTTCCCAATCTGGATATCCAGTAAAGGGACTGAGTATCCCTGGGGAATCTGACTTTGAATGTCAGCAGGATTTGAATGAAGAAATTCCACAGCACTGGGGAAACAGAGACTATTGGAGGGCACAAACAAAATCTTGTGTGAACCAGGGCCCAGGAGAAAGGAGCAGTGACCCTACATGAGACTGAGCCAGATTTGATTGTGTGTGCTTGGGAATCTCTGGCAGAGGTGTGGGTCGACAGTGACATTTGTGGGGTCAGGGGCACTGACTACAGCAGCCCCAGAGGCCTAGAGTACTGGCATAAGTCCTTATTGCCATTGCCCCTACCATAGTTTGCCCTGAGGACAAACTACAGGGATGGAACACAGCCCCACCCATTAGCAGAAAATTGGATTAAAGGCTTACAAGCATGGCCTTGCCCAGGAGAACAAGACCCAGTTCTCCCCACAGGCAGGCGATCCTTTCAAGAAGCTTGCACAAGCCTCTTATCCTCATCCATCAGAGGCTGCTGCTGCTGCTGTTAAGTCACTTTAGTCCTGTCTGACTCTGTGCAACCCCATAGATGACAACCCCCTAGGCTGCTCTGTCCCTGGGATTCTCCAGGCAAGAATACTGGGGTGGGTTTCCATTTCCTTCTCCAATGCATGAAAGTGAAAAGTTAAAGTGAAGTCGTTCAGTCATGTCCGACTCTTCACGATCCCACAGACTGTAGCCTACCAGGCTCCTCGATCCATGGGATTTTCCAAGCAAGAGTACTGGAGTGGGTTGACAATTCCTTCTCCACCATCAGAAGGCAGGCACAATGAAAACCACAATCAGAAAAAACTCACCAAACTGATCACAAAGTCTACAATTTTGCCTAACAATGAAACTGTGAGTCATGCCCTGTAGGGCCACCCAAGACAGACAGGTCATGGTGGAAGTTCTAACAAAATGTGGTCCACTGGAGAAGAGAATGGCAAACCACTCTAGCATTCTTGCCTTGAGAACTCCATGGTTAGTATGAAAAGGCAAAATTATTCGACACTGAAATATGAATCCCTGGAATGGTAGGTGTCTGATATGCTACTGGAGAAGAGCAGAGAAATAACTCCAGAGAAAATGAAAAGGCTGAGCCAAAGGGGATACAATGCCCAATAGTGGATGTGTCTAGTGGTAAAAGTAAAGTCCAATGCTGTAAAGAACATTACTGCATAGAAACCTGGAATGTTAGATCCTTGACTCAGGGTAAATTGGAAGCAGTCAAACAAGATGGCAAGAGTGAACACTGACATTTTAGGAATCAGTAAACTGAACTGTACAGGAAATGGGTGAGTTTAATTCAGATGACCACTATATCTACTACTGTGGGAAAGAATCTTTTAGAAGAAGTCGAGTAGACCTCATAGTTGACAAGAGAGTCCAAAATTCAGTACTTGGGTGTAATCTCAAAAATGACAGAATGATCTCGGTTCATTTACAAGGGAAATCATTCAATATCACAGTAATTCAAGACTATGTCCCAAACACTAATGCCAAAGTAGCTGAAGTTAAATGGTTCTATGAAGACCTACAAGACCTTCTAAATATATCATGAAAAAATGATGTAATTTTCATCATGAGGATTGGAATGCCAAAGTAGGAAGTTAAGATATACCTGGAGTAAAAGGCAAGATTGGCCTTGGAGTGCAAAATGAAGCAGGACAAAGGCTAAAAGAGTTTTGCCAGGGGAAAGCACTGGTCATAGCAAACACCCTCTTCTAACAACACCAGTGATGACTCTATACATGGACATCACCACATGGTCAATACCAAAATCAGATTAATTATATTCTTTGTAGCCAAAGATGGAGAAGTTCTATACAGTTAGCAAAACAAGACCAGGAGCTAAATGTGGCTCAGATTATGAATTTGAGGTAGAAATTACTAGACAGTCAGTGTAGGACACTGAGACCTTGATCTTGTTTTTAATAAACATCTAGCTCTATTGGCCTAAAGTTATACCCATTGTACATTTCCTGGAATGTGTCCTTGGTTTGATACATTATGAGCACTCAGATACAGGGAAGGCAGAACTTCTGTTCCATATGCCTGAGGGAAAAATAACTGGTGATCATCAGTCTTAAGCTCATAAAACTTATCCATTGTGAAATGGCCAGAAAGCATGAATAAGGGTGAGGACTTAATCTAAGGATCAAGAGAAGCTGTAAAGATGTTAAGTTTAGCATTTTGACAGGTTGGTTAGAAACAATATGATTTAAGAACAGAATCCAGCCAAAAATGTACAGAATAACACTGGTAAAGATATAAAACTGCTGCAACCTTCATTTTCTGGGGGACTCTTTACCCCCTCTGAGTGTCTATGCTGATACTTTTGTATCTTCCTTCTGTAATAAATCCTATTTGCTTACTGTCTTGAGTATTTGCTTCTTTGTGAGTTCATTCTTCAGCTCTGTGAACAAGAACTTGGATTCTTGTTTCAAACTCCTCATTGCAAAATTCAGACTTAAAAAGAAGAAAGTAGGGAAAACAACTAGGCCATTCAGGTATGACCTAAATTAAATCCTTTACGACTATACAGTGGAACTGACAGATTCGAGGGATTAGATTTGATACCCAGAGGGTATGAAGAACTATGGACAGAGATTCATAACATTATACACAAGGCAGAGATCAAAACCATCCCCAAGAAAAAGAAATGCAAAAACGCAAAGTAGCTGTCTGATGAGACCTTACAAATAGCTGAGAAAAGGAAAGATGTAAAAGTCAAAGGACAAAGAGAAGACATACCCATCTGAATTCAGAGTTCCAGAGAACATCAGGGAGAGACAAGAAAGACTTGCTAAGTGAACAACGTAAAGAAATAGAGGAAAGCAATAGAATGGGAAAGACTAGAGATTTCATCAAGAAAATTAGAGATACCAAGGGAACATTTCATGCAAAGATGGGCACAATAAAGGATAAGAACAGTATGTACCTAACAGAAGCAGAAGATATTAAGAAGAGGTGGCAAGAATATGCTGAAGAACTATACAAAAAAGATCTTAGTGTCCCGGATATCCATGATGGTGTGATCACTCACATAGAGCCAGGCATCCTGGAGTATGAAGTCAAGTGGGCCTTAGAAAGCATCACTACGAAAAAAGCTAGTGGAGGTGAGAGAATTCCCATTGAGCTATTTCAAATTTTACAAGATGATGCTGTTATAGTTCTGCAATCAGTATGCCAGGAAATTTGGAAAACTCAGCAGTGGTGACAGGACTGGAAAGGCTCAGCTTTCATTCCAATCCCAAAGAAAGGCAATGCCAAAGAATATTCAAACTACCGCACAATTGCACTCATTTCACATGGTAGCAAAGTAATGCTCAAAATCCTTCAAGCAAGGCTTCAACAGTACTTGAACCATGACCTTCCAGATGTTCAAGCTGCAATTAGAAAAGGCAGAAGAAAGAGTGATCAAATTGCCAACATTCGTTGAATCATAGAAAATGCTAGATAATTCTAGAAAAACTTTACTTTTGCTTCATTAAATATACTAAAGCATTTGACTGTGTACATCACAACAAATTGTGGAAAATTCTTAAAGATATGAAAATACCTAACCACCTTACCTGCCTCCTGCGAAACTTATATGCAGGTCAAGATGCAACAGTTAAAACCAGACATGGAACAGTGGACTGGTACAAAATTGGGAAAGGAGATATCAAGGCTATATATTGTTCCCTTGCTCATTTAACTTATATACAGATTACATCATGAGAAACGTTGGGCTGGATGAAGCACAAGCTGGAATCAAGATAGCAGGGAGAAATATCAATAACCTCAGATATGCATCTGACAGCACCCTTATGGCAGAAAGCAAAGAAGAACTAAAGAGCTTCTTGATGAAAGTGAAAGAGGAGGGTGTAAAAGTTGGCTTAAAACTCAACAATCGAAAAATGACAATTATGGCATCCAGCCCCATCACTTCATGGCAAATAGATGGGGAAACAATGGAAACATTGGCAGACTTTATATTCTTGGGCTTCAAAATCACTGTGGACAGTGACTACATCTATGAAATTAAAATACTCTTGGTCTTCAGAGGAATAGTAATGAAAACCTTTGACAGCATATTAAAAAGCAGGGACATTACTTTGCCTACAAAATCCATATAGTATAAGCTATGGTTTTTCCAATAGTCATGTTTGAATATGAGACCTGGACAGTACAAAAAGGCTGAGCACCTAAGAATTCATGCTTTCAAACTGTGGTTCTGGAGAAGACTCTTGAGAGTCCCTTGGACTGAAAAGCAGTCAATTCTAAAGGAAATAAACCCTGAATGTTCATTGGAAGGATTGATTTTTAATCTGAAGCTCGAATACTTTGGCTACCTGATGTGAACAGCTGAGTCATTGGAAAAACCCTGATGTTGGAAAAGACTGAAGGTAGGAGGAGAAGGGGACTTCAGAGGATGAAATGTTTGGATGGCATCACTGACTCAATAGACATGAGTTTGAGCAAACTCCAGGAATTGGTGAAGGACAGGGAAGTGTGGCATGGTGCAGTGCATGGGGTCACAAAGTGTGAAGAGTCTGACACAATTAAATAACTATATATATATATGCTTCCCATGTGGCACTAGCAGTAAAGAACCCTCCTGGCAATATAAGAGACACTAAGACACTCTAGTTTGATCCCTGATTTCAGAAGATCTCCTGGAGGATGACAGAAAAAAGACTCTAGTATACTTACCTGGAACATCCAATGGACAGAGTGGCCTGGCAGGCTACACTTCATAGGATCACAATGAATCGGAGATGACTGAAGCAAATAATGCTAAAACTGAAATTCCAGTGCTTTGGCCACCTCATGAGAAGAGTTGACTCATTGGAAAAGACCCTGATGCTGGGAGGGATTGGGGGAAGGAGGAGAAGGGGATGGCTGAGGATGAGATGGCTGGATGGCATCATGGACTCGATGGACGTGAGTCTGAGTGAACTCCGGGAGATGGTGATGAACAGGGAGGCCTGGCGTGCTGCGATTCATGGGGTCACAAAGAGTCGGACCCAACTGAGTGACTGAACTGAAGCGACTTCAATTCAGTTCAGTCACTCAGTCGTGTCCAATTCTTTATGACCCCATGAACGAAGCGTGACAGGCCTCCTTGTACATAACCAACTCTTATGTTCACCCAAACCCATGTCCTTTTAGTCAGTAATGCCATCCAACCACCTTAACCTATGTCATCTCCTTCTCCTCCTTCCCCTCAATCTTTCCCAACATCAGGGTCTTTTCAAATGAGTCATCTCTTTGCATCAAGTGGCCAAAGTATTGGAGTTTCTGCTTCAACATCAGTTTTTCCAATGAACAATCCACGCATCTCCTACAGGATGGACTGGTTGGATCTCCTTGAGAGTTCAAGACTCTCAAGAGTCTTTTCCAAACCACAGTTCAAAAGCATCAATCCTTCAGCACTCAGCTTTCTTCACAGACCAACTCTCACATCCACACATGACCACTGGAAAAACCATAGCCTTGAATAGATGGACTTTGTTGGCAAAATAATGTCTCTGCTTTTGAATATGCTGTCTAGGTTCATCATAACTTTCCTTCAAAGGAGTAAGTGTCTCTTAATTTCATGGCTTCAATCACCATCAGCAGTGATTTTGAACCCAAAAAAATTAAGTCAGCCACTGTTTCCATTATTTCCCCATCTATTCCTCATAAAGTGATGGGACCAGATGCCATGATCTTAGTTTTCTGAAAGTTGAGCTTTAAGCCAACTTTTTCACTCTCCTCTTTTAGTTTCATCAAAAGGCTTTTCAGTTCCTCTTCACTTTCTGCCATAAGAGTGGTGTCATCTGCATATATGAGCTTATTTATATTTCTCCCAGCAATCTTGATTCCAGCTTCTGCTTCCTCCAGCCCAGCATTTCTCATGATGTACTCTGCATATAAGTTAAACAAACAGGGTGACAATATACAGCCTTGACATACTCCTTTTCCTATTTGGAACCAGTCTGTTGTTCCATGTCCATTTGTAACTGTTGCTCCGTGACCTGCATACAGGTTTCTCAGTAGGCAAGTCAGGTGGTCTGGTATTCCCATCTCTTTCAGAAAATTTCCACAGTTTATTGTGATCCACACAGTCAAAGGCTTTTTAATCAATAAAGAAAAATATGTTTTTTTTCTGGAATTCTCTTGCTTTTTCCATGATCCAGTGGATGTTGACAATTTGATCTCTGGTTCCTCTGCCTTTTCTAAAACCAGCTTGAACATCTGGAAGTTCACAGCTCACATATTGCTGAAGTCTGGCTTGGAGAATTTTGAGCGTCACTTTACTAACATGTGAGATGATTGCAGCTGTGCTGTAGTTTAAGCATTCCTTGGCATTGCCTTTCTTTGGGATTGGAATGAAAATTGACCTTTTCCAGTCCTGTGGCCACTGCTGAGTTTTCCAAATTTGCTGACATATTGAGTGCAGCACTTTCACAGCATCCTCTTTCAGGATTTGAAATAGCTCAACTGGAATTCCATCACCTCCACTAGCTTTGTTCATAGTGATACTTCCTAAGGCCCACTTGACTTCACATTCCAGGATGTCTGGCTCTAGAGGAGTGATCACACCATGGTTATTATCTGGGTCATGAAGATCTTTTTTGTACACTTCTGTGTATTCTTGCCACCACTTCTTAACATCTTCTGCTTCTGTTAGGTCCAGAGTATTTCTGTCCTTTGTCGAGCCAATCTTTGCATGAAATGTTCCCTTAGTATCTCTAATTTTCTTGAAGAGATATCTAGTCTTTCCTATTTTATTGTTTTCCTCTATTTCTTTGCATTGATCTCTGAGGAAGGTTTTCTTATATATTCTTGATATTCTTTAGAACTCTGCATTCAGATGCTAATGTCTTTCCTTTTCTCCTTTGTTTTTCACTTCTTTTCACAGCTATTTGTAAGGCCTCCCCAGACAGCCATTTTGCTTTTTTGTTTTTCTTTTTCATGAGGATGGTCTTAATCCCTGTCTCCTGAACAATGTCACGAACCCCCTTCCATAGTTCATCACACACTCTATCTATCAGATCTAGTCCCTTAAATCTATTTTTCACTTCCAGTGTATCATCATAAGGGATTTGATTTAGGTCATACCTGAATGGTCATGGTGGAGAGGTCTGACAGAATGTGGTCCACTGGAGAAGGGAATGGCAAGCCACTTCAGCAATCTTATCTTGAGAACCCCATGAACAGTATGAAAAGGCAAAACAATAGGATACTGATAATAATAGGATACTCCCCAGGTCGGTAAGTGTCCAATTTGCTGCTGGAGATGAGTGGAGAAATAACTCCAGAAAGAATGAAGGGATGAAGCCAAAGCAAAAACAGTAGCCTGTTGTGGATGTGACTGGTGATAGAAGCAAGGTCTGATGTTGTAAATAGCAACATTGCATAGGAACCTGGAATGTTAATAAATCAAGGCAAATTGCAAGTGCTCAAACAGGAAATGACAAGACTGAATGTGAACATTCTAGGAATCTGCAAACTAAAATGGACTGGAATGGGTGAATTTAACTCAGATGACCATTATATCTACTACTGCGGACAGGAATCCCTTGGAAGAAATAGAGTAGCCATCATGGTCAACAGAAGAGTTCAAAATGAAGTACTTGGATGCAATCTCAAAAACAACAGAATGATCTCTTTTCGTTTCCAAGGAAAACCATTCATTATCACGGTCACTCAAGTCTATGCCCCAACAAGTAATGCTGAAGAAGCTGACGTTGAACTGTTCTATGAAGACCTGTAAGACTGTTTAGAACTAACATGCAAAAAAGATGTCCTTTTCATTATAAAGGCCTGCAATGCAAAAGTAGGAAATCAAGAAACACCTGGAGTAACAGGCAAATTTGGCCTTAGAATATGGAATGAAGCAGGGCAAAGGCTAATAGAGTTGTGCCAAGAGAACACACTGGTCATAACAAACACCCTCTTCCAACAACACAAGAGGAGACTCGACACATGGACATCACCAGATGGTCAAAACCAAAATCAGATTGATTATATCCTTTGCAGCCAAAGTTGGAGAAGCTCTATACAGTCAGCAAAAACAAGACCAGGAGCTGACTGTGGCTCAGATCATGAACTCCTTATTGCCAAATTCAGACTTTAATTGAAGAAAGTAGGGAAAACCACTAGACCATTCAGGTATGACCTAAATCAAATTCCTTGTGGTTATACAGAGAAAGAGGTTTAAGGGACTAGATCTGATAGAGTGGGTGATGAATTATGGACAGAGGTTCATGACATTGTACAGGAGACAGGGATCAAGACCATCCCCATGGAAAAGAAATGCAAAAAACAAAATGGCTGTCTGGGGAGGCCTTACAAATATCTGTGAAGAGACGTGAAAAGCAAAGCAGAAAATGAACGATATAAGCCTCTGAATGCAAAATTACAAAGAATAGCAAGAAGAGATAAGAAAGCTTTCCTCAGCGATCAATGCAAAGAAATAGAGGAAAACAACAGAATGGGAAAGACTAGAGATCTCTTCAAGAAAATTAGAGATACTGAGGGAAGTTTTCATGCAAAGATGGGCTCCATAAGGACAGAAATGGTATGGACCTAACAGAAGCAGAAGATATTAAGAAGAGGTGGCAAGAATACACAGAAGAAGTGTACAAAATAATCTTTACTACCAAGATAATCACGATGGTGTGATCACTCAGCTAGAGCCAGACATTCTGGAATGTGAAGTCAAGTGGGCCGTAGAAAGCGTCACTATGAACAAAGCAAGAGGAGGTGATGGGATTCTACTTGAGCTATTTCAAATCCCAAAAGATGATGCTCTGAAAGTGCTGCACTCAATATGCCAGCAAATTTGCAAAACTCAGCAGTAGCCACAGGACTAGAAAAGGTCAGTTTTCATTCCAATCTCAAAGAGAGGCAATGCCAAAGAATGTTCAAACTACCGCACAATTGCACTCATTTCACAGGCTCTAAAGTAATGCTCAAAATTCTCCAAGCCAGGCTTCAGCAATATGTGAACCATGAAATTCCAGATATTCCAGCTGGTTTTAGAAAAGGCAGAGGAATCAGAGATCAAATTGCCAACACCTGCTGGATCATGGAAAAAGCAAGAGAGTTTCAGAGAAAAAAAAAAAAAAACCAAAAAAACACATACATTTCTGCTTTATTGACTATGCCAAAGCCTCTGACTGTGTGGATCACAATAAACTGTGGAAAATTCTGAAAGAGATGGCAATACCAGACCACCTGACCTACCTCTTGAGAAATCTGTATGCAACTCAGGAAGCAACAGATGGAACTGGACTTGGAACAACAGACTGGTTCCAAATAGGAAAAGGAGTACTTCAAGGCTGTATATTGTCACCCTGCTTATTTAACTTATATGCAGTGTACATCATGAGAAATGCTCAGCCGGAAGAAGCACTAGCTGGAATCAAGATTGCCAAGAGAATTATCAATAACTTCAGATATGCTGATGACACCACCGTTATGGCAGAAAGTGAACAGGAGCTAAAAAGCCTCTTGATGAAAGTGAAAGATGAGATTGAAAATTTTGGCTTAAAGCTCAACATTCTGAAAACTAAGATCATGGCATCTGCTCCCAGCACTTCATGACTAATAGATGGGGAAACAGTGGAAACAGTGTGAGACTTTTTTTTTTTTTTTCTGGGCTCCAAAATCACTGCAGATGGTGATTGCAGCCATCACATTAAAAGGCGATTATTCCTTGGAAGGAAAGTTATGACCAACCTAGATTGCATATTCAAAAGCAGTGACATTACTTTACCAACAAAATTCTATCTATTCAAGGCTATAGTTTTTCCAGTAGTCATGTATGGATGTGAGAGTTGGACTGTGAAGTAAGCTGAACACTGAAGAATGATGCTTTTGAACTGTGGTATTGGAGAAGACTCTTAGGAGTCCCTTGGACTACAAGGAGGTGCAACCAGTCCATTCTAAAGGAGATCAGTCCTGTGTGTTCTTTGGAAGGAATGATGCTAAAGCTGAGACTCCAATACTTTGGCCACCTCATGGGAAGAGTTGACTCACTGGAAAAGAGTCTGATGCTGGGAGGGATTGGGGGCAGGAGGAGAAGGGTACAACAGAGGATGAGATAGCTGGATGGCATCACAGACTCAATGGACGTGAGTTTGAGTGAACTCCAATAGTTGGTGATGGACAGGGAGGCCTGCTGCTGCTACTGCTGCTAAGTTGCTTCAGTCGTGTCTGACTCTGTGGGACCCCATAGATGGAAGCCCACCAGGCTCCCCCGTCCCTGGGATTCTCCAGGCAAGAACATTAGAGTGGGATGCCATTTCCTTCTCCAATACATGAAAGTGAAAAGTGAAAGTGAAGTCGCTCAGTCGTGTGTGACTCTTAGCGACCCCATGGACTGCAGCCCACCAGGCTCCTCCATCCATGAGATTTTCCAGGCAAGAGTACTGGAGTGGGGTTCCATTGCCTTCTCCAACAGGGAGACCTAGCGTGCTGCAGTTCATGGGGTCACAAAGACTCAGACACAACTGAGCGGCTGAACTGAACTGAACTGAAATTGTTGTCTGTAAAGCTTTTATTTTCTCCTTCATATTTTGGTAATTGTGGATAAGTATGATCCTGTTGCATTTACTTTGCTGTTTTGGGTTCAAGTTTATACACCTTTTCTGTATTTCCTGTCTATAGAAGATCATTTAGCATTTCTTGAAGAGCACATTTAGAGGCATTGAATTCTCTCAGCTTTTGCTTGTCTGTAAAGCTTTTGATTTCACCTTCATATTTGAGTGATATTCTTGCTGGGTACAGTAATCTGGCTTGTAGGTTTTTCTCTTTCATCACTTTAAATATGTCCTGTCATTCCCTTCTGACCTGAAGAGTTTCTATTGAAAGATCAGCTGTTATTCACATGGGAATCCCCTTGTGTGTTATTTGTTATTTTTCCCTTGATGCTTTTAATATTTGTTTTTTTTTTGTGTGTGTGTGTTTGATCTTTGTTAATTTGATTAATATTTGTTGGTTCCCCTGCTTAGAGGTTAAAGCATCTGCCTGCAATGCAGGAGACCCAGGTTCAATCCCTGGGTTGGGAAGTTCCCCTGGAGAAGGAAATGGCAACCCACTCCAGGATTCTTGCCTGGAGAATCTCATGGACAGAGGAGCCTGGTGGGCTACAGTCCACAGGGTCGCAGAGTCGGACACGACTGAGTGACTTCATTTTCACTTTCACTTGGGTTGTTTCACCTTGGCTTTATTCTGTTTGGGACTCTCTGAGTTTCGTTGACTTGGGTGGCTATTTTCTCACCCATTTTGGGGAAGTTTTCAACTATTATCTCCTCAAGTATTTTTCATGGCCTTTCTTTTTGTCTTTTTGGAATCCTATGATTCGAATGTTGGCATGACTGGCATTGTCCCAGTTGTATCTGAAGTTGTCCTCATTTCTTTTAATTCTTTTTTTTTTAAATTTTTTCCTCTCTACTTCATTTATTTCCATCATTCTATTTTCCACCTCACTTATCTCATCTTATGCCTCAATTATTCTACTGTTTGTTTCTTCCAGAGTGTTTTTATTCTCAGTTATTGCATTATTCATTATTGATTGACTCTTTTTTATTTCTTCTAGGCCCTTGTTAAACATTTCTTGCATCTTCTCAATCCTTGTCTTGAAACTATTTATCTGTAACTCCATTTTGTTCTCAAGAGTTTGGATCATTTTTACTATCATTATTCTGAATTCTTTTTCAGGTAGACTCCCTATCTCCTCTTCTTTTGTTTGGTTTGGGGGGCTTTTATCATGTTCCTTTACCTGCTGAATATTTCTCTGCCTTTTCATCTTTTTAGATTGCCGTGTTTGAGATGGCCTTTCTGTATGCTGGAAGTTTGTGGTTCCTTTTTATTGTGGTGGTTCCTCCCTGTGGGTGGGGTTGGACAAGTGGCTTGTCAAGGTTTCCTGGTTAAGAAAGCTTGCATTGGTGTTCTGGTGGTGAAGCTGAATCTCTTCTCTCTGGTTGCAGTGAGGTGTCCAGTAGTGAGTTTTGAGGTGCCTACGGGCTTGGTGTGACTTTGGGCAGCCTGTATTTTAATACTCAGGGTTATGTTCCTGCATTGCTGAAGAATTAGCATGGTATGTTTTTCTCTGAATCTTGTTGGATCTTAGGTGGAGCTTTGTTCCAGTATAGGTATGGAGGCTTTTGGATGAACTCTTGTTGATTAATGTTCCATGGAACCAGGAGTTTTCTAGTCTTCCCAGGTTTTGAATTTAAGCATCCTGCCTCTGCTTTTCGGTCTTAGTCTTACAGTAGCCTCAAGACTTCTCCATCCATACTACACTGATGATAAACCATCTAGGTTAATGGAGAAAAGATTCTCCACAGTGAGGGACACCCAGAGAGGTTCTCAGAGTTACATGAAGAAGAGAAGAGGGAGGAGGGAGATAGAGGTGACCAGGAGGAGAAGTGGGGGAATCAAAAGGGGAGAGAACAATGTAGCCAGTAATCAAATTCCTATTTGCTTTACACAGACTGAAACACCCAGAGAGGTTCATGGAGTTACATAGCAAAGAGAAGAGGGAGGAAGCAGATAGAAGTGACCAGGAGGAGAAGAGGGGGAGTCAAAAGGAGAGAGACAGATCTAGCCATAATCAGTTCCCTAAGCGTTCTCCAGAGCCCAGAATACCCAAAGAGATTCACAGAGTTGGGTAGAGAAGATAAGTGGGAGGGAGGAGATAGAGGTGACCTGGGGGAGAAAAAGGAAAGTCAAAAAGGGGAGAGGGCAATCGATCCAGTAATCACACTCCTATGTAAAAATGGGTACTGAAGATTTGATTCTTAAAAGTACAAAATTGATAATAAATACCAAAAAAAAAAAACACAAAAATTAAAAATCCAGAGTATAGGTTAGACTCTTAAAAATATAATATTAAAAAATTGCAAGAATTTTAAATATATATATATGAAATTTGCTTTAAAAATAGGGTCTTTTTTGCAAGGTAATAGAAGGTTATAAAACTGAAAATTAAATGAGTAATAAAGGCCTTAATTTTTTTTTAAATTTTAAAATTAAAAATGATAATAGTAAAATATATCTAGAAATTTCTTTGGAGCTGTTGCAGGCAATGTTGTGTTAGTTCAGTTTCAGATAGGTCCTTGTTCCAGCTTATACTTCTTTTCAAGGTCTATAGGCCCCTTACAATGTATTCAGTGCTAACTACATCGTTTTAATCTGTTGCACCTGTCACTTCCAAAGCAGCTCCCTCTGTTTATTTTGCCTTCCTCTGTTTGCAAATCTATTCAGTGTCTAATTTCCGCCCTGACAGAAGGGGGCAAAAGTAGTCACATATTTAGGCTCACTTGTTCAGTTGTGCTGTGGGGAGTGAGGAACACTGCAAACAAATATCACTGGTGCATGTCGGGAGTGCTTGCAGTGTCTGGGCCACATTGGGTTTACCCCAGCTCATGACATGTGTGGTTTCCCGGTCTACACTGCTCAGGCTCCAGGTTGCTCTGAAGTGGAACTGCCGGAAGTGGGCCCTTAGTTGTGTGCACTTCCCAGGACTAAGCCACTCAGGTTCAGGTTATTGGGTATTTCACAATGGCACAGACTCAGTTGGGCCTGCGTTTTGTGCCCTTCCCAGGTCCAAGCAGCTCAGGTGACCAGATGCTTGGCAAGTGCACTCTCCCCAGCTGGGGCTATGTATTTTAATACCTCCCTGGTCCCAGCGGCTCTGTTTCCTGGGTGCACAGCAAGAGTGTCATCTCAGGTGTTCCATGTGTTTCTCCTGGGGACCTGATCTTGGACTGAGACCCTCTTGGTGGATGTCAGCCATCCGGGATCCCAGGAAGACTTGGTTAGCAACTGGGAGCTTGCTCGCATTTTGGTTGAGGATGCCATCTCTGGGGCTGAGATTGCCCCTTTCTGGCTCTGGTTGTCACCTGCCTGCCTCTCTGCCTCTGGTGGGAGATGGGCCAGTCTGCAGCCAGCTAACTCTCCTCTGGTAATTGCTCAGTCCTTTGTTCTGTGAGCAGGCCTGGCAGTGCCTTAGGTTAGAGCTTTTCACGAGAAAGTTCTCTCTCTCTCTCTCTCTCTCTCTCTCTCTCTCTCTCTCTCTCTGGCTATCCCACTGTTTGGGTTGCTATCTCACATTAGCTCCCTCAGATTGTCCTCAGGGCACTCAGGCCCAGACCTTACCCTAAGCAATGGAGCCCATGTCTCCCTGTTCAGCCCTCACTTTCTGGTGGTGGATGAGAGCATCTGGGCTACTTCTCCACTGGGAGTTGTGGTTAGGCACATAATCTGTGGGTTTTATTTATTTATTTTTTTCCTCCCAATTATTTTGCCCTCAGAGATTCCAAAACTCCCCACAGGCCCTCTAGTGAGAGGGTTTCCTGGTGTTTGGAAACTTCTCCTCTTTCACGACTCCCTCCCCAGGATGGGTCTCCATCCCTATCCCTTTTGTCTCTCTTTTTGTCTTTTATATTTTGTCCTACTTCCTTTCAAATACACTGGGCTGCCTTTCTGGGTGCCTGGTGTCCTCCACCAGCATTCCGAAGTTGTTGTGTGGAATTTGCTCAGCGTTCAAATGATCTTTTGATGAATTTGTGGGGGAGAAAGTGGTCTCTCTGTCCTATTCCAATGCCATCTTAGGACCAGGCCCATCTTTCAGTTTTTATAGACTGACTTTTCAGGGAAAGCTCTTCACTAAACTCCCTTTCCAGTGATTCTGGATAAGTTGAGTAGTGATGACTGTGGAAATGCCTCTTGTCATGATCCATGGGCATGCATTCCTGTTGCCTGGGTCACTAAGCAGCCAAATTTGTTGCAGCCATGCATATGTGAGTGAATGCTTGAGTCCATGTGGGCTGGTCTTGCACCAAGGTCTACTGAGACATTTATGGCTCTTAGATTCTTGTGTATTGGTCTGGTGCCTGGTCCACAGATGCTAGCCTAGTACTGAGGCAGACAGTCTGTATCCATCATGGACAGCCTTGAACCAGAGGCAGATCTGAAGCCTCAGTTCATAGGGGTGGCCCTGAAGCCTGGGTCCACAGGAGTTAACTGATTCTTTGGTTTGTGGAGTACTTTGTAGTTTGTGGACTGTATTTTGTTTTGTGGAGACTGGTCTGATATGAACCTGGAGCCAAAGTCTATAAGAACCCACTTTGTAGACTTTGGGACTAAGTTGGCTTGTATTACACTGGTGTCAAGGACTGCCAATGTGAGCTGAAATCTGAGTCTGTGGGGCCAGTCTAATGCCAGCATCCACTGGGCAGGACTGGAATTTGAGTGTATGATGAAGTTGGGTGCTTTCCTCACTCTTTTTTCTTATTTTGTTTTTCTTCTCCATGAGAGTACTCCAGGGCAGAGGGAATATCTGTGCTTGGGGAAGAGATGATTCAGGTAAACTGTTCTTCCTGTCCTCTTCAATGTGTGTGTGTGTTGTGTGCTTTCTTAATTTCTGTGCTCAGCCTGTATGCTGTGTGATGAAGTAATGACTTCTATATTTTATGCTAACTTAGACTGTTGACCATAAGTACAGATGGATACATGTGAATTTTGCCAGTAACAGAGTAAGCAAGCAATTCCCCTATATTCTACTTGACAGTCACTTGCTCTTCAACTCAGTCTGTCTGATCCTGCATGTTAGCTATGTCATCTCCTGGACATTGACCATAATGGTGGCTTTCCTAAAGGAAATCTTGCCAGTATCAATAGAGGGTCCCCCTGCCCCCACTTTTTTTTTTTACTACTTAGGAGACATGCTCCATGACACTTGACTTTTCTCTCCCAGAAATTAAGCCATGTTTGGTAGAGAATGTGTATCTATACTTTGGAATATTGAAGGGAGTATTCAAATACTGTATTGGGATTCCAGGAAATCATATTCATGACAATAAGAAGCACTGAAAATCAATTCAATATTATTATTTACTTTTACTATGCTCCATGAAATATATCTATATATCTACATCAATGTCAATATGAACAGAGATATATAGAAATATATATGTAAATATATAGCTATACTTTAAAACATTTACTATTATATTTCCTATACAATGGGTACTAGCTTTTCTATATTTAGTGTTTATTTATAGTAAAAGAGCTAAGAGGATTTAGATTTAAATTCTCACTTACTTACTAGCTATGTATTATATTAAAAGAAGAAGAAGAAAGTGTTAGCGGCTCAGTCGTAGCCGACTCTTTGCAACTTCATGGACTGTAGCCCACCAGGCTCCCCTGTCCATGGAATTATCCAGGCAGAATATTGGAGTAGGTAGCCATTCCCTTCTCCAGGGGATCTTCCCAACAAATATCCAGGTCTTCTGCATTGAAGGAAAATTCTTCACTATATGAGCTACCAGTTGGAGACCTACATTGCTTTATTATTAAAGTTAAGATACTAGTAACAGCCATCTCATAAAGCTTCATTATCAAATGAGGTAATGTTGTGTTGAATGATTAACATGTTGCCTTATATATCATAAATAATTAATAATTTTTGCATTAATAATGCCAACTTTTTTTTATAACCTTCATTTTCAGCATCATGCAATAGGTTACCTGTGATAGTAATTCAATTAAAGACAGGAAGATGGAATATAATTTTGAGACTAAAAGACTAAACAGAATGTGGAAGGAAGAAAAGTCTGAGTTTTTCCTTTTTCTATATCCTATTTTTCTACAAAATGATAGCTAAGCTCAGGGGAAAATATGCTTCTTTTAAAAAAGTGTAGTTTCTCTCTATCAAATGATAAGTGATAGAATAATATAAATGTTTTAAAATAGAATAGACTTTTGAGGACATCTTCCCTAACTAACTTAGTTTGCAGATGATAACAGATTCATATGGCAAAGTGAAAAAGATGACTTAGTTAAGAGGCAAAGCAAGAATTCATATCTCACCAGCTTGCTGCATGGTAATTAAAAAAAAATAAAACAATCAATGTGGTTAGGAAAGGCATCTATTAGTATATTGTCCACATATTTTCCTATTTGTCTCAGTTTGATGTTTTTAGTAAAGCACAATTTCTTCCTTAATTATGTTAAAATCAAAAAGGTCACAGGACGCATTTTACAAATATTATTTATTTAACTGATTAAATGTCAGCAAATGAGTAACCTTTGTTTTATAAGTTGATTATGTTTTTCATTGCATTATTTTAATTTAAAAAAATTGTGATTTGTGACAGGTAACAATTCAGTAAAATTAAATTTCCTTATATAAACTTAATTATTCAAGAGTATTTGTTGTGTTGTAGATTGATTATACAAGTTTTTCACACCTATTAACTACTTTATTGGTTTTAAACATTTTTATACCAATACTTTGCTGAGCATTTTAAACTTCATGCTAGTTTCTCTTTCTACCTCTCTACTCACTACTGAGTCACTGTATTTCTCAGGGTAGATTAATTGTTTTAAGAAACAACTCCAATATTTGTGGTTTCACTTTTGTGTTTTATCTCTTCTTTATGAAAATTCCATTATTAGCTAACTTACCTGAGTATCTTTACTCCAAAGGTGAATCAGAGATCTGCCCAGCTTTATTTTATCTTGTGATATTTCATGATCTTCAACACATGATCTCCAAGACCACAATGGAAATGGAAGAGAGCTTAGTAAATCTCAGTGGATACTTAACTACCTTGGATTGGAAGTTACACATAGAATTTCCATTTTCATTCAGTGAGTCAGAGCCAGTTACATATCTCCAATTAGATGCAAGGAAGAGGTAGTGAGAGCCTCTGGCAACAAATCTAGAGTATGGAAGAGGAATCTGAATCTTTGATGGTCACTTATTCCTGTCATATTAATATTCTAAGACAGCTTGCAATTGTGTTTGAGTGACAATACATTTCCAATTATTTGGGTGTTTTTCAGAAAAAAAATGTTTTATTATTTCAAATTATCATTACTCTCTTAAGATTGGGCTGGAATTCATGATAGTGTTTATTTCACATGTATGATTTTATAAATTGCTTACAGTTTAACCATGCTTCTCCTCAAGTAGCAGTAAAATAATATCCTATAAGCCTTCAAAAACAAATGTGCTCTTATACATATAATGAAGTTTAGCAAGTAATTTTTTTATTGAGACAAATATAATAAACAGTTTCCACATTATGGTTTATTATGTTGCCACTAGAAAAAAATTTTCCAACAGCTTGTTTATTTTGTTATTAAAGTTTAGAACTCTTTCAGCTTGAGTACTTGCATCATTAATGATTCACAATAGCTTGGCTCTATTTTCTTTCAATAAAAGTCCATTTCATGTGTTTAATGCTCTTGGAATCTTATTGTGGAAAAGCTGAGGTTATGCAGCTCATAACTACTAAAATTTTAGGACAATTTAGAATTTGATGTACCAAATTTCCCCATGAAATATGAATATATATAAACCTGAATAGACACTAAACATATCAAGAGTTATCTAGCATATTTGTGACACAAGCTATGTGATTTAGCACACAAATACAAGTTAAATCAATACATACCATTTCCCACTCATTCAATAGTAAATCTTATAATGCAAAATGTGTTAGTGAGAGTATGGGCAGTCAGTGGAACTATATATTGCCTGTGGATGTGTAAATATTTACAAAAACTTTGGAGAACAATTAGAAAGTACATAATTAAATTGAAAATTATTCAAGAGGGGAACAAAATGGTGAAGTAGGACTCTGAGCACGTGTCTGCCTATGAACACATCAGAAGTACATCTATATGTGGAGCAAATCTAACTGAAATCAAACTGAAGGCTGTCAGAAGGACACACACAATGGGTCTATCTGCCTCCTGGGACATTTCATCATATTTACCCTAGAGGGCTTTAAAAATAAATATGCCCCAAACTGAATTATTTTATCCAAAACCTTCTTCTCTAACTCCTTTTCCTCTTCAAAGTAAACAGAAGTTCCCCAACAGATTTATGATCCCCATCTTGGGGATTGGGTCTGTGGTTCCTGAATATTGGCATGGTTATACTCTTGCCTCACATAAGTAAGTAGTTTTGTTTATATTACTCTCGCATTTCATGAATTCTTCCATATCTCCATATTTCCACTTTTCCAGGTTCATCACACTGCTCTTTGATACAACCACAGATATAAAGAAATATCTACATGGATTTGGGTTGGAAAGGAAGAGAGTGTCAGTTTGGGACCAGTATTGCTAGGAGGTGACACAGAAGAGAAGTATATTGTGGGCTCAAGTATTCTTTATAGGGACTGAAGGATTGATCCACATACTGGGCTCCCCAGCCCTGGGGTCTAATACTGGTAAGATAAGTACCTTTAACTGGTTTGAAAATAAATGGAACTATCTGGAGGTCTGTAAAAAACTGAAACTCCACTCATGAAGAGTACACCCACATGCTTGCTTACTCCCAGGAGCAAGACAAAGGAAGAAAACTGAATCAGGGAATATGAAGATTGAATCATCCATATCAGGGAATCTGGATGGTTTCCTTCAAATGCCCCAGCATATGTCCTAGTCCTTCTAGCTCTAGTGAAGTTCGTCACCATGGATAAGACTCCTGTTGTCAAGGAGAATGCACATGTAGGGAGGACAGCTGGTTCAAACCCAGCAATGTATCTAAACAGGCCCAAGGTGGCAATTAATAGCACTCACAGAGGCAGCAGATTGGGAATGATCTGGAACTCTGATGGACATGACAGGAAGGTCCCAGGACATGCCTTGGACCACATTGGGTGCCTGCTCCAATGCCTCTTGCTTCAGTACTGAATCCACTTTGGGGAAAAAGTGCCATTGTCTAGAGGAAGAAAAATTAACATTTAAAGGGAATGGAAACAGTTCAAACCAAAACCTCAGGGCTTCTGGTATAGCACATTGGGACCAAATTCTGCCCCCAAAGAGTCATGACAGCCATTGAGCATAGGAGAATCATGACTCACATCTAGCCCTGACTCCAGCTTCTCCACTCTCACTAAGGTAACAGCTGCCAGCACACCATGGGAGAAGACAGACTTAAGCTCACTTCAGATTCAACTCTGTCACCAAAGACACTGAGAATGAAGATTGAATAGGAATGCTCCTTTCAAGACAAAGATAGGTAACTGTTTCACTTAATTTCATAGATATAGATAAAGTTAAATAAAAGGAGAAGACAAAGAACTATTTCAAAGGAAAGAATGAGAAAAAAGAAACTAAAAAGAAAAATAAAAAAACTATGAAACGTGGTTAAATAATTTTCTGGTAAAGATTTTAAAGTATTAGAAACAAGAATGTTAACTGAACTTGGGAAAGGAATAGATGAACACAATGGGAAGTTTAACAAGGAAATAGAAAATACAAAAGAGCACCAGTAGAAACTGAAGATTTTTTATTAGTTTATTAAGAAGAGGTGGCAAGAATATACAGAAGGAAAAAAAAAGAATATACAGAAGAATTGTAGAAAAAAGATCTTCACTACCAAGATAATCATGATGATGTGATCAACTTAGAACCAGACATCCTGGAATGCGAAGTCAAGTGGACTTAAGGAAGCCTCACTACAAACAAAGCTAGGGGACGTGATGGGATTCCAACTGAGCTATTTCAAATCCTAAAAGATGATGCTGTGAAAGTGCTGCACTCAATATGCCAGCAAATTTGGAAAACTCAGTGGCCACAGGACTGGAAAAGGACAGTTTTCATTCCAATCCCAAAGAAAGGAAATGTCAAAGAATGTTCAAACTACCACACAATTGCACTCATCTCACACACTAGCAAGTAATGCTCAAAATTTTCCAAGCCAAGTTTCAACAGTATATGAACTGTGAAATTCCAGCTGTTGAAGCTGGATTTAGCAAAGGCAGAGGAACCAGAGATAAAATTGCAAACATCCATTGGATCATAGAAAAAGCAAGAAGCAAGAGAGTTCCAGAAAAAACATCTACTTCTCCTTCATTGAGTATCCCCTAACTTTGACTGTGTAGGTCACAACAATCTATGAAAAATTCTTAAAACGATGGGAATACCAGACCACCTGGCCTGCCTCTTGAGAAATCTGTATGCAGGTGAGGAAGCAACAGTTAGAACTGGACATGGGACAATAGACTGGTTCCAAATCGAGAAAGGAGTATGGCAAGGCTGTATATTGTCACCTTGCTTATTTAACTTACATGCAGAGTACATCATGAGAAATGTTGGGCTGGAAGAAGCACAAGCTGGAATCAAGATTGCTGGAAGAAATATCACTAACTTCAGATATGCAGATGACACCACCCTTATGGCAGAAAGTGAAGAGGAACTGAAGAGTCTCTTGATGAAAGTGAAAGGATAGAGTGAAACAGTTGGCTTAAAACTCAACATTCAGAAAACTAAGATCATGGCATCTGGTCCTATCACTTCATGATAAATAGATGGGGAAACAGTGGAAACAGTGACAGACTTTATTTTTCTGGGCTCCAAATCACTGCAGATGGTGACTGCAGCCATGAAATTAAAAGATATTTTCTCATTGGAAGAAAAGTTATGAGCAACATAGACGGCATATTACAAAGCAAAGACATTATTTTGCCAACAAAGTTCCATCTAGTCAAAGCTATGGTTTTATTATTAGTCAGGCATGGATGTGAGAGTTGGATTATAATGAAAGCTGAGTGCCAAAGAATTGATGCTTTTGAACTGTGGTGTTGGAGAAGACTCTTGAGAGTCCCTTGGACTACAAGGAGATCCAACCAGTCCATCCTATAGGAAATCAGTCCTGAATATTCATTGGAAGGTCTGATGCTGAAGATGAAACTCCAATACTTTGCTCACTTGATACAAAGAACTGACTCATTTGAAAAGACCCTGATGCTGGGAATGATTGAAGGCAGGAGGATCAGAGGACGACAGAGGATGAGATGGTTGGATGGCATCACCGACTCAATGGACATGAGTTTGAGTAAACTCCAGGAGTTGGCAGTGGACACGGAGGCCTGGTGTGCTACAGTTCATGGGTTTGCAGGGAGTCAGACAAGCTGAGCTACTGAACTGAACTGAACTGAACTGAAGAACTGAAGAATACAGTAACTGGAATGCATGTACACCCGTGGTGGATTCATGTCAATGTATGGCAAAACCAATACAAAATTGTAAAGTAAAATAAAAAATAAATTAATTAATTTAAAAAATAAAAAAAAAGCAAAAACAATTAAAAAAAAAAAAAAGAAACCACACTAGAAGAGATAAAAAACAGGGTGAGGGTGATATAGGAAGAACACATAAACAATCTGAAAGATAGAATAATGGAAATAACCCAATCAAACAAGAATAAAAACATTGATGAAAGAAATTATCAACAATATAATGATTATTACAAAGAAATGGAAAGGTATCTTGTGTTCATGGATTACAAAAATTATTATTGTTAAAATGTTCATACTACCTAAAGAAAACTACAAATTTAATGCAATCGCTATCAAAACACTCATAATATTTTTCATATAATTAGAACAAATAATCTTAAAGGTTACATGGAGCCACAAAAGAATGTGAATTACTAAAGCAATCTTGAGAAATAAGAATGGAGCTGGAGGAATCAAGTTCCTTGACTTCAGACTATACTACAAAGCCACAGTAATCAAAACAGTATGGTACTGGTACAGAAATAGATACTTAGGTCAATGGAACAGAACAGAGAGTCCCTAAACAAACCCACACACATAAGGTCAATTAATCTATGACAGATGATGGAAGCATGTACAATGGAGAAAAATTATTTTCCATACATGATGCAGGGAAAATTGGACATCTACATGTAAAAGAATGAAATTAGAACATTTCCTCTCACAATATAAAAAAAATAAAAATAAACTAAAAATAGATTAGTGACTTAAATGTAAAACTGAAACCATAAAATTCCTAGAAAAGAACATAAGCAGAACACTCTTTCATACTAATGGCACCTATATTATTTTGCATCTGACTCCTAAGGCAAAACATACAGAAACAAAATAAACAAATGATACGTACAAACCAAAATGCTTTTGCACAAGGAAACATCAACGACTGAAAAGACAGCCTACTGAATGAAGAGAACATTTGCAAATAATATCACTGATAATCAGTTAGCATTCAAAATATACAAACAGCTTTACAACTCAGTATGAAAACAAACAAGTGAATAACCTGATTAAAAATGGACAATGGCATTTTTTCCCAAATAAGATCATCAGGCATGTGAAAAGATGCTCAGTATTGCTAATCATCAAAGAAATGAAAATCAAAATCACAATGAGATATCAGAGCATACCTGTCAATATGGCTATCATTAAAAATATCAGATATTAGAAATATTGGTGCAGAAAAAAGGAAACCCTAGTACTGTTGGTGAGAGTGTATATTAGTGAAGTCACTATGGAAATCAATATGGAGGCTCCTCAGAACACTTAACATAGAGCTACATATGATCCAGCAATCCCAACCCTGGGTATATATATAAAGAAAATAAAATCAATGATTTGAAGAGACATGTGAACCCCAATGTTCACAGCAACAATATTTACAATAGCCAAGATGTGGAAGCAATTTAATTTCCATCAGTAGGTAAATGGATAAAGAAGAGGTCATTTGGAGGCTGTTATGCTTAGTGAATTAAGTCGGAGAAAGACAGATCCTGGAACTTCCCTAGTGGCCCAGTAGTTAAAAATCCTCCTTACAATTCAGGGGATGAGGTTCCATATTTGTTCAGAGAGCAACAAGATCTCCCCTGTGAGCCCACACTCCCAACTAAAGAATCTGTGCACCACAATGGAAGACCCTTCATAACACAAGGAAGATCCTGTGTACCACAACTAAGACTCTATACAGTTAAATAAATAAATATTTAAAAAGACAGATCTTGTATGTTACCATTGATTTATGGAATTAAAAAAAATTAAAGAAATTAATATAACAAAACAGGAACATGCTCACTGATGTAGAGAAAAACTAGTGGTTTGTTGTGAGGTCAGTAAAAGGGGAAGGAAAAAAAAATAGGTGTATGAAAGTAAGAGATATTATGTATAAAGTAAGCTATACCTCTGTGTCTCTTTTACTGTCTCACATATAAGTTTATCATTACCATCTTTCTAAATTCCATATATATGTGTTAGTATACTGTATTGGTGTTTTTCTTTCTGGCTTACTTCACTCTGTATAATTGGCTCCAGTTTCATCCACCTCATCAGAACTGATTCAAATGTATTCTTTTTAATGGCTGAGTAATACTCCATAGTGTATATGTACCACAGCTTTCTTATCCATTCGTCTGCTGATGGACATCTAGGTGGGAGAGGGAGAGGGTGGGATGATTTGGGAGAATGGCATTGAAACATGTATATTATCATGTAAGAAAGGAATCGCTAGTCTAGGTTCAATACAGGATACAGGATGCTTGGGGCTGGTGCACTGGGATGACCCAGAGAGATGATATGTGGAGGGTGGTGGGAGGGGGGTTCAGGGTTGGGAACTCATGTACACCTGTGGTGGATTCATGTCAATGTATGGCAAAACCAATACAGTATTGTAAAGTAAAAAAATAAAAATAAAATTTAAATAAAAAAATAAAGTAAGCTATAAAGATATATTGTACAGCAAAAATAATATAATGTTTCATAATAATTTTAAAAGGAGTATGATCTATAAAATATTGAATTACTATGTTGAACATCTGAAACTAATATGCTATTTTAAATCTACCATACTTCAATAAAAATGGAAAGGACGTTATTGCATGACTCAGAAAGTTTACCTCCAGGAGTCTTCCTTAGAGAAACCCTCATACATGTGTACAGGGAACATGCAAATGGATGTTTATTGAAACTTCATTTATAATAGTAAAATGCAAATAACTTAACTGTCTAACTTTAGAGAAACAGGTAAATCAATTGTAGTTTATTCCCAAAAATAAATAAATACAATACATCTGTCTTAACAAAAGAATGATTTTTCTAGGTAACAATATGGCTACAGCTATAAAGGAGCTAAGGAAGAAGCAAATCACAGAATATGATATATAGTACAGTATATAGTAAAGTTACAAAACTATGAATGGGTATAATATGACTCAACTATAAATGTTTTGCTTCTGAGGAATAGGAGTGGGAGAGATGGGAGATGATAGTAGGGCTTCAGCTGTTTTTCTAATGCTTATTTCTTTTAAGTGTTAGACAGCATCCTCAATATAAGCATCATAAATGGTAAACCTATTAAATGTGATTTATGGCTACATATTTATTATATTACTTAAGTACTTTTGAGATCGTTCATAATTAATACAAAATATATTATTCCTAATAATATAATATAAAAATCATCTTCACTCTCAGCTATTGTCATAAAAATTCATTTAAAGAAAACAATATTCTCATGTACAAATACACTGTTAAGGTACACAAGTCTGAATATAAACTTACTCTCAGCTTTTAAACAGCAATAATGCTCCATATATGGAAATAAGATTTAGCTAGTTATATAAAGTAACTGGACTTGGATGAAAATAAGATGAAAGGCATGTGGATTGTTTTCTTTGAAAGAATGAGGGCATTAAAATGCACATAAATGTAACTTGGGAGGAAGATCTTGTAAGTATGGTGGTTCTTTTAGCCTATAAGTAGGTGGCCAAAACTTCGGTATGTACAAGAGCTATTGGAAGCAGGAGCAGTGAGTGTTCAGTCTTTCAGAGAGGAAAAGATCATTCAGAATTCAATTCCTTGGTTGGGGGCAAAGACAGTGAATTTTTGTCTGCACTATAATTGAGTATCAAGGTAAAATAGCACAGTGACTTTACTTGGATATTGAGAAATAACAGTATAATGGCTGAAAGCACAAGTCGTGGGATCCTGGCTGGTATCCACTCACCAGGTTATTTCATTGCTCTGAGTCTCAGCTTCCTTGGATGTAAATGTGGCTGACAAAATAGTATCTATCTCATTAGACTGATGACAGGACTGTATGAAATAACTGCTTTAAATTATTAAAGCACTGTCGGACATGTAGTTAAGTTCTAAATAAATATTAGCTGTATCATAGGGACCACAAGACTCACTGTGGCCAATTTGGTGTGCTACCTGGGCTTGAACTCTGTATAAAAGTTTGAAATTAAATGGATTCTAATGGTAGGCATTTTAGAGAGTAATAAAAACCCATGAGTCATTTCTCAAAATAGCTGATTTGGGCCAGTTGCTTGGCCAGTCTCAGTCAGGAATGCTGGGATGATAATTGTATCTCAAGTGGCAGTCTTATATTGTTGTTGTTCAGTCTCTAAGTCATATCCGACTCTTTATGATCCCATGGACTGCAGCACACTAGGCTTCCCTGTCCTTCACTATCTCCCTGAGTTTGCTCCATCTCATGCCCATTGATGGTGATTGCAGCCATGAAATTAAAAGACACTTACTCCTTGGAAGAAAAGTTATGACCAACCTAGATAGTATATTCAAAAGCAGAGACATTACTTTGCCGACTAAGGTCCGTCTAGTCAAGGCTATGGTTTTTCTTGTGGTCATGTATGGATGTGACAGTTGGACTGTGAAGAAGGCTGAGTGCCGAAGAATTGATGCTTTTGAACTGTGGTGTTGGAGAAGACTCTTGAGAGTCCCTTGGACTGCAAGGAGATCCAACCAGTCCATTCTGAATTAGATCATCCCTGGGATTTCTTTGGAAGGAATGATGCTAAAGCTGAAACTCCAGTACTTTGGCCACCTCATGAGAAGAGTTGACTCACTGGAAAAGACTCTGATGGTGGGAGGGATTGGGGGCAGGAGGAGAATGGGATGACAGAGGATGAGATGGCTGGATGGCATCACTGACTCAATGGATGTGAGTCTGAGTGAACTCCGGGAGTTGGGGATGGACAGGGAGGCCTGGTGTGCTGCGATTCATGGGGTCGCAAAGAGTTGGACACGACTGAGCAACTGAACTGAACTGAACTGATGCCCATTGAGTCAGTGATGCCATCCAACCATCTCATCCTGTGTTGACCTCTTCTCCTCTTGCTCTCAATCTTTCCCAGCACTAGGGTCTTTTCCAATGTAGTTGGCTGTTCGCCTCAGGTGACCAAAATATTGGAGCTTCAGCTTCAGCATCAGTCCTTCCAATGAATATTCAGGGCTGATTTCCTGTAGAATTGACTAGTTTTATTCTCCTTTCTGTACAAGGGACTCTCAAGAGTTTTTCTCCAACACCACAGTTAGAAAGCATCAGTTCTTTGGTACTCAGTTATCTTTATGGTCTATCTGTCACATCTGTCTATGACTACTGGAAAAACCATAGTTTTGACTATATGGATCTTTGTTGGCAAAGTGATGTCTCTGTTTTTGAATAGTCTGTCTAGGCTTGTCACAACTTTTCTTTCAAGGAGCAAGCATCTTTTAATTTCATGACTATAGTCACTCTCTGCAGTGATTTTGAAGTCCAAGAAAATAAATTATGAATATGATATCATCATATGTGAAACTCAGTATGTTAACAAGTAAACTCATAGTTAATATCTCTGCCGTTGATTTGGTGTTCTTTATCTTGGGCACTGGCCCCACCATCCATTCTTATGAGTATCTAGAAACCTATATGATGTACTAGGTTTTCCTTCACTTTCACTCCTTATTTATTCTGGATTTTGCTTCACAAATAGCCCTAAGATAGATATTTCCTCCACATCTCTACTACCACTGTCACTGCCTAAACCCAAGACAAAACAACATCACTGTTACTGAAGCGACCACATTAACCTCCTGGACTAGTCTATGATAAACCTAGACAGAATATTTAAAAGCAGAGATGTTACTTTACTGAAAAATGTCCACATAGTCAAAGCTATGGTTTTTCCAGTAGTTGTATATGGATGTGAGAGTTGGACCATAAAGAAAGCTGATTATCGAAGAACTGATGTTTTTGAGCTGTGGTGCTGGGGAAGACACTTGAGAGTCCCTTGGATTGCAGGAGATCAAATCAGTCAATCCTAAAGGAAGTCAACCCTGAATATTAATTGGAGGGCCTTTTGCTGAAGCTGAAGCTCCAATACTTTGGTCACCTAATGTGAAGAACTGACTCATTGAAAGAGACCCTGATTCTGGGAAAGTATGAACACAGGAGGAGAAGAGGATGACACAGAATGAGATGGTTGGGTGTCATCATCAACTCAATGGACATGAGTTTGAGGAAACTCCAGGAGTTGGTGATGGACAGGGAATCCTGGTATACTACAGTCCATGGGGTTGCAAAAAGTCAGACACCACTGAGGGACTGAACTGAGTCTCTCCAAAGCTATCCTTCCTTGACACTCAATTCTTTCTTTTTGCAGAAGCTAGCATTTTCTCTTTTTAAAATTTTATTTATTTTTTTTTATTTTAAACTTTTAGTTTTACTTTATATACTGTATTGGTTTGACCATAAATTGACATGAATCTGCCACAGGTGTACATGAGTTCCCAATCCTGAACCCCCCTCCCACCTCCCACACCATATCATCTCTCTGGATCATCCCAGTGCACCAGCCTCAAGCATCCTGTATCCTGTATGGAACATAGACTGGTGATTCGTTTCTTACATGATAGTATTGTGCCATTCTCCCACATCATCCCACCCTCTCCCTCTCCCTCTCCCTCAGAGTCCAAAAGTCTGTTCTATACATCTGTGTCTCTTTTCCTGTCTTGCATACAGGGTTATCATTACCATCATTCTAAATTCCATATATAAGTGTTAGTATACTGTATTGGTGTTTTTCTTTCTGGCTTAATTCACTCTGTATAATCGGCTCCAGTTTCATCCATCTCATTAGAACTGATTCAAATGTATTATTTTTAATGGCTGAGTAATACTCCATTGTGTATATGTACCACAGCTTTCTTATCCATTCATCTGCTGATGGACATCTAGGTTTTTCCCATGTCTTGGCTATTATAAACAGTGCTGCAATGAACATTGGGGTGCATGTGTCTCTTTCAATTCTGGTTTCCTCGGTGTGTATGCCCAGCAGTGGGATTTCTGTGTCATAAGGCAGTTATATTTGCAATTTACATAAACTATTTTCACCCTTCTGCTTTAAAAATCCTTATGTGCTGTTCTGTGCTCAATTGCATCAGTTGTGTCCAACTCTTTGCAACCCTATGGACTGTAGCCAGCCAGGTTCCTCTGTCCATGGGATTCTTCAGGCAAGAACACTGGAGTGAGTTACCATGCCATCCTCCAGGTGATCTTCCAAACCCAGGGATCCAACCTGAGTCTCTTACATCTCCTGCATTGACAGGCAGGTTCCTTACCACTAGTGCCACCTGGAAAGCACAAAAATCTTTTTATTCCTCTCTATTGACTCATTGGAAAAGACTCTGATGATGGGAGGGATTGGGGGCAGGAGGAGAAGGGGACGACAGAGGATGACATGGCTGGATGGCATCACTGACTTGATGGACATGAGTCTGAGTGAACTCCGGGATTTGGTGATGGACAGGGAGGCCTGGCATGCTGCGATTCATGGGGTCACAAAGAGTCGGACACGACTGAGCACTGAACTGAACTGAACTGAATTGTTCTTAGAATACAGAATAAACTTATGCCCCAAGTGGTATGGACTCAACTTACTCTCCAATTCCATTTTACTGCAAGAACTTCCTTTCCTTCTATTCTTAACCACATTCTTTCACCTTCTCAAAGGTGTCATGTAATGACATGTACCTCATCCATTGAAGGGCCTTTGTCCATGCTGTTCTGTCTGCTGTAATATTCTTCTTTCTGTTCATTTGTTACATACCTCCTACTTTTCTTTCAGCTTTCAGCTCCATTATCATTTATTTGGCTTGTTCAGTTGCTCTTGTTATATGCTTTCCTAGCACCATACACTTCATTTCATAGCATATTTCCTTTGACATTTATTTCTGTTGTCATCCATGGTTTGTTAGTATATCACACTAATTATAAACTCCAACAGGACATATCTTTTTTTTATTCACTATTTTATACTCAGAACCTTAACACAGTGCTTGATAATTGTAGGAGTTCCACAACTACTTGCTCAATGAATACACATATCATTATACATGAATATTTACCATTATATATATCAAGTCTTAATTAAAATATGACCTCTTCTGAGAGGCTTTTCCAGACTGCCTTAGCTAAAGATGCTCAACCTCTCCACCAATGCTGTATGTTACTACTCTGTTTTATTTTATTTTTTAATGCCCTGTATTCCTATTGGAATACACATACACACACACACACAAACACACATATAGACTTCCCAAGCAGTGCTGGTGGTAAAGAAAACACATCTGCCAATGCAGGAGATGTAAGAGACATGGGTTCGATACCTGGGTTGGGAAGATCCCCTGGAGGAGGTCATGGCAACCCATTCCAATGAACTGCCCTGGAGCATCCCATGGACAGAGGAGGTTTGTGGGCTACAGTCCATAGGGTCACAAATAGTTGGACACAACTGAAGTAACTTAGCATGCATGCATCAACAAGCAGCACAATGCTTTACTCAGAGGAGACCCTAAAATTATTTGTCAAAAAAATTAATGAATAAAAATATTTCACCATATTTCTACTTATTTTTAGCTGTTTAGACAAATGGAAGTCTTCCATAGAAAGAATGGTTTCTAAAAAATGTTTATCTTTACAGATGTTGAGACAACCTATACTTTAAAACTTAGTGAATACAAATAATGGCAAAAGTATACATCAGAAAAACTAAGAAAATATTACAAAAATATATTAACCAGATTTATGGGTCCAAGTAAGCATGGAATTTTGGAATCTTTTCTGTTTTATTTCAATATTAAAACAATAAAGTTGATAGAAACTAATTGATGCCTGTAATTATTACAAAAAGAGTGAAATGATATCTCTAAGTGTCTAGGCCTCTAAAGTATATTAGCTATAATATGGTAGGATTACAAGCCTTCTTAGAAAGAGAATTAATCTCCCTTCTGCTCCTTTTCCACTCCTTCAACCCATCCACAATTCCAATTTTAAAATAATTAATAAAGTGTTTATTTATTTGTTATAGTGTATTTGGTTTTATAAAGGATAAAAACACTTTTGTAAAGTGTGAGTAGCCAGTACATTTAAATAGAAAATTTTGTAAAAAGTTAAAATGAGGGAATATAAATATATCAAATGACCAAGTTCACTTAATGATAATATTTGAGCTATAATTTTAGCACTAAAAGGCATGTCAGCTACAGTTAAAGAGGAATAAAATAGGTAGCCTGATAGAAGGAAATGTGCCAGTTTGCTGGGAAGGGAAATTTTTCTCTATAATTCAATTTTAAAAGCTAATTATTATATAAATAATTAAATAAGGTCAATGACTAATATAAAATACTATGTTTTCAACAGCATTTTTAAAGCTTCTGTTATTCTGGTAAGATATTATGTGTTTCCTAGAAAAGTTCACAAAGGTTCTTGAGAGCAGCATTCCAGGAATCACAGTATTTTCTAAGCTCTGTATTCTAACAGTGAATTCCAATTTCTGCTATTTCTAGCCTTGAGAAATATATGCTGTATTCATTATGATGTGATTGACCTTTGACTTTTCCATTATTTACATTAGCTACCTATGATATTCATAATAGTATTCTTTAAATCATGTCTGCAGAAGTGAACAGTGCACAATGAAAGTACACATTGCACTTTATTTATTTACCCAGTAAAATATTCCTTGGAAAGATGACCTTAGAAGCAGAATTCTAATTACCATAAGGCTTCAGGATGGGGACTGGAGAGTAAAGGTGTAAGAAAATACACTGATGTTTCCTTAAAATACTATGAACTTAAAACACACTGCATCTCACATACATTTTTGTAATCTTAATAATTGAAATACTCAATCATAGTTTCTTTTTTTTTTAATGGCCAGTCTCTAACTGGCCAGAATATTTTTAATGGAGAGAGAGCTTTTCCCCCATGTTATTAAAAAAAATGCAAGTAACAATATAAGTATCCTGAAGTGTCATTGAGAAAAAAGCCACAAGGTTTTGGAAGAGAAAGAAAAAATCATTAAAAAATGTATTTGACTGCAACAGCAAGCAGATGTGCCATATGCTTAGTTTTAAATGTCAAGACAGAAGAAACCTTATAAACAGACATAGAAAGTCAATTCCATAACTATTAAATGCAGTTGTTGAAATATCTTGCTTTAGGGGATTTGAGATTATACTCTAAAAAGGCTGAATAGCCTGCTGTTGTTGACCTCAAAGAGCAGTCAGAAATGTACAGTGACAAAATATTTCACAATATATTGGGTCATAGCATAAAGTGCTATATACATGAAATGAATCTTTAAAATAACATGTGGTTTAAATATTGTATCCTGACTGCACATTTAGAAAGGTTGAGAACAAAATCACAAAATAAGATACATTTGACAAAGTGACTTTCTTTACGTTATCTTGGAGCATTGTGGCTGAAATAATTGTTTGGAAGAAATCATTGTTACAGTTGTACCAACTGAATGAATGAATGAAGTTGGTACAGTCGTACCAACTTTTGCATGAATTTGTCATGCAAAAGTTACTACTAATCTTTGTAGTGATGATTAATTAGTGTATAAATGATGTCCAACCTGCTAAAAATGGGAGCCAGGGCAATAGTAACTTGAATTGATAATGAGACTTTAGTATTTGTAGGAAGAAATCTATTTATGTAAAAATTTCATTGAAACCATTTCATGTGTTCATTAGAAATGCTTGGTGATTTGAGATTCAGACATGACAACCACTGCAAACAAGTGACTAGGAAAAATTACAAAATGGAAAGTAGTATAGTTTAAGCTGATTGAAATAGCAATACTTAGGATTGCAACTCAGCAAAACTACAAATGAGATTGTCTCTAATACATGACTATCTTGCCTCTATTTCACCTACCTCCACTTTACTTGCTCTTGGCCAATAGCTATCAATAAAAATGTTAGGTATTAAGACTGTCATGTTCAAAAGTCTAGGTATAACTCAGAAATATTATTATTTCATTCATTTTCATATTTACTTACTAAAATAGAATGTCATTTGGGGTTGCCAAGGAGCTAAATCTTGCCACAGTTATATGTGAAGAATCTGAATATATCATAGCTGCTTTTTGTGCCCTTCATCATCATGGTCTTAGTATGTTGTGATCTATGAACCTGAGTACAGAGGTACTAATCTCTGAATGTAACAAAGATAAGAAAGGAATAGAATTCTTTGGGGAAGATTCAGATGAGAACCGGAGAAGGCAATGGCACCCCACTCCAGTACTCTTGCCTGGAAAATCCCATGGATGGAGGAGCCTGGTAGGCTGCCGTCAATGGGGTCGCTAAGAGTCGGACACGACTGAGCGAATTCACTTTCACTTTTCACTTTCATGCATTGGAGAAGGAAATGACAACCCACTCCAGTGTTCTTGCCTGGAGAATCCCAGGGATGGGGGAGCCTGGTGGGCTTCCGTCTATGGGGTCACACAGAGTCGGACAAGACTGAAGTGACATAGCAGCAGCAGCAGCAGCAGCAGTAGCAGCAGCAGCAGCAGATGAGAACTCGGAGAAGGCAATGGCAACCCTCTCCTGTACTCTTCAAATCCTGTGAATGGAGGACCCTGATGGGCTGCAGTCCATGGGGTCGCTAAGAGTTGGAACAACTTCACTTTCACTTCTCACTTTCATGCATTGGAGAAGGAAATGGCAACCCAATCCAGTATTCTTGCCTGGAGAATCCCAGGGATGGGGGAGTCTGGTGGGCTGCCATCTATTGGGTCGCTCAGAGTCAGACACGACTGAAGTGACTTAGCAGCAGGATAAAATGTGTTTTAGATAAGATGTCCAGAGAAAGGCTCTCTAAGAAGATGACACTGACTGAATGAAGTAAAGACAGAGATTAATACAAAAATAAAATTTTATTATTTTTGATGTACATTTTTTCTTGTGAGAAGATAATATGATGTCTCAAATCCAGGTTAAAGGAATAAATATTTACAGAGGGTATTTTTGTTTGTTGCATAAGTTTAGGACCTTCCACATATCAACTTTTCTAGTCTTTTCCTAGTTCAACTTTCTTTCATTGCCATAAAAACACACTTCACCAGAAGAACAATAGAACTGTCTATCAAAAGAAAAAAAAAAAAAAAGAGGCAACTGAGCATAAAGATGATCCATTTGCCTCTTTGGGAAAGTATTTGTTGTAAAGTAGTCTATTTATTGATATCACATGCCATTCATATGGACTAGCCACTTAAGAGCCCCTATGTGAAACAAGATAAGACTACATAAATAGTAAGAATTTACTCTAGAACTATCTATACTGCAATCACAAATATGACTTTAAAATTCCTCTGAAATTAAAGGAAATGAAGGACTTCTAAAGAGAAATAAACTGCAATAAAAGCTCATTACAAATTTCAAAAAAAGTAGCAGAGTAAGTAGAAAGCAGGCCAAAATGCATTTTAAATTTAGTAAGTCACTTTTCCTAGTGCAATTATCACGCACAGATCCAACATCATCCAAAATCATCCATTTCATCCAAAATCACAACTAGGCGTTAATAATACCTTCCTATTTAGTCATATATTTTGTCCTCCAACATTCTATTTTCCTGGGTCACCTACCCTGAATCCCATTTTTGCTTTTCATTGTGTTCCTTTGCTTTCATTTTAATTTACCTTTGTTGCATTTAAATGTGTTCACAAAATATACATATTTGTGGAGCCCAGACTCGGAAAACACATCTTTCTGTCTCTACTGATACTCTTATTCTGGGTATTTCATACAAATAGGATAATACAATATGCAATATTTAATGACTTGCTTCTTTCACTTACTGTGATATTTCCAAGGTTTAAGCATGTAGTAGTATGAATGAGTACTTTATTACTTTTTATGGATGAATAATATTTTATCATAGTGAAAGTGTTAGTTGCTCAGTCATATCTGACCTTTTGAAACCCCATGGACTATCCTCTGTCTATGGAACTATCCAAGCAAAATTACTGGATTGGGTAACCATTCCCTTTTCCAGGCATCTTCCTGACCCAGGGATCAAGCCAGGGTGCCCTGCATTGCAGGCAGATTTTTTTACCAGCTGAGCCTGAACTGTAGTGTTGGAGAAGACTCTTGAGAGTCCCTTGAACTTCAAGGAGATCCAACCACTCCATCCTAAAGGAAATCAGTCCTGGGTGTTCATTGGATGGACTGATGCTGAAGCTAAAACTCCAGTACTTTGGTGACTTGACACAAAGAGCTGACTCATTGGAAAAGACCCTGATGCTGGGAAAGATTGAAGGTGGGAGGAGAAGGGGACGACAGGTTGGATGGCGTCACCGACTCAATCGACATGAGTTTGAGTAAACTCCGAGAGTTGGTGATGGACAGGGAGGCCTGGCAGGCTCCAGTCCATGTGATCGCAAAGAGTCAGACAGGACTGAGCGACTGAACTGAACTGAACTGAAATATACCAAATTTATTTATTCATTCATCAATTGATGACCATCTCACTTGGCCTAAACTTTTGGCTATTACAAATAACTTTGCTTCTATTAACATTTGTGTGTAAGTATTTTTGTAGACATTTGTTTTTATTGATCTTGAGTATATATATAGGAGTAGAATTGCTTGTCATGTGGTAATGTTGTGTTTAATATTTTGAGGAACCGCCACACTGTTTTGCAAAGTGGCTATACAATTTTACATTCCCATCAGGATTTGTGAGATTTCAAGTTTCTCTAAATCTTTATCAACATTTTGTTTTTCATTTTTAAAACTAACACAATATTGTGAAGCAATTATCCTCCAGGTAAAAAAATAAAAATAAAAAAAATCCATCAGAGGAACCAGGAATTCTGAGTGTATACACAGAGAAAGGTTTTTTAAATAATTGAAGGCAAAAGGAGAAGGGGGCAGGAGAGGATGATTTGGTTAGATTGCATCTCTGACTCAGTGGACATGAATTTGAAAAAAACTCTGGGAGATAGTGGAGGACAGAGGAGCCTTACATGCTACAATCCATGGGGGTCACAAAGAGTCAGACATGACCTAACAGATGAACAACAACAACAATAAAAATATTGACAAAATAACAAAAAAATTGACAAGTGCAATAATTATATTGTAAGAGTTTAATACAATTCTTTCTGTAATTAATCAATCAAAGAAATACATAAATTGCAAAGATGTTTTTAAAAAGTATTTTTAATTGGAATGCAACTGCTTTACAATGTTGTGTTAGTTTCTGATGTGCAACAAGAGTCAGCTACAAGTATGCATATATCCACTCCCTCTCGAGCCTCCTTCCCACTCCAAACCCCCAGTTCATTTTATTTTCTTGATAGTGTCCTTGAAGCACAAATTTTTAAGTTTTATTTATTTATTTATGTCTTCACTGTTGGAAGGACTTTCTCTGATTTCATTGCTCAGGGTTTCTCATCATGGTGAATTCTCTTGTTGTGGAACACAGACTCCAGAGGCTGGCTCAGCAGTTGTGGTACACAGGCTTAGTTGACCTGTGGCATATGGAATCCTCCAGGACCAGGGATTAAACCCATATCCCCTGCATTGGCAGGCAGATTCTTAACCACTGGACCACTAAGGAAGTCCAAACATTTTAACTCTGATGAAATCCAATGACTTTTTTTTTTCTTTTGTTGTTTGTGCTTTTGTTGTCATATCTAAGAATCTATTGTCAAATCTGAGGTCATGAAGGTCTACCTTTATATTTTCTTCTGTTGTATTTCCTTAGCTCTTACATTTAGATTTTTGATCCATTTTTTTTATGGTGGTAAAATATATATACATAAGAGTTATCTTCTGTGGGTTTTTTTTATATTATTATGATCATCCTAGTGGTTGTGAGATGGTATACTGTGGTTTTGATTTGCAGTTATTTGATGAATAATGATGTTAACCACATTTTAAAGCATTTATAGATCATTTTAACATCTTTTGTTGAGAAATGTCTATGCAGATAATTCGCTTATTTTTAATGTTTTTTGGGAGTTATAATGATTTTTTTCCCCTATATTCTGGATTCAAGGCCCTTATCAATTGCAGGTATTTTCTCTCATTCTGTGAGTTATGTTTTAATTTTCTTGATGTCCCTTGAAGCACATAATTATTTTTTCTTTTTTTTAAGGGTCAATTTTTTTTTCTATTTTGCTTTCATCATCTTTGATTTTCGTGTTCTATCTAAGATAGTCAGGAAAATTTACTCATATGATTTCTTCTAATTGTTTAGCTCTTAAATTTATGTCAATGATCCATTTTCAGTTGTTTTAATATGGTGTATGGTAGGGGTACAACCTCATTCTTTTTCATGTGGACACCCAGTATAGTTCCAGCATCATTTTTTAAAACTACTTTTTCCAAATTGAAATTTCTGGAACCCCACTTATATTCTGTTTTATAAATGCCTTTCTGTTTTTCTTTTATATTATTAAATGAAACAAAGATGAATATTTTTAATGATAAAAGGTACAATTCACAAAGAAAATAGACATCATAAACCATTAGACATCTAACAAAAAAGAAACAAAGATACATAATGCAAAAGTAAGCAGAAATTAAGGGAAAGGAAAAATATATATAATAATAATCAGACGTATTAATATTTCTTTGTGAATATTTTATCAAGTGTGGAAAAATAAGAATAGTAGCATTTTGAATTATGACTTTTTTAGTTTAAATATAATAAATTCAAGTTGATGTTTGTTAGAAACCAATACAATTCTATAAAGTATTTATCCTTCAATTTAAAATAAATAAATTAAAAAATATTTTCATTTATATTATTTTACATTAATTTTATATCCTACAGAAATATATTTAAAATTTTGTATCTCATATATTGTTATTAGATGTCAATAGGACTTTAGAAAACCTGGCAAAAATAAAAGCATTACTAAACTTCAAAATGTAGAATTATATTTTTGTAATTCAGTTATGCATATATACATATATTATTATTTTAAGTATTTTATGTTATTACAAGATATTGACTGTTGTTTCCTGTGCTATACAATAAACCCTTGTTTCTTGTCACATATCTATTTTTTAAAATTAGAAATCTAGCATTCTATTCATACTAAATTAAACAAGTGGAATCAAAATGTCATAAATTTTTAGTTATGCAAAAATTCATAAATTTTCTAAATATATATATATATTCACTATATATGTATACAAGAGCCTTTCTATTATGCTTATTGCTAAGTCACTTCAGTTGTGTCCGACTCTGTGTGACCCCATAGAGAGCAGCCCACCAGGCTCCTCCGTCCCTGGGATTCTCCAGGCAAGAACACTGAAGTGGGCTTTACATTAAAAACAAAAAGAAAAAAGACAGAGATGAAGAAATTGGAAAACATAAACTAAACGAAGTGGGAGCACTGAATATGAAATAGAAAAAGTGAAACAAACTAAATAAAAGTAAAAGATCCTCATATGCTTCAGTTGTTTTTAAATATTGCTGCTTATTAGAAACATATCTGAAGCTCTGGTGAAAAAAAGCAATACCTGGGCATTTGCATTTTTCAAAACATTCCAAGATAATTCTGATATGCATCTGGATTTTAAAAAGTGACTATAGTTTTTTATATTAAATGGTACTTTTGGTGATACAAAATTCTGTTATTTTTCTTTTGACCAATCATGATACAGTGGAATTAAGTGAGCAATAGTTACATAATTACAATAATGAAAGATGTTTAATCAGTTTTCATAATTAATAGCCAGACAAAAATATAATTACAATTACAAGCAGGAATGGGAACCTGATTAACCTAACAATATGAAATAATTACACACAATCCGGGAGGTCAAGCAAAGTGATGTGGTAAGTGCAAATGCATACACGCCTATGTTTTCATCTGCTCAACGAGTCTATGTCTTTTGGTTGGGGCATTTAATCTATTTACACTTAAGGTAATTACTGATATGTATGATCCTATTGAGCAATAGTGCAATATGGGAGACCCGGGTTTGATCCCTGGGTTGGGAAGATCTCCTGGAGAAGGAAATGGTGACCCACTCCAGAATTCCTGCCTGGAGAATCCCAGGGACAGAGGAACCTCATTTCCTTCACTGTTTTGGGTTTATTGTGTAGGTAGGTCTTTTTCTTCTCTCATTTCCTGCCTAGAGAAGTTCCGTTAGCATTTTCTTTAAAGATGATTTGGTGGTGGTGAATTCTCTTAAATTTTGCTTGTCTGGAAAGCTTTTGATTTCTCCATCAAATCTGGAGGAGAGTCTTGCTGGGTAGAGTATTCTTGTTTGTAAGTTATTTCCTTTCATCACTTTAAATATATCATGCCATTCCCTTCTGGCTTGTAGAATTTCTGTTGAGAAATCAATCAGCCGATAACCTGATGGGAATTCTCTTGTATGTTGTCATTTTTCCCTTGTTGCTTTTAGTATTTTATCTCTGTCTTTAATTTTTGTCAGTTTGATTACTATGTGTTTTGGTATGTTACTCCTTGTGTTTATCCTGCCTGGGACTCTGTTCTTCTTGGACTTGATTGGTGAGGCTAATGGTGGCCTCTAAGAGGGCTATGCCAAGAAAGACCTTCCAGGACTACTGCTGCCAGTGAACCCATCTCTGTGGTGAGTCCCTGCTGACCCATCCCTCCATAGGATACTCTTCAACACTAGCAGGTAACTTTGGTTCAGTCTCCTGTGGACTCATTGTTCCTTTCTTCTAAGTTTTGATGCACACAAAGTTTTGTTTGCACCCTGCAAGACTGGAGTCTCTGTTTCCCCAAGTCCCGTGAAAGTCTTATAATCAAATCCCATTGGCCTTCAAAGTCAGATTCCCTGGGGATCCCTAGTCCCTTTTTCAGATCCCCAGGCTGGGAAGCCTGAGATGGGGTGCAGAACCTTTACAAAAGTGGGAGAACTTCTAAAAAAAAAAAAAAGTGGGAGAACTTCTTTGGTATTACTGTTCTCCAGTTTGTGGTTCACCCACCAGCAGGTATGGGATTTGATTTTATCATGATTGTGTCCCTCCTTGGGGCTTCCCTGATAGCTCACTTGGTACAGAATCTGCTTGCAATGCAGGAAACTTCGGTTTGATTCCTAGGTCAGGAAGATCTGCTGGAAAAGGGATAGGCTAACCACTCTAATATTCTTAAGCTTCCCTTGTGGCTCAGCTGGTAAAGAATCCATCTGCAATGCAGGATACCTGGGTTCAATCCCTGGGTTGGGAAGATCCCCTGGAGAATGGAAAGGCTACCCACTCCAGTATTCTGGCCTGGAGAATTCCATAGACTGTAGTCTATGGGGTGGTGAAAAGTCGGACATGACTGAGCGACTTTCACTTTCACCACCTCATTGCAGCTTCTTCTTTGTCTTTGGTTGCAGAGTATCTTTTTTTTTTTTTTTTTTTGGTAGGTTCCAGTATCCTCCTATTGATGGCTGTTAAACAGCTAGTTGTGTTTTTGGTGCTCTCATAAGAGAGGAATGCACATCCTTCGACTCTGCCATCTTGAACCAGAAGCCTCTACAAATGTCTGTTTATTTAAATTTCTTTAAAATATTTTAACAATATTTTGTATGTTTCAGAATATATGTCTTCAACTTCTTTTTGAAAACATTGTGTAAGTATTTTATCCTTTTTGATGCTATTAAAATGGATTTTTCTTAATTTTATGTGTGGATTATTCATTGTTAGTATGAAGAGGAACTAAAGAGCCACTTGATGAGGGTGAAGGGGGAGACTGAAAGAGTTGGCTTAAAATTAATATTTAAGAAACTAAGATCATGGCATCTGGCCCCATTGCTGCTAAGTCACTTCAGTCATGTCCAAATCTGTGTGACCCCATAGACAGCAGCCCACCAGGCTCCCCCGTCCTTGGGATTCTCCAGGCAAGAACACTGGATTGGCTTGCCATTTCCTTCTCCAATGCAAGGAAGTGAAAAGTGAAAGTGAAGTTGCTCAGTCGTGTCCGACCCTCAGCGACCCCATGGACTGCAGCCTTCCAGGTTCCTCTATCCATGGGATTTTCCAGGCAAGAGTACTGCAGTGGGGTGCCACTGCCTTCTCTGGCCCCATTACTTCATGACAAATAGAAGGGAAAAATGTGAAAGTAGTGACAGATTTCTTCTTCTCAGTCTCTGAAATCACTGTGGATGGTGACTGCAGCCATAAAATCAGAAGATGTTTGCTTTTTGGCAGGAAAGCTATGACAAACCTAGACAGTGTGTTGAAAAGCACAGATATTAGTCTGCCAACAAAGGTCCATATAGTCAAGGCTATGGCCTTCCCAGTGGTCACATAAAGTTGTAAGAGTTGGATCGTAAAGAAGGCAGAGCACCAAAGAATTGATGCCTACAAACTTTGGTGCTGGACAAGACTCCTGAGAGTTCCCTGTACAGCAAGGAGATCAAACAAGTCAATCTAAAGGGAAATCAACCCTGAATACTCATTGGAAAGACTGATGCTGAAACTCCAGTATTTTCATCCTCTGATGCAAATAGCTGATCACTTTAAAAGTCCTGATGCTGGGAAAGATTGACAGCAGAAGGAAAAGAGGTCATCAGAGGATAAAATGGATGGATGCCATCACCGATGCAATGGGCATCAACTTAGGCAGACTTCAGGAGATGATGAGGGACAGGGAGGCCTGCTGTTCTGTAGTCCATGGGGTTGCAAACAGTCAGAGATGACTGGGCGACTGAACAAAAACAACAATGTAGATATACAGTTGATCTTCTATAGTGACTTTTTATGTGCAATCTTAATAAATTCACTTATTAGAATCATTGGTGAATAACTAATAAATAATAAACTCTTTAAGAGTTTTTAGTAAATTCTTTAGGATCTTCTTCACTTCTTTGCACGACAGAAACACAATATTGAAAAGCAATTATACTCCAATAAAAATCAGGAATAAAAAAAAAAGATTATATAACCTGCAAATAGAGATAGTTTTACTTATTCCTTTCCAGTCTGTATGACTTTTATTTCTGAGAAATAATTTTATTTTCAAACCCAGCATACCCTATCTCCTTTGCATTCAAGAATTTTTAATTTAGGTAACAATTTTCCCCCACATTTTAATAAAACAGCAAGAAGAAACCAGGAGCACTTTCAGTGTTATACTTGGAGATCTCCTTAGTTGTATCATCCATTTCATTAGATGAATTTTCTTATTTTCATATCACTATAGACAGAAATTATTGTTAAACTTTCCCCTTTCTCTATTTTTCAAAAATAACTACTAATTTTTCTTTAAGTCATCAACCACAACCTACTAGAGAGCCAATATTTTTACTAGTAGCCTCTTCATGGTCCTTAAAATTTTTCTGTATGTGAAACAGCAAAAGAGACACAGATGTGTAGAGCAGAATTTTGGACTCTGAGGGAGAGGGAGAGGGTGGGATGATTTGGGAGAATGACATTGAAACATGTATACTATCATGTAAGAAACAAATCGCCAGTCTATGTTTGATGCAGGATACAGGATGCTTGGGGCTGGTGCACGGGGATGATCCAGAGAGATGATATGGGGTGGGAGGTGGGAGGGGGGTTCATGTTTGGGAACTCACGTACACCCGTGGGGGTGGATTCATGTCAATGTATGGCAAAACCAATACAGTATTGTAAAGTAAAATAAAGTAAAAATAAAAATTAAAAATAAATAAATTAAATTAAATTTTAAAAAATTCTGTGTCTTCTTGTCCTAAAGACCTTGCCAGAGTTTTAGACTTTTGTTTTGACAGGACTCTGCTCAGTATCAAAATCTATGTTCAGTATCAAATGTTGTACAATAAACAACTTGAAAACTTACTGGCTTAAACTAACAAAAATAATATATCTCATTGCTTCTTTGGGTTTGAAATTAATGTATGGCAAAACAGGAAGAACTTGTCTCTATTCCATGACTTCCAAGCCTGAATTTCAAAGATGTCTTATTTCAAAACAAGCTAGGACCTAGAATCAACTGAATCAACATGCAACATACACACACACACACACACACACACACACATACACACATATATATATATATACACATACCTAATATAGTGAAGAAAGCTCATTTTTATTTTATGAAAACATGCACACACAAACAGCCTAAGTAAGCTTTATACATTTTATGGATCCTGCATTTAAACTATTCCCCAGACCTAACTTACTCCCACCACTTTAGTGCTAGGTAGAGAAAATGAACTATGGAGGGCAAGGCTCATTCCAAAATCAACAGTAGGCTTAAATGGTAATTGTGAATGAACCACGATATTTTATGACAAAGTGAGAAAAAAAATAAGTGCAGCAACTTTAGAGAAGGTAATTATCTTCTTCAAGAAAAAATAAAACACCTCATTTTAAAAAAATCATTATTTCTAAAGCATATTCAGGTCAGTTCAGGTCAGTCTCTCAGTCCTGTTAGACTCTTTGTGACCCCATGGACTGCAGCACGCCAGGCCTCCCTGTCCATCACCAACTCCTGGAGTTTACTCAAACTCATGTCTATTGAGTCAGTGATGCCATCCAACCATCTCATCCTCTGCTGTCCCCTTCTCTTCCCACCTTCAATCTTTCCCAGCATCGGTATTTTCCAATGAGTAAGCTAATCACATCAAGTAGCCAAAGTATTGGAATTTGAGCTTCAACATCAGTCCTTCCAATGAACACCCAGGACTGATTTCCTTTAGGATGGACTGGTTGGATCTTCTTGAAGTCCAAGGAACTCTCAAGAGTCTTCTCCAACACCACGGTTCAAAAGCATCAATTTTTTGGTGCTCAGGTAACCCACTCCAGTATTCTTGCCTGGAGAATCCCACGGACAGAGGAGCCTGGGCGGGCTACAGTCCATGGGGTCGCAAAGGGCTGGACACGACTGAGCGACTTCACTTTCACTTTCTTTCTTTCTTTCTTCACAGTCCAACTCTCACATCCATACATGACTACTGGAAAAATCATAGCCTTTACTAGATGGACCCTTATTGGCAAAGTAATATCTCTGCTTTTTTAATATGCTGTCTAGGTTGGTCATAACTTTTCTTCCAATGAGTAAGTGTCTTTTAATTTCATGGCTGCAGTCACAATCTGCAGTAATTTTGGAGGTCCCCCACCCCCCCAAATATAGTCTGTCACTGTTTCCAATGTTTCCCTATCTATTCCTGTGGTCATGTATGGATGTGAGAGTTGGACTGTGAAGAAGGCTGAGGGCCGAAGAATTGATGCTTTTGAACTGTGGTGTTGGAGAAGACTCTTGAGAGTCCCTTGGACTGCAAGGAGATCCAACCAGTCCATTCTGAAGGAGATCAACCCTGGGATTTCTTTGGAAGTAATGATGCTAAAGCTGAAGCTCCAGTACTTCGGCCACCTCATGCGAAGAGTTGACTCATTGGAAAAGACTCTGACGCTTGGAGGGATTGGGGGCAGGAGGAGAAGGGGACGACCAAGGATGAGATGGCTGGATGGCATCACGGACTCGATGGACGTTAGTGTGAGTGAACTCCGGGAGATGGTGATGGACAGGGAGGCCTGACGTGCTGTGATTCATGGGGTCTCAAAGAGTTGGACATGACTGAGTGACTGAACTGAACTAATGAGACCAGATGTCATGATCTTAGTTTTCTGAATGTCAAGCTTTAAACCAACTTTTCACTCTCGTCTTTCACTTTCATCATCTAGAGCATATTGCCCATGGGTAAGCTGTATAATTTTGTAGTCTACCATAATTCTTTTATTGAAAATATCTTGGGTAATCTAATGTCTATATACTCCTGATTTTCATTTTTTAATTAATAAAATATTGTACATTCTGAAATTCTAGTTTTAAGTTGTTTCTTCTTTCATGTCAATGACATTTATATTATCATATAATTTTTGCCCAATGTGGAAGCAGAGAGAATCTTCTGCCCCCTTCACAAAATCTTTCCCTTCCTCTTGAGGCAACCAGAAAGATGAGCTGGACATTCCCACAGGCATCATGGCAGCCAGTACTCATCAGGGTAAAATAATACCCACAGCAATGGAGTATTTATTACATAAGATTTGGGTTCTGCCTCTGCCTCTGTGAGTGAATCACTTCATCTTTTTGTAACTTTTTCAACTTTGACAAGCTCTTCACTTATAAAGCAAGGTTAGTGATACCACATCAATTTATACTTGAAAAAAATTATACTTTAATTTGCTCAATTACTTGTACCCCCCCCATGCCCAATGTTACTCTACTATGCAATGAATGAAGGAACCATACTCATCATTATTTTTCAAATGCCTAAAATAATTCGTGCTACATAGGAAGTGCTTTAAAAAATTTGTTTGACTAAGCAAACAAAAAATTTGAGTTGCATTATGATTGCTCTGGTTTTAATATTCTGACAGATGGCATTTGACTAAATTTCAGTTTTATACTATAAAATTTAATTATGTCCTTTATTAGTTAGTACAGTTATTCAAAACTACCTGTCAAGATTATTTTATAGGTTGCATATGCTGAGTTTAATAGGATGCTACGATTATAGAGGTTTAGGGAATATTCAGAAAGATTTGGTAATTATTTTGCTTATTCACTTCCTATACAATTAAAATATAAATATGGGTATAGGACCATGTTTTGTAGTGTGACATCCACATGATCTAACCTTTGGTATGTTTTTAGTTTTATTACCACACAGAAAATGGAAAGTATCAGCATGGACAAAAGTTTGATATTAGTTTATTCTCCCATATGAAACTCATCTCTTGTAGAGGGATCATGAATCACTAACACGTGTAAAAGGGAAATTTAAATATAAAATTGCAAGGCAGTTTTAACTTTTACTTTTATCAACTTATTATTTCTCCTACTGTTCAGTTTTTATTCCCACTAGCTAGTTTTGATGATTCCAAATTACAATAATAATAAAAATAGCTACAATAATACTGAGCCACCAGGGAAGTCCTTACAATAATAGTGATAATGATAATCACTGAATAAAATAGAGGAATTAGTTTTACATTAAAGCAAGTAATAGGTTTAAAAAATAGTGCCCTCTTCTAAGTGCTATGTTGTATGGCACCAGCCCCATGCATTCTATAGTTTTATAAATCACATGTTTTGTATGCCTTTAGTGGCAGTTTTAGTTTTGATTTGGATAGGTGACACACAGAGGCTGGTTTCTAACTATATCTTCTTGCTCCATGGATAGCACAAATAACTTCTTGAATATAGATGTGACTTCATCAGACATAAAATTCTAACATGTTTTGATTTACTTGAAATTCTGTATTCCTGTGCTGTGGTTTTGTCCAGTGAAAGGCTGTGAATGAGTAGTCCTAGCAAAACTGTAAGATACATGGATCCTAGGCTTTTTTTTTCCCTTCTACCCATTACCCTTTGAAAGGTTGTTGTTAAATTACGACACTGGGATTCTTGGACCCCGGAGGAGAAGAATTCAATCCGGGGCCAGGCCAGAGACAAGGCTTGATCACTCAGAGCTTTTGTGTAATAAAGTTTTATTAAAGTATAAAGAAGATAGAGAAAGCTTCTGAAATAGGCATCAGAAGGGGGCAGAAAGAATAACCCCCTGCTAGTCTTCAGCTAGATGTTATATAGTCACTAGCAGTCTGTTAATGAAAGAAAGGAATGTCAAAACTCAGAATGTCATCAGGCCCCTCACCCATAAGATGCATTTTGGGAGAATTTTGGCACCAAATGGTTCGTCCTGGGCCATAAAATAATTAACTTCAATCTTGAAGAAGGGCAGATCACCATACAAATAGTTTCATTTACATAGATTAGAGGAACAGTATCTGAGTATAACATACTGGTTTGTCAAGTAGGTTCTGAGCCAAGAGGTGGAACCGACTTGAAGACAGAGTTTGGGATAAATGCATAGCACATTAGCATAGCTTAAGACAAACGTTTCCATAGGAAAAAGGCATTGGTTATTTCTAGGTTTGAGAATAGTTAACTTCAGGTAAAACCAGGTATCATTATGGCAACACAGTATTTTAAGAGAAACCTCCTTTTAAATTTGTATAGAGAAGGAAAAAAATATCCCTAGTTTGTTTCCTCCTGCCGCTTAAGAGAGATAAAAATGTCTTACACTTGCAGGCTATTTTCTCCGTTTGGAGACACCTGGCCTTCCTCCCTGTTAACTCTCTCATTAGCTTTTCACAGACAATCTTAAAGATGCTATCAGAAAACGAGTAGTTGTTAAATATTCTTTAAATGTTGATTTCAATTCTAGACCTATATATTTCTTTGTTGTGAGGTTATTTAAAAATTGCAGAGTAAATCTATTTACTAGTTATAAATATATCCATAGTTTCTATTTCTTCATTATTTCATTATTTCATATGTCCTTAGAAATACAAACTTTTTAATGTTACCCAATTTTAATGTATAATTGTTCATAGAAGGTTTCTAATGATTTTTCATACTAATGTTTCCTCTCCTTTCTGATTTTATTTGATCCTGCTTTTCTTTTTTGTTTTGAAAAATGAGTTTTTAAAATTAATTAGCTTATTTTAATTGGAGGATGATTACTTGATGTAACTTTTTCTGGAATTAAGCTGCACGAGCTGCTTATATATTTTGGAGATTAATTATTTGTCAGCTAATTACTTTGCTATTATTTTCTCTCATTCTGAGGGCTGTCTTTTCACCTTGTTTATAGTTTCCTTCACCATACAAAAGCTTTTAAGTTTAATTAGGCCCCATTTGTTTAATTTTGTTTTTATTTCCATTACTCTGGGAAGTGGGTCATAGAAAATCTTGCTGTGGTTTATTTCAAAGAGTGTTCTGACTATTTTTCCCTCTAATCGTTCTATAGTTTCTGGCCTTATATTTAGACCTTTAATCCATTTTCAGTTTATTTTTGTATATGGTGTTAGAAAGTGTTCTAGTATCATTCTTTTGGATATGGTTGACCAGTTTTCCTGGTACATCTTATTAAAGAGATTGTCTTTTCATCATTGCATATTCCTTCTTCCTTTGTCAAAGATAAGGTATCCACATGTGCAAGGATTTATCCCTGGGCTTTCTATTTTGTTCCATTGATCTATATTTCTGTCTTTGTGCCAATACCATACTGTCTTGATGACTGTAGCTTTGTACTATAGCCTGAAGTCAGGCAGGTTGATTTCTTCAGTTCTGCTCTTATTTCTCAGGATTCCTTTGGCTATTCAAGGTTTTTTGTGTTTCCATACAAATTGTGAAATTACTCACTCTATTTCTGTGAAAAATAACATTGGGAGCTTGATAAGGATTGCATTGAATCTATAGAGTGCTTTGGGCAGTAAACTTATTTTCACTATATTGATTCTTCTAATTCAGGAATATGGTATGTTTCTCCAACTATTTGTGTCATCTTTGATCTTTTTAATCAGTGTTTTATAGTTTTCTATACATTTTTCCTTCTTTAGGTGTATTTTTTTTAAGTATTTTATTATTATTATTATTTTTTTTTTTTTTTGCTGCAATGGTGAATGGGATTATTTCCTTTATTTCTCTTTTTTTGTGTTTTCATTCTTAGTGCATAGGAATGCAAGGGATTTCTCATTGATTAGTGCTAGAAATTTTATGGCGGTATCTGTAGGGCTTTCAATGTAGAGGATCATGATCTGCAAACAGTGAGAGTTTTACTTCTTCTTTTCCGATATGGATTACTATTGTTTCTATTTCTTCTCTGATAGCTGTGCTAGGACTTCCAAAACTATGTTGAATAGTAGGGGTGAGAGTGGGCACCCTTGTCTTGTTCTTGATTTTAGAGGAAATGCTTTCAAATTTTCACCATTGAGGATAATTCTTGTTGTGGGTTTGTCATACATGACTTTTATTATGGTGAAGCATGTTCCTTCTATGCCTGGTTTTTAGAGAATTTTTATCATAAATGGGTATTGAATTTTGTCAAAGGCTTTCTCTGTATCTAGTAGAGATAATCATATGGATTTTATCATTCAATGTTAATATGATATATCACATTGATTGATTTGGCAATATTGAAGAATCCTCACACCACTGGAATTAAGTCCAATTCATCATGGTATATGATCTTTTTAATATGTTGTTGGATTGTGTTTGCTAGAATTTTGTTGAGGACTTTGCCATCTTTGTTTATTAGTGATATTGGCTTGTAGCTTCTTTTTTTTGTGGATCTTTGTCTGATTTTGGTATTAGGGTGATGGTGGCCTCATAGAGTGAGTTTTGGTGTTTACCTGTCTTAGCAATTTTCTGAGAGGGTTTGAGCAGGATATGTGTTAGCTCTTCTCTAAATTTTTTGTAGAATTCACCGGTGAAGCAATCTCATCCTGTGCTTTTGTTTGTTGGAAGATTTTTTATTACAGTTTCGATTTCTTTGCTTGTGACAGGTCTGCTAAGATTTCCTATTTCTTCCTGGGTTGGTTTTGGAAGGTTTTACTTTTCTAAGAATTTGTCCATTTCTTCCAAGTTGTCCATTTTATTGGTGTATAATTGTTCAAAATAGTCTCTTATGATCTTTTGTATATCTGTGTTGTCTGTTCTGATTCCTTCATTATCATTTCTAATTTTATTGACTTGATTCTGCTCTCTTTTTTTTTTTTTTAAGAATCTGGCTGTTTGTCTATTTTATTTATTTTATTGAAGAACCAGCTTTTAGTTTTATTGATTTTTGCTATAGTTGCCTTTGTTTCTTTGACATTTATTTCTGCTCTGATTTTGTTTATTTTTTTCCTTCTGCTATAATTTGGGTTCTTCTGTTCTTTTTCTTGTTGTTTTAGATATAAAGTTAGGTTGTTGATTTCATGGCTCTCTTGCTTCTTGAGGTGGGCTTGTAATTCTACCAGAGGATCATCAGTTTAGTTCAGTTCAGTTCATCACTCAGTCATGTCTGACTATTTGCTACCCCATGAATCACAGAACACAGGCCACCCTGTCTATCACCAGCTCCCGGAATTCACTCAAACTCACGTCCATCGAGTCAGTGATGCCATCCAGTCATCTCATTTCCATTGTCCCCTATTCCTACTGCCCCCAATCCCTCACAAAATCAGAGTCTTTTCCAATGAGTCAACTCTTTGCATTAGGTGGCCAAAGATCTGGAATTTTAGCTTTAGCATCATTCATTCCAAAGAACACCCAGAGCTGATCTCCTTTAGAATGGATTGGTTGGATCTCCTTGCAGTCCAAGGGACTCTCAAGAGTCTTCTCCAACACCACAGTTCAAAAGGAACAATTCTTCGGCACTCAGCTTTCTTCACAGTCCAACTCTCACATCCATACATGGTCACTGGAAAAACCATACCCTTGACTAGACGGACCTTAGTCAGCAAAGTAATGTCTCTGCTTTTCAATATGTTATCTAGATTGGTCATAAATTTTCTTCCAAGGAGTAAGCGTCTTTTAATTTCATGGCTGCAGTCAAAATCTGCAGTGATTTTGGAGCCCAAGAAATTAAAGTATGACACTGTTTCCTCATCTACTTCCCATGAAGTGATGGGACCACGTGCCACGATCTTAGTTTTCTGAATGTAGAGGTTTAAACCCAATTTTTTCACTCTCCTCTTTCACTTTCATCAAGAGGCTTTTTAGTTCTTCTTCACTTTCTGCCATAAGGGTGGTGTCATTTGCATACCTGAGGTTATTGATATTTCTCCCAGAAATCCTGAATCCAGCTTGTGCTTCTTCCAGCCCACGATTTCTCATAGTGTACTCTGCATATCAGTTAAATAAGCAGGGTGACAATATACAGCCTTGATGTACTCCTTTTCCTATTTGGACCAGTCTGTTGTTCCATGTCCAGTTCTAACTGTTGCTTCCTGACTTGCATATAGGTTTCTCAAGAGGCAGGTCAGGTGGTCTGGTATTCCTATCTCTCTCAGAATTTTCCAGTTTATTGTGATCCACACAGTCAAAGAATTTGGCATAGTCAATAAAGCAGAAGTAGATGGTTTTCTGGAACTCTCTTGCTTTTTCCATGATCCAGCAGATGTTGGCAATTTGATTTCTGGTTCCTCTGCCTTTTCTAAAACCAGCTTGAACATCAGGAAGTTCACGGTTCACATATTGCTGAAGCCTGGCTTGGAGAATTTTGAGCATTACTTTACTAGCATGTGAGATGAGTGCAATTGTGTGGTAGTTAGAGCATTCTTTGGTATTGCCTTTCTTTGGGACTGGAATGAAAACTGACGTTTTCCAGTCCTGTGGCCACTGCTGAGTTTTCCAAATTTGTTGGCATATTGAGTGCAGCACTTTCACAGCATCATCTTCAAGGATTTGAAACAGCTCAACTGGAATTCCATCACCTCCACTAGCTTTGTTCATAGTGATGCTTTCTAAGATTCACTTGACTTCACATTCCAGGATATCTGGCTCTAGGTGAGTGATCACACCATCGTGATTATCTTGGTCATGAAGATCTTTTTTGTACAGTTCTTCTGTGTACTCTTGCCACCTCTTCTTAATATCTTCTGCTTCTGTTAGGTCCATACCATTTCTGTCCTTTATCGAGCCCATCTTTGCATGAAATGTTCCCTTTGTATCACTAATTTTCTTGAAGCAATCTCTAGTCTTTCCCCTTCTGTTGTTTGCCTCTATTTCTTTGCATTGATTGCTGAGGAAGACTTTCTTATCTCTTCTTGCTATTCTTTGGAACTCTGCATTCAGATGCTTATATCTTTCGTTTTCTCCTTGCTTTTCTCTTCTCTTCTTTTCCCAGCTATTTGTAAGGCTTCCCCAGACAGCCATTTTGCTTTTTTGCATTTCTTTTCCATGAAGATGGTCTTGATCCCTGTCTCCTGTACAATGTCACAAACCTCAGTCCATAGTTCATTAGGCACTCTATCTATCAGATATAGTCCCTTAAATCTATTTCCCACTTCCACTGTATAATCATAAGGGATTTGATTTAGGTCATACTTGAATGGTCTAGTGGTTTTCCCTACTTTCTTCCATTTAAGTCTAAATTTGGCAATAAGGATTTCATGATCTGAGCCACAGTCAGCTCCCAGTCTTGTTTTTGCTGACTGTATAGAGCTTCTCCTTCTTTGGCTACAGAGAATATATCAATCTGATTTCAGTGTTGACCATTGGTGATGTCCATGTGTAGTCTTCTTTTGTGTTGTTGGAAGAGGGTGTTTGCTATGACCAGTGCATTTTCTTGGCAAAACTCTATTAGCCTTTGCCTTGCTTCATTCTGTACTCCAATGCCAAATTTGCCTGTTACTCCAGGTATTTCTTGACTTCCTACTTTTGCTTCCAGTCCCCTATAATGAAAAGGACATCTTCTTTGGGTTTTAGTTCTAAAATGTCTTGGAGGTCTTCATAGAACCGTTCAACTTCAGCTTCTTCAGCCTTACTGGTTGGGGCATAGACTTGGATTACTGTGATATTGAATGGTTTCCTTTGGAAATGAACAGAGATTCTGCCGTTTTTGAGATTGCATCCTCGTAATGCATTTCAGACTCCTTTGTTGATCATGATGGCTACTCCATTTCTTCTGAGGGATTCCTGCCCGCAGTAGTAGATATAATGGTCATCTGAGTTAAATTCACCCATTCCATTGTGTTTTAGTTCGCTGATTCCTAGAATGTTGACATTCACTCTTGCCGTCTCTTGTTTGACCACTTCTAATTTGCCTTGGTTCATGGACCTGACATTCCAGGTTCCTATGCAATATTGCTCTTTACAGCATCAGACCTTGCTTCTATCACCAGTCACATCCACAGCTGGGTATTGTTTTTGCTTTTTCTCCATCCCTTCATTCTTCTGGAGTTATTTCTCCACTGATCTCCAGTAGCATATTGGGCACCTACTGACCTGGGGATTTCTTCTTTCAGTATCCTTCCATTTTGCCTTTTCACACTGCTCATCGGGTTCTCAAGGCAAGAATACTGAAGTGGTTTGCCATTCCCTTCTCCAGTGGACCACATTCTGTCAGACATCTCCACCGTGACCCACCCATCTTTGGTGGCCCCACAGGACATGGCTTAGTTTCAGTGAGTTAGACAAGGCTGTGGTCCTAGTGTGATTAGATTGACTCGTTTTCTGTGAGTATGGTTTCATTGTGTCTGCCCTCTGATTCCCTCTCACAACACTTACTGTCTTACTTGGGTTTCTCTTACCTTGGACATGGGGTATCTCTTCATGGCTGCTCCAGCGAAGCACAGCTGCTGCTCCTTACCTTGGACGAGGGGTATCTCCTCACTGCCACACCTCCTGACCTTGAACGTGGAGGAGTTCCTCTAGGTCGTCCTGCACCCTCGCAAGCCACCACTCCTTGGACGTCAGGTAGCTCCTCTCGCCTGCTGCCCCTGACCTCTGGCGTGGGGTAGCTCCTGGTCGCTGCCCCTGGCCTCAGACGTTGGGTAGCTCCTCTTGGCTGCTCCTGCGTTGTTCCAGCCTGGCACTCTCGGCCATTGCCCCTGACCTTGGACACGGGGTAGCTCCTCTTGGCTGCCTCCCCTGACCTCGGGCATGGGGTAGCTCCTCCAGGCTTCTGCCCCTGACCTCCCCAACCAGGGATCAAAACCTTTACCCTGTGCTTTGAAAGCACGTAGTATTAACCAATGGACCACGATGGAAGTCCCTAATGTTTTCTTGGTTTTTAAATGATCATATGAGCTTCTGACACAACTCAGCAACTAACCCACATATTCTGTGTTATGCACTCTAACAGACACTTATTTTGGTACAATTATCTTTTACCCTCACAAAAGCCCTGAAAAATGGCCTTTATAAACTTTTTTTTTTTCTGTTTATCGTGTAGTAAGAAAAGAACAAATCAGCCAAGATGGTGGGGTCAGGCTCTCTCCCCACGGCCTGTCTCTCTCACCCAGTGCTGTAGTTGATATCTAATCTTATCACATTGTGATCAGAAAAGATGCTTGATTTATTTGTTTTTTAATTTACCAAGGCTAAATTTGTGGCCCAGGATGTGATCTACCCTGGAGAATTTTCCATGTTCACTTAAGGAAAAGTTGAAATCCATTGTTTCTCAATGAAGTGCCTTGTAGAGGTCAATTAGGTCTAACTGGTCCATTGGATCTTTAGAGCTTCTGTTTCCTTGCTAATTTTCAGTTTGGTTGATCTATCCACAGGTGTGAGTGGAATATTAAAGTCCCCCGCTATTATTGTTACTGTTAATTTCCCCTTTCCTACATGTTAGTGTTTGCCTTACATATTGCAGTGCTCCTAAGTTGGGTGCATATATATTTATAATTGTTATACCTTCTTCTTGGATTGATCCTTTGATCTTTATGTTGTGTTCTTCTTTGTCTCTTCTCATAGTTCTTTATTTAAAAGTCTATTTTATCTGATATGAGTATTGCTACTCCTGCTTTCTTTTGGTCTCTGCATGAAATATCTTTATCCAGCATCTTACTTTCAGTATGTAAATATTCCTAGATTTGAGGTTGGTCTCTTGTAGGCAGCATATTTTTGGATCTTGTTTTTGTATCCATTCAGCCAGTATTTGTCAGAGCATTTAACCCATTTACATTTAGGGTGATTACTGATAATTGTGATCCTGTTACCAATTACTTTGCTTTTTGGGTTCGTTAGTATAAACCTTTTCTGTGTTTCCTGTCTAGAGAAGATCCTTTAGCATTAGTTGAAGAGCTGTTTTGGTGGTGCTGAATTCTCTCAGCTTTTGTTTGTCTATAAAGCTTTTGATTTATCCTTCATATCTGCATGAGATCCTTGCTGGGTAGAGTAATCTTTGTTGTAATCTTTGTTTTTTCTCTTTCATCTCTTTAAGTATATCCTGCCATTCCCTTCTGGCCTCAAGAGTTCTGTGAAAGATCAGTTGTTATTCTTATGGGGATTCTCTTGTGTGTTATTTGTTGCTTTAACCCTGGTTCCTTTAATATTTTATTTTGGTGTTTAATTTTTGTTAGTTTGATTAACATGTATCTGGGGTGTTTTGCCTAGGATTTATCCTGTTTTGGACTGTCTGGATTTCTTGGACTTGGGTGGCTATTTTGTTCCACACGTTAGGGAAGTTTTCAACTATTATCTCCTCAAGTATTTTCTCATGTCCTTTCTTTTTGTCTTCTTCTTCTGGGACACCTATGATTCAAATTTTGGGGTGTTTAACATTTCCCCAGAGGTCTCAGAGGTTGTCTTCATTTCTTTTTATTCTTTTTTCCTCTCTGCTTCATTTATTTCCAGTGTTATACCACTTTACTCATCCTCTCTTCTGCCTCAGTTATTCTATTGTTGGTTCTCTCCAGAGTGTTTTTGATCTGAGTTATTGCATTGTTCATTATTGATCAACTCTTCTTTATTTTGGTGCTTCTCAGACATTTCTTGCATCTTCTCAATCCTTGTCTCTACTTATAATACATTTTATAATAAATACATTTTATATAAAATACATTTCATAATAAAATAAAATTTTCTAGGTTTTGGATCATCTTTACTATCATTATTCTGAATTATTTTTCAGGTAGACCACTTATCTCCTTTTTTTTTTTTTTTTTTTGATTAGTGGTTTTATGTCATGTTCTTTCACCTGTTGAATATTTCTCTGCCTTTTCATTTTGTTTAGCTTTCTGTTTTTTTTTTTTTTTTTTTTGGGGGGGGTGGCTTTTGGCAACCAAGAAGGTCTTGGTTTCTCGAATTGTGGATTCTGCTTCTTGTGGGTGAGGTTGGACCAGTGGCTTGTCAGGATTTCCTGGTAGGGGAACTTGTGTCTGTGTTCTGAAGGGTGGAATTGGATTTATTTTCTCTGGAGTGCAATGAAGTGTCTAGTAGTGAATTTTAGGATGTCTATGGGTTTGGTATGGCCTTGGGCAGGTCATCTTTTAATGTTTAGGCTTATGTTCCTGTTTTGCTGGAGAATTAGCATGGTGTATCTTGCAGTGGAGCCTGTTGGCTCTTGGGTGGAGCTTGTTTTCAGTGTAGATACAGAGATTTCTCAGAGTTCTCTGATGCTCTAAAGTTCTGGAATTGAGCCTCCTGACTCTGGGTTTAGGTCCTTCTATTACAGTATCATCAACATGTCTCCATCCAAACAACTCAAAAGATAAAACCCCTTAGGTTAATGGTGAAACAATTCTGTACAGCCAGGAACACCCAGAGAGATTCACAGAGTTATATAGAGAAGAGAGAATAAGAACATAGGAAGAGGTGACCCAGAGGAGGAAAGGGAGGGTCAAAAGAGTAGAAAGCAATCAAGTCAGTAATCAAATCCCTAAGTGAAAATGAGTACTGAACATTAAATTCTTAGAGGTACAAAATTGAACACATTAAAAAAAAGAAAAGATTAAAAAAAAAAAAAACCTAGAATAGAGTTTAGACTCTCAAAATTACAATATAAAAATACAAAAAAAAAAAAGATCACTTGTTTAACAATAGATTTTTGTTTAAAAATAGTTTTTTAAAGAAAGGTAATAGGTTATAAACATGAAAGCTAAAGAAGTAATAAAGAACTAAAGTTTTTTTTTTTTAAATTAAAAAGTTATAATAGTAAAAATACATCTAGAAATTTCTCTAGAGCTCTTGTGGGCAGTATGAAGTCAGTCCAGAGTCAGATAGTCCCTTGTTCCAGCTTATACTTGTTCTCAAGGTTTATAGTTGCCTCTCAAATGCAAAATCTGAGTATTAACTGCAGGATTTTAATCAGTTGCACCTCTTACTATTGGGGCAGTCCCCCCTTCTTTATTTTGGTCTCTTTGTTTGTAAGTATCTTCAGGTCTAATTTCTGCCCTGACACAAGGGTTTGGAGGTGGCCACTTATTTAGGCTTGCTTTTTCAATCGTGCTGTGGAGAGGAAGGGACACTGCAAACAATTACCGCTGGAATGTGTGGGGAATACCTGTAGTGGATGGACCACACTGGGTTTGCCACAGCCCAAGGTAGCATGTACTTCCTGGGTTCACACTGCTCAGGCTCCATGGTGCTCTGCAAGGATACTGTCCCAAGTGAACCTTGCATTTTGTGCACTTCCCAGAGCTAAGCCACTCAGGTTCACAGGTGCTCTGCAAGGGCATAGACCCTGACTGGCTGTGAGTTTTGTGCCCTTCCCACGTCCAAGTCACTCAGGTGACTGGGTGCTTGGCGAGCACACTATCCCAGGCAAGCCTTGTGTTTTATACACCTCACCAGTCCTGGTTGCTTGGTTTCCTGGGTGCACTGTGAGGGCTCAATCCCTGGTGTGTCATGTGTCTTATCTAGGGGGCTGATCTCAGTCTTTGACACTACTGGCAGATGTGAACCATCCAGAATATCAGGAAGATGTGATTAGCAACTGGCACCTTGCTCATAGTTTGATAGAAAATGTGGTCTCAGGGTCCAGGATTGCAGAAGCCTCTTGCCCTCTGGTTCTGGCTGTTGCACACCTGTCTCTGCCTCCAGGTAGGAAGGCCCTAAGTGGCAGCCGGTTTGCTCTCGTTTGTTACTCTCTAGGGCACAATCCTTTGTTCTGAGACTGTGCCAGGGGTCACCATGTGGAGTTAGAGTCTTTCATTGAAATATTTTTGTTTGTTTGTTTGTTTGTTTTTTTCTGGCGATCCCATGGTTTGGGTTGCTATGTCATGTTAGCTCCCTTAGATTGTCCTCAAGGCATTCAAACCCAGTCCTTACCCTAGGGCCCAACAATGTAGCCTGCACCTCCCTGCCCAGCCTCCACTCGCTGCTGGAGAACTTGAGCATCTGGGCTGCTTCTCAGCTGGTAGTTGCTGTTAGGTGTGTATTCTGTGTTTGTTTGTTTTCCTAGTTAAGTTGCCCTCTGAGATTCCAAGTGAGTGAAAGTCACTTAGTTGAGTTTGACTCTTTTCGACCCCATGGACTATAGAGTCCATGAAATTCTCCAGGCCAGAATACTGGAGTGGGTAGCCTTTCCATTCTCCAGGGGATCTTCCCAACCCAGGGATTGAACCCAGGTCTCCCACATTGCATGCAGATTTTTTATCAGCTGAGTCACAAAGGGAAGCCTAAGAATACTGGAGTGGGTAGTCTATCCCTTCTCCAGGGGATTTTCCCAACCCAGGAATTGAACTGGGGTCTCCTGCACTGTAGGCGGATTCTTTACCAAGTGAGCTATCAGGGAAGCTCAAAACTCCCCACAGACACATCTGTGAGAAGGTATGGAAACAACTCCTTCTTCATGACTCCTTCCCCAGAATGGTCTCTTTCTCTAAACCCTTTGTCTCTGTTTTAACATTTTATATTTGTCCTGCCTCCTTTTGAAGAGATTGACCTACCTTTCTGGGTGCCTGGTGTCCTCCACCAATGTTCAGAAGTTGTTTTGTGGAAGTTTCTCAACATTCAAATGATGTTTTGCTGAATTTGTGGAGGAGGAAGTGGTCTCCCTGTCTTATTTCTCAGCCATCTTGGGATCACCCCTGAGTCTTCTTTTCTTAATGCAGTTAAATGTTAGTGAATTCTGTTTATATTTTCAGAAAACTAACTCCTAGGTTTGATGAACTTTTTTCTAATTTTTATTTTATTTATTTCTATTCATACTTTGAAATTCTTTTTTCCTTTGCTAGTTTTGGGCTTATATAGTTCTGCTTTATCTAGTTCCTTGGTTTATTGAGGAATAATGTTAAGTTGTTTTATTGAGAGTTTTCTCTTTCTCTCTCTTTTATTTAAGTTTTTATTTCTGTAAACTTTCTTTCTTAGAACTGGTTTTGCTGTGTCCCATAAAATTTGAGGTTTTAGTTCACAGTCCTTCAGACTCAAGTTGGTATTTATACCACTGACTTCCTTGCTTCTTAGACCTCTAGGTTTGCACTGAACTACCACACTGGCTTTCCTGGGTCCACAGTTTGCAGACAGCATATCATGAGACTTCTGAGTCTCCACAATCATATAAGTGAACTCCTCATAATAAATACCTTGTATATATTTTTACATATCATATTGATTCTGTTTCTCTGGGAAACTCTGAGTAATATACTTTTTAAAGCATGAGATAAAGAAAAAAAATGACAATAACAGGAGAGATAACCACACTGGATCTTAAATAGAAGCAGTTTAGAGGCGGTCCTAAGATGGCGGAGGAATAGAATGGGAAGACCATTTCTCCCTCACAAATTCCTCAAAAGAACATTTCAATGCTGAGCAAACTCCACAAAACAACCTCTGAATGCAGGCAGAGGACATCAGGCAACCAGAAAAGCAGATCATTGTCTTCAAAAAAAGGTAGGAAAAATATAAAAGACGAGAAAAGAGACAAAGGAGGTGGGGAGGGAGCTCCGTCCTGGGAAGGGAAGCCTGTCCCAGAAAGGGAATTCTAAGAAGAGAGGTTTCCAAACACCAGGAAACACCCTCCCTGCCGAGTCTGTGGCAAGCCTTGGAAACACAGAGGGCAACATAACAGGAAGGAAAAATAAATAAATAATTAAAACCAACAGATTACAAGACCAACAGTAACTCCCCCAGTGGAAAAGCAGCACAGACAACTGCATCCACCACTAGCAAGTGGGGGCAGGGCAGGGAAGCGCAGGAGGCCCGGGTTGCAGTGCTTTGTGAGAATCGGGCAGGAACGCCCCACGTGTAACGAGAGCAATCTAACTTGGGCTAGCAAACTAGACTGGGGAATAGCTACCACGTGAAAAGCTCAAACATAAGACACCACCAGGACCTCGCACAGAACAAAGGACAGAATGTAAATAGCCGGCTGCAGACCATCCCCCGCCGGGGACAGGCAGCCAGAGCCATAGGAGCTGGAAAGGGGCAATTGCAACCCTGGAGAGACTTTACCTACCAAACTGCAAGCAAGCTTCTTTGCTAAGACTTCTGGGGGTTCTGGACAGTCACCATCCGTCTCACAAGGAGCACCAGCAGTACACCCAGAAAACTGAGCAGCAGAGACAGAAAAGGCGACAAGTCGCAGCAACCGCACTCGCCAAACTCCTGAACTACTCGGACCTGGGAAGGGCACAAAACGCAGTCCCAACTGAATCTGTGCCTCTGAGAGCTACCTGAGCACTAAACCTGAGTGGCTTAGACTGGGGAGGTGCACGCAGCCTAGGTCCGGCCTCAGACAGTTCCCAGCTGAGCACCGTAGAGCCAGAGCCGTTTATGCGCCGTGAGAAGGGACAGGTCCAGCGGGGCTGAGACACTGTGTGCCCACAACAGTGCTATTTTTTTGCAGCATCCCCCCTTCCCCACAGCACGACTGAACTAGTGAGCCTAAAAAAA